>NC_134485.1:305092363-305439863 GCF_040206685.1 Ascaphus truei | reverse complement strand
TCCATGTGTGGGGTGATGCGGATCTGAGGGCGAGCCTGGTGTTCTATGGCCATTACATCGACGATATTATTTTAATTTGGGATGGACCCATGGAGAGTTTAGAGACCAAACTGGAATCTTTCAATCATAATGATATGGATCTCAAATTTACATTTAATGCAAGCAATAAGAATATAGTGTTTTAGGATTTAGAATTAGAAATTGGAGAGGACTCTAAGATCATCAGTAAAACCCATTTAAAAAACAGTGGCCACTAATGGCTACCTGCATAACAAAAGTAACCATTATAAGAAATGGCTTGACAATATCCCCAGGGGCCAATTTCTCAGAGTCAGGAGAAATTGTTCTCTTGACTCTGATTTTTTGGTTCAGGGGGAGTTGTTAGTCAAGAAATTTGTATCGAATGGTTACGATATTCATTTTATTTTAGAGACATTTAAACAAGTTGGTGCCTTAAATCGTAAGGCTTTGCTCAGTAAATCAAAAAAGAACCATAAAAAAGAAATAACTACTATTGAGAAAAATGCAATACTAAAAACAAAATCTCCTTTGTTTATTACTACATTTAATCATGCAGCAAAAAAGATCAGTTCTATCCTAAATAAACACTGGAACATCATGCGAAGAGATCCTATCATTGGTTTAAAATTACCATCAAAAATTCCAATTATTTATAGGAAAGCAAGAAATATAAAATCTCTATTAGCTCCCAGTCGTTTGAAAACAAGCTCAGCCTCACAAATAAAAAGGACACAAAAGAATGGCAATTCATCATGTGGTCGGAGTAGATGTTTAACTTGTAAACATATACATAAAAATGATAATGTAACATCATATTTTAATAAATCCACATATACAATAAAAGGTCAAATAAATTGTCTATCCACATTTGTTGTATATATGATCATATGCCCATGTGGCTACCAATATGTGGGTAGAACTACACGCACATTAAGCACACGGTTTTTAGAACACCGACGCAACATTATTCATGGTATCACGACGCATAACCTATCTAAACATTTTTTAGAAACACATAATAAAGATCTATCCTCCATGTTGGTGATGGGTTTAGAATTGATACCTTCCACCCTGTTAAGTGGAGATAGGTTAAAGAGATTAAATTTGCGTGAGACTTACTGGATATACATGTTGGACACCTTAAGTCCAGGTGGACTAAATGATTGCATCGACACAAGCACCATTGTTTAGCATCATTCATACATAGCATTATTTTAGGTGTATCCAGAGGTCTGGGTTGAACATGTTATACATGTTCCCTCTGTTTCTCCTAGATGGTGCAATTTGAATGGTACCTTTGGTCAGTTTCACTATTTTATACACAATAGTTCATCAAATTCATTGGCACACAATATGATTTAATTATTTATATAGACATATTAATATGAAATTTATATTTGATAGTTATTTAATTTAATTATGTTTAATCATCACATAAACACAAAAGACACATATGTATACAAACACATATATATATAAAATATATTCACATAGCACCACGACAAATTAATAAAGATTATACACATTGATTGCTGGCATCTTGATATTATATCTCCAGTGTAGATCTCTTGAATTTGCTCGCACGCTCTCTCTCTCCCCTTCTTCTTCTCTCTCAGTCTCTCGCCGTTTGGAGGTTATTAATAATTTCACCGGGATTTAAGACACTACCCATTAATTTGAGTCAGACCCTGAATTTATGCTCCCTTTCCCTATATTTATTCCCAACTATATTCCTGATGTAATACAATCTATTTTTAAAAAAACTTTTTACCCTTCTATCATGATCAATCTATAATTGATGACTGGTTAATATCAACTGAGTCATTTATCTGTTTAAAAGAAACATATAAACAATATCTGCAAAGGATATTTTTGTCTTTTGTCTCTTATCTCATCTAGGTAATAAGTTTAGTTCATTAACTATCAGGATTCATCCTTTTCATTGGCATCTCCTAATAGATATTATATGTTTTTATAATGTATCATATATTAATCAAGCTTTTCTTTTTATATATAATCCAATATAATTATATCAATTATTCTATCCAATTAATTGTATAAATGTATAATAATGTTATAGGTATTGTACAAATCAATTTTATAGGTATTTTTCAAACCTTTATGTATAAGTGTTGTTTAGATTAACTGTGTATTTTATATTAGGGTTTTTTATTGTCATGGTTATTTGTATACACTTAAATTGATATAGTTTAGGTACAATGTTATTTCTATCATTATGTCCTTGTTTATACTCTATCATTAAGATCAATTACCCAGCACAGATGGTTTTTAATTGCATATGGTTCAGGTTGACTGGTATTTGCATAATTCATTGGACTGCACCAGCATAAATATGCAGTCAACCCTACCAGTGATTATCCCCTGATGAAATCCGCTGAAGCGGAAGAAACGCTTAGGGTCATGTGTTACTGGAAACTATGGAGGGCAACTAGCTCATGCTCAAACATCCGGCACAGACGTCAGATCCTGCATCCTGCTATTCGACTAGTGGGTGATCGAACACAGCCAGGAAAACATCCACCTTCCCCCGCAGAGGAGAGAGGTCAAAACCGGCAGCAGATCCCACAGCAGGGCTGATTCATAGTAGTCACATCAACATGCAGAGAAAAGAATTCTGATTCCCAGACGTCAGCGTGGTGCATGGGCAGGTCCCATAAATTGCTTATTTTAAATGGACAAAGTGTGAGTTGGCAATTGTCTACTTTTATTAATTAAAACCTTTATATTCGAATTACACTAGGATCGTGCGCTTTTTCTTTTCTTTTTTTTAGGTATCGTTGGGAGGTTGGAGATCCCAAGAATTAAGCAGCCCAGGACTTCTAATTCATGTTTTAAGGATTTGTATGGACAATTTTTTATTATATTTTTATACACCCATTTGTCTGCAACACTTGAGAGACATACACATCATCTCTATAGACATTTTTTCAGTTGTGTTTATTCTGTTGCCAACAAAAATACCTTTTTTATATATTTTTTTATATTTGTATTTATTTTTATATTTTTACATCTTTTCATTTTTTTCCATTTTTCATAAAAAAAATTCAATTATTCATTTTACTTAATTTTTCACATATACAGTGCAATTTGGATAATTTTCTGTTCATTTTTTTTTTTAACATTGGTATACATCTGTGCTGGGTTCATCATCCTGCAGCTTGAGGTCTGTTTTGCAGGTATAAGGTGTATATTGATAAGGGCGCTGTCTTTTAATTTCAATATATATATATATTTATTGTGGGGATGTTGTGTGTGTATTTTTTTATTGTGGGTTGTGGGGTTGGGCGAAGTGGGTATTAGCCCCAACGGTGGGTGTTTAGTGCTTGCGGGTGGGTAGCAGGAGGGCTTAACCCCTTCATGACCGTAGCGGTATTAACCACTAAGGTAATGAAGGGTTAAGTCCACCCGCAACCCCCCCCGCAAGCCCTAAACAGCCACCAAGGGCCAAATACCCCCTTCACCCACCCCCGCTACCCACAATAAACCTGGCATGTCTGGTTAACCCCTTCATTGCCTTAGCGGTTAGCCGCTAAGGTAATGAAGTGGGATTTAAATGCATTTTTCCTGTCTCGGAGGCATGCCAGGGCCGTCCAGTGCTGGTATTAATGGATATCCGCTCCGGAGACCCCCGGCATCAATCCCAGGCAGGAAAAAGGCCTGATTTTTTCTAAATGCCGTTCCGCCACTCATCCGCCGCCTCTCCCCGGCAACTTGTCAACTTTTTGGGGCGAGACGGATTGCCGTGAAAATTTCAATTCTAGAGCGGCGAGTAGCAGCGCAAAGCTACTCGGGGCCACTAGAATTGAGCGGGTTTGAAAACATGGCTAGTAGCGGCACAAAGTGCCTTTTCGCCGCGCCTCTGGCGGAAAAAAAAACGCCAAAAAACTTGGCGTTTTTTTTGCTTTTCGTGCTTTTCGGGGCTTACTGAATCGTGGTATGCATTTTTGGTGCAATACAGGCAAAAAGTTACTTTGCGCTGCTTACTGCATGAGGCCCAATATGAAAACACTATCAATATACTTATTTACTGTGCATATGTTAAAGATGAACATAAATGAGACTTGTAAACAAACATTTGTGATTATAAACACATTTCTTATATGCATGAATACAATATGCACAATGACAAGGGATGAGCTTCGTTTCATATCGATCAGTTATCATTTAATAGTTTGCTTGCTCAGGTTATGTAATGATTGTATTGCACAGCAATGTTGGAAATGTAGTCCATCAATATAATATGACTGGGCAGTTAATAATATCCAATTGGTGCAGTGGTACTGAGAGGCTGGGGATCAAGAACACGAGCCAATCATAGAGGAACATGCTGACACTTAGCTAATGCTTTATATATCTAACATTTATCGAAAAACAGTATGTAATGGTTATATATTTAATTTAAATCGCATAACACAAAAATAGCTTCTTAATACAATGTATGATATTGTTGTAAGTGTACCTTTAAGACATACAGATCTGAATATCCATTAAGCCTGCTGAACGCTAAAGTTTATGTACCCCGTATATAATTCTAACATGAACAAGCCATATATACAGTATTTACACATTCTAAACATAAGCAGTGACACAATAAAGTCATGAAGGTTAACGCTTACATTTATGAAACACCATTTGGGGTGTTAACAAATGGCAGCACAAATATTAAGAAATGTGTCAATTTTTCTAAGTCCCATCTCTGCACTTCTCGCCAGCTTCTCACCACATCCTTGCCAACTTTTTTTGGTGGGGCCATTTGGTGTGAAAATCTCAATTCTAGAGTGGCGATCAGCCACGAGAAGCTGATCGGGGCTCCTAGAATACCATTAATTTGAGAAAGTGGGGATCAGTGGCGAGAAAAGGCATCTAGCTCCACGTTTGCCGAATTTTTTTTCTCGACAAAAAAAACAGAGAGTTTTGAAATTCTCGCCAGTTTCTCGCTGCTTACTGAATCGCTATAGGCATTTTGGCGAGAAGTTTTTGAAAACCTACTTAACGGAGCTATCTGCATAGGCCCCTAGGCATTTATTCCTTTATAACAGGATCATATCACTGAGCAAAACTAAATGATAAAACAAATTGTAATTTATTCCATTGAAACAGACGTACACACAATGGATTACAAAATACAAGAGAAAGACACACTTACTGATGTCTGGGGGAAAAAACTAGACTCTCCTAGCTTCTACAGTCCATAACACAAAGTTTGACGTTGACCGGGACTTAGCCTGAAAAGTCCTGGAACTCAAATCGGCATGAAGTTCCTGACGCCACTGCTCCAGAGACCCTTTACCGGGAGATAGCACCAAACGTTCTGGTACTCTTTTCGGCTTGAAGTTCCAGCTGCAACCGCTTCTTTCTCTTGTCAGAACTTGGCCCCGAAAAGCGGGACAGAAAATTTCTTGCCTTGAAATTCCAGAAGCCGGCTCGCGTCTATTTATCCCAGAGTATCTTTTTTTGATTTCAAATTTGCTGCTTCTGTCTTTGCGCTCAAACCTTAGAGAATCTCAACACCGGATAGGCTGCTGAGTTTCTTATAGTATTTTGGTGTTCATTCACAAAATACTACAGCCAATCCCAGCATGGGAACTTTACAATCTGCCAGTCAGATGCCTGTCAGTCTTCTGAAGCCGGGCAAGCAGATCTTCTGAATGAAACAAGGGCATGCGTGAGTTTGCCACCTTAGCCACTTGTCATGCAGAAGCCACCCACTGGCTTAGGTGCCTCCAGGTTTAGGAAGTCAAATACTAGCCGGAACGGCTTGTATTGATCCCAGGATGTGGGTACTTCACCTAGCCATCCTGCCCAAATGTTCTTCAAACCTCCGGCAGCATCTGTGGCTTTCATGTCCGGACCCAGAGTAGACACAGTGGCACAATAGTTTGGTAGCCATTTGGTAGCCATCTGGCTCATTCAGAATACGAGCTTTGAAAGTCCCAGCTTTTTTGTCAGTGCACAAGCATAATACATTTTAAACATACCCATTTAATAAAATATACTTTTACAATTTTATTCTGTCAAAGTCTTTTGGTTATGAGGGGTAGAATGGGACTCTATACTTTTATTCCCACTAGCCATATCCCCGACACACTGCAAACCTGACTTAGATCTCATAGCCTTCTGGGATTTTACACATTTATGAAACAAAATATTTGTCACCATTTTTTTTTTAAGTCCACACGTAGAATGAAACAATGCTTCGGTTCATTTCCAGAGCTGCAGCTCATTCCCTTAAGAAAAATGAAACTCAGTTAGAACTAAAAAATGCTTAGGTTCATTCTCAGAGCTGTATCTCTTTCCTTAACTGGAAATAGGATTTAGGTTTCATAAAAGATCTTGCACCTCATAAATGGTTGGAGTACCCCCAGAACCTCTATACTGGTTCTGGGGAACCTGGGCATATACAGAGGGACCATCACTAACTTAGGGATCCCTGACTATACCAGGGATACACATATCCCTATTACCTTTCTGGTCTGTGCTGAAGCAGGGAAACCTGGTGGTGAATCGTGTAACTGTTTTCAAGGGAGGATTTTGACCGGGGTGATTTGTCTTTATGTCCCCAGGAATCTGACCTGATTCCTGGATACATTGTTGGAGTGGCCAGCAACTCTGGACTCTGGCTACCTAGACACAATCTGACAACACTTTGGGCCTCATGCAGTAAGCGACGAAAATGTGAAATCGGCAAGCTTACCGATTAGCCATGTTATTGGCGATTTTCCCTCTCCGTATGCAGTAAGTGCCGAATGCCTTCAGAATCAAGCCGAAAACCATTCCGCCCACTCTCACAATGATTTGCCGATCACACACAGGTGTATCGGCGTGCATGGCGGGGTGCTGTTAGGTTCGCCAATCAAAAATCTTGCTGAATCAGCCGAAGCAAGCATGTATTGGATAGCGCGCCATATTTAAAGGCAACGTGTACTGTTAATCATTCTCTGTGTTGTTGGGAGTGAGAGAGAGAGAGACGCACAGAGCTAGGCGATTTCATATTTGCATATTGACTGAGAGACTTGTTGTGTATTGTGAGAGCTTTGTCCTTGGTTGTTTTGTTTACATCTTTGTCTTGTTTTCTATGTGGAAGTGTTTCGTGTGATTGGCTGCACATTTGTTTTCTGTTTTTTGTGAGTGCTGTAAGTATGCCCGCAAAGCGTGGGAAGAGTGATGCTGGTGTGAGTGGTAGTGCTACTCGTGCGAATACGCGTCGGAGTGAACGTACTGTTCAGGGGAGTGATGTTGCTAGGAGTGTGAGTGCTGTTGCTGGGAGTGCGAGTGATATTGCTAGGAGTGGGAGTGCTGTTGGTGGGAGTGCTGTTTCTGGGAGTGCGAGTGCTGTTGGTGGCAGTGTGAGTGCTGTTGCTGGGAGTGCGAGTGCTGTTGGTGGCAGTGTGAGTGCTGCTGGTGGCTCTGTTGCTGGTGCTGCTGGTGTGTCTGGTGGTGGGGTGCTTGCTGCTGGACGTCTTTTGGAGTCTCTTCCTTTGGAACAAGGAGAGTACTGTACAGTCTGCAGCAGGCAAGCTCTGAGCCTAAACGTGCTCAGAAGAAACGTGTGGAGCATCCACGTAATCCTCGCTTCAATGACCAGGAAAATACAGCTCTTGTCACTGGGATTCTGGAGCACTATGACAGTCTGTATGGACATTTAGTAGGTAAGTGTACCTTTCCATTTATTCTTCAAATACACTGGCGACACACTTTATTCGAGCTCGGCTAGTCCCACGAATTCGGGTATACCCGGGTGTATTGAGGTTTGTGACTGTTTTCTGCCCGAGTGCATTGAGGTATTTTCCAGGCAGGGATTGAAGCATTTTATTCCCACTGGCTGCAATACTGCACAGTATATATATATATATATATATATATATATATATATATATACTGCATTACAATTCATGAATTTATGCCATCTGGTAGACACGCGAAGCATTGCAGCCTATTAAATCCTAATCATTATCATTTAACAGATCAGCCGCCCGTCAGCCAGGCATGAACCCAGGCTGGGAACGCAAACGCAACGGGGCTTGTCAGAGGTGAGGAGCGGCGCATTCCAGGTATCTGCCAGGTACATACTGGGTATTTGCTTGAATAAAGTGTGTCGGTGCAGTACATGTGATCCTAGGTCATGTGAGTTTTGTTAATATGCAAATATGGGTCCATAATATCTATCAAAGTTAATTATTGTGGAAACACATTTTTTTGTCATGCGTTACAAGGACAAAAAAACTCAGGCGTTCAATTTGCGATAACTGCATACAATATTAATGCAAGCTTCCTTACATGTGTAGGTTTAGTAGTGAATGCTCATGTGCTTCACATATTACACCTAAAACAGCATGTTTGGTATCTCTTGGAACAGCTAGCAGTGTAGGAAACTGGTGGTTGTATTATTATAATTTGTTTGTAAATGGTGCTCAAAGTGCTGGAGCTGTGTGGATGGAAGGGAGCATACACTGGTGTCTTTATATATAAGCAGTACTCAGCCTTGAGTGGGCATAGAATACCCTGAAGGTTGGGGTGGTTGTCCAAGGACACCCCCCCTTCCTCATTGGGTTAGCCCCCAGAAATGTACTCACTTTGTTTTGTCCTTCCCAGGGTCTCCCTTCCAAAGCGTGCAGCTGTGTGAAGTAAATTCCAAGAGCCAGGGTGTACAGCGCACAGCAATGATGAAAGAGCAGGTCTTGCTATAAAAATCCTTTATTTTTCAAACATCTGGTTGTGGGACAGCAGCAAACTTCAACGCGTTTCGTTCAAAAGAACTTTTTCAAGAAGTGCTGTTACAGTAAAAAGGGTCAGTTTAAATGCAGCTGTTCGCCCCGTTTTCGCGCCAAAACTGACGTCATGATGTGTCATCCGACCAATAGAATTCATTGTGCCGCGCATGCGCCGCGCGCCTGAGTGTCTCTGAATCCCCAACAAGCCTCAGCCGAGCTCAATCAGGATCGGCAAGCCCCTATGTGCAGCCTTTACTGAGAGCACGCCTCTGATGGCTCTGTGAGATCCTCCCACACTCCCCGTTTGCTGCGCATGCGCAGATGAGGCCTCTAAGTCCCTCAGCCTAAAGACTATGATATCAGTCCATAGCCTGCCAGGGGAAAGATGTATGGTTAAATAATACATGCTATGTGGACAATAATATACCACACAAGGCACTGAAACTGGGCAAACAGCTTGCACACCACCTCTTACATGACAAGATAATACAAACTATACATAAATCAAGAGTACTATACAACATATTCCATATATATTATAAGAAATTATTACTAACTAATAAACTTACACATATATCTACTAAGTGAAAAAATGTGCATATTTATTTACACAGTGCAAAGTATATAAAACAAATCAGCATGTATGGGAAATATATAAATATACACACCTATTTATGCCCTGACTTAATTATATATATGAATTTAAACAAAATAGAGATAGCAAAATAACTTTATTAATTAAAAAATGGTTTAAAAATTATATATATATTTGTAAAGATGTATATATAATATAATATTATTAAAACAAATTAAAAAGATTTTATATCTTAGTACACATATTTGAAGAACAGCAAATTGCTTGCTCATATAGATGGAATGGAGATTATATCATGTTTAACGTTTTTAATATTAATGAATCACTACAGAGTAGTGTACTATATATTGTGGATAATAGTCCATTTATACAAAACTTTCTAATAAACAATCTTGTTACGCTGTGGTCAGATCAATGAGAGCATAAAAGAGTACATGCACGTCTTATTTCAGTTCATTTAATACAATACGTATGATTCCAGAAGGACCAGAATATATTATTTGGATAGATATGAATATATAAACCAAATGAAACAGGGCGAAGTCATAGGAATAGATTATTTAGGTAATAGATAGACCTTTAAAAAAAATTGGGATGAAGTAATGTACGGATAAAAAAGGGGTTGTTCCAGTCATATGCACAATAGATCTATATAATGGAATAATTGGAACATAATTGTTGAGTATATTTATTTCAGAAAATGGGTAATATTCCATTCTACATTCATCCCTTCTGGGTACCTGGTGTTCAGTGTGAATATCCAGAAGGATTCTCTACAATCTAATGTTTTAACAGTATTTCCCCCTCTCTCTTTTTGGATTATCCTCTCAATGCCCACAAATGAGAAGCTATTTATGCCACCTTGCCTGCATTCCGTAAAATGCTTCGACACAGGATGATTAGTGTCTTGTTTGCGAATCAATCTACAATGTTCCTGCATCCTCGTTTTTAATGCCCTTGTAGTCCTACCGACATATCTCTTCCCACAGCCACAGGTGATAAGATACACCACGAAAGTAGTGTTACAATTGATAAAGCTATATATAGTATAACGTCTATGTGGACTGTGGGAGAAGACATGTCGAGCAGGTTTCATAAAGTTACACATATTACAATGATTGCATCTATATGATCCCTTAGTAAGGAATTGTTCTTGATCTTTCACAGGTGTAGATATCACGCTGGGTGATAGAAATGTGGCCAATGTCTTAGCTCTTCTATATACAAATTTTGGGCCTCCCTCCGTGTAGTTGCGGAGTATGGGGTCCATTTTTAGTAATTCCCAATGCTTATTAACAATTTTATTTACTTGATAACTTGATTTATTGAATTGGGAAATGAACAAAGGACAAGTCCTATCTTCCATAATTTCTTTTTTCTTCTTATTTTTGAGGCAAGAGCCATCCCCCACTCTGGACCCGGAGGGTAGTATAGTTTCACGTTCAATTTCTGTGACTTCCTGTAATGTGGCTTGGAGTGTCTCCCGATCATACCCTCTTTCTATAAATCTTTTTGTCAATTCCCCAGACTGAGTTACGAAGTCGCTGTGGGTTGAGCAATTTCTCCTCAGTCTGAGGTATTGACCTTTGGGTATTCCCTTTATAACAGATCTTGGGTGACAGCTGTCCGCTCTAAGAAATGAGTTCCTTGAGTTAGGTTTTTTATACACATCAGATTGTATGGTTTGGTGAATATCTATATAAAATAGAATATCCAGGTAGCTCATGTGATGTGAATGATAATTGACAGTGAGGTGAATATCTGAAGTGTTGTCATTTAAATAATTAATAAACTCTAATAGTGTGTCAGTGCTCCCGTGCCAAATAAATATTAGGTCATCAATAAAACGTTTATAAAAAATGATATTGTGCCTATAAGTGTTGTTGCTACCATAAATAAAAGTGTTCTCCCACCACCCCATAAAAAGGTTGGCATAGGAGGGGGCAAAACTTGTCCCCATTGCCGTGCCCCGAAGTTGTAAATAAAATTGGTGCTCAAAAAGAAAATAATTGTGAGTGAGTAAAAAGAGTATCGATTCCATAATGAATGTAGTAGTGAGTATAGAACTACCTGGACATTCTATAAAGTGGCGGACAGCTGTCATACCCAGATCATGTCGTATGATCGAGTATAGGGAGACCACGTCCATGGTAACCCACAAGTAGTCCTGTTTCCATGTAATTTTTTGTAATTTAGTCAATAGGTCCCCCGAATCCAAAATGAAAGAGGGCAATGCCCTTACAAATGGCTGTAGGTATTCATTTACATATTGAGACAAACCATCTCCCAAAGATCCAATACTAGAGACTATTGGCCGACCAGGAGGGTCGACCAAAGTCTTGTGGATCTTTGGGAGATGGTGGTATATGGGAATGACGGGATGGGGATTAATAATGAAGTCTGATTCAGTTTTTGTCAATACATGTGTGGCCATGCCCAGATCTATCAGCTCAAGGAGTTCCTTCAAAAAACAGTTTGTGGGGTCCTGCGGTAGCACAGAGTAGGAGGACACATCTCCAAGTTGGCGAAATGCCTCCTTGAAGTAGGCAGTCCTACTCTGTACCACCACAGCCCCCCCTTTGTCACCCTGGCTCTTGGTTGTATTATTATGAATTAACGTCATATATTTTGTATTTATTTCAAGCGCGGACAAGTTCATCAAGCAAAAAAGAAATGTGGGACACAATAATAATTGGTGTAAATGCGTGTGGGAATCGTGTCAGGGACAAGATTAATTGTCGCAAGAGATTTGACGATATTAGGGCTAAATTAAAAAAGAAAATACAAGACCAACGCGTGCATGCTTCTGGCACTGGAGGTGGGCCGCCACCACAACGTCTGATCTTAACTCCATTGGAGGAGCTGCTTTGGGGAAAATTACTTCCCGTCGTCGTGGAGGGTTTAGCCGGTGACAGGGACATCGGAATTTATCCCTCACAATTTCCACCAGGTGAGAAATCTTACTGTACTAGGCGTGTCGTTGCTTACAGTTATTTTACACATTTCCGCTGCTTTTTATACTGTCTTCCCAATATAAGCATACCTACATCTAGGTAGATCCAGTATTGTCTTCATCCACTGTTGCCGATACCACTTGTGTAGAACTTTCTACAGTTAGTATTAAACATTCCCCCTTTGTCCCAAAATCCACTTTCTTCCCCTATCAAGCTAAGGGGGGGTTTATTGATACATTTTACACACTTGTATTGAAAGATTTCGAATCACTCTGCCTAAATATACCTTCATTACAAAAAAACAATTTGCATAGAAATGAATTACAGGCTTTAAAAGAATTGAGCGAAGTAAGTGAAATTGTAATAAGACAGGCAGATAAAGGTGGCGGCATAGTGCTTCAAGATAAGAATATATACATAGCAGAAGCGAATCGTTTGTTGGGTGATGAGAAGTCATATGTACTTCTACAAAGAGATTCAATGGACATCTATCAAAAGGATCTTAAGACCTTCCTCCTAGAGGCAAAACATGAGGGAATAATCACACAAGCAGAATTTGATTTCTTATTCAAACGAAACCCTAGAACACCAGTGTTTTACCACATACCAAAGATACACAAAGATATAATCAACCCACCGGGGAGATTTGGGGTGGAGTCTATTGTCTCTGGGGTGGAGTCTATGACGTCCAGTGTGTCCCAGTATGTTGACCATTTTTTACAACCTATGGTGGTCAAGTTGAGATCACATATTAGGGACACGCTGCATGTTATAGACTCAATCTCAGGGATACCCTTGAAATCCACCTACATTTGGGCCACATGTGATGTGGCCTCATTGTATACATGCATTGGTCACACAAAGGGAGTGGCAGCAATAGCACACTTTTTGGAAAAGGAAAATCTAATAAATAAGATACAGAGAGAATTCATTTTAAGTGCAATCCTGTTCATTCTGGAACATAATTATTTTTTATTTGGAGATGATTACTATCTACAGATCTGTGGAACGGCTATGGGCACCCGCTTTGCCCCCAGCTATGCAAACCTATACATGGGCCTATGGGAGGATACTCATGTGTGGGGCAATGCTAGGCTGGGGGCAGGCTTGGTGTACTATGGCCGTTTCATAGACAACCTGATATTCATTTGGGACGGTGAACAGGAGGCATTAAGTGAGATTCTAACATCATTTAATGACAATTAATGACAACGAGAATGATATTGTAACAAAAACATTTTTCAAAAAAGTGTCAACAAATGCATACTTACATCATAACAGAAACCCCTACCATAAATGGCTAGAGAACGTCCCCAGGGGCCAATTTCTCAGAATCAGGAGGAATTGTTCTCTTGAGTCGGACTACTTGGCTCAGGGGGACACTCTAGATAAAAAGTTTGTAGACAAAGGTTACAACTATCATAAGGTCATGGAAACTTTCAAACAAGTGGGTCAACTAGATAGACAACAACTTTTAGACCAGTCAAAGGGCAATATAATTTCCAGAAATAAAAAGATGCGGACAATGGATAAAAAACAGATTTGTATCCCTCAGTTTATAACGCAATTTAATTGTGCCTCACAAAAAATTAAAAATATACTAAACAAACACTGGGGAATTCTACTTAATGACCCAATCATAGGGAAAAATCTGCCACCAAAAATACCAGTGGTATTCCAGAAGGCCAGAAATATAAAATCAATCGTGGCACCTAGTAGATTGAAAAAATTCAAAAATACTGTACAAACAAGTAAGAATATAAAAAATGGCAACTTCTTGTGCAATCGCTCAAGATGTCTTACGTGCAAACATTTAAAGAAGACTGAGAATATCACATCCCATTCAAATGGATCTGTACATCAAATAAAAGGTCATATCAACTGTCTGTCCACTTATATTGTTTATGCCATCATATGCCCCTTTGGGCTTCAGTATATTGGTAGAACCAAAAGGGCCCTATGTATACGATTCCTGGAACATCGACGTAATATAATTCATGGGTTAAAAACACATAGTTTATCCAGACACTATGAATTGAAGCATAATAAAGATCCGTCTTCTCTAGTAGTCATGGGTGTTGAGGCAATCAGTTCTACACTTTTGAGTGGAGATAAGCACAAATTGCTTAATCTTAGAGAGACATACTGGATCTACGAATTGAATACACTTAGTCCAGAAGGCCTGAATGATTGTATCGATGTCAGCACAGTCATTTAAATCACTATCTGTCTATATTGTGATGTTCTCTTTTTCCTGTTCCTTACTATTAGATGATATTCACTTACCACAGGTTTGGTGATCGCGGAGGTCTGGGTTGAACATGCTTGACATGTTCCCTTCGTGATCACCAAACATAGGTTATTATCAATTCACATTTATATGGTTCATTATGTTTTTTATAATATTTAATAAAAATGTATTTAATAGGTCATTTAGTAGTAGTACACATATAATTATTTAACTAATTTATACACACAAGAGCACAGTGCCGTATTTGGGCTCACTTATAAGAGATTGGTATTACACTATTATTATATTCACATTCATATTCACACGCATAATTATTCACAATAATACATTTTTCTTTCCTTCCTCCCCCCCTCTCTTTTCCTCCATAATATTATTGGGGAGTGTTGGGAGATTAGCTGAACCATGCAATCTTGCTAGGCTGGCTATACATGTGACCTAGGATACATGTCCGGTCTAAACTTCCAAAATCATTTCTTAATTCCATACCATATTTTGTATGGATTATCATGTTGCTCTCTTCCACGCTGTTTCTATTATATAGGGAGAAGCATATATTCAGAATTCCCCTATTTGGAGTAATTCATGCCAACTAGTAGACACATAAACCTCTAATTTATGGGATACCAGATAGGTATTCATAGTCATTTCATATAAATTTGATATTCAAAACTAAAAATAGAAGAATAATTTACAATGGATTATTGCTTGTATCAATCACGGAATTTTCAAAAACAGTTAAAGTAAGATACAATTAATGTATCAATTAACTATACTCATTAGCTGACCAATTGCTAAGAAACTGTTAAACTCTCCATCACTCATGTTTGTTATTGGATCTACCCTCCTCAAGCCATACTTACCAAGTGTTAATTAGTACAAATTTCATCTAGGTACAATTAGATCAATCGGGGTATTTTGATATTCTTAGATATACCCTATAGTCCTTCCAATCAAAAAAAAGGACATCAACTGTAAGTTTGTTTTAATAATTTAATGTATAAATGTCAGTTATTTTATTTCATGTCATTGTGTGTTGGCAAGTATCTATTCACGGATATCTAGTATTAGGTGTTCACATGTGCACAAAATTTGAGCAGCTAGTCATGCAAATTGCCTACACACTGTTTGCCTGTTAATCAATCCAGCTAATTGGACTCGTGAGTGTATATATTATGCTATACCACACACTCAGAGCCCACCCCCTGAAGAAGTCAGTTAATCTGATGAAACGCGTAGGGAAGGTGTGCAGTGGACCTTCACAAACGCTTGCTACAGAACTGCTTGGGATCTTTACCGGTCCGATATCCAGCACGATTTTCGTGACGTCATCCACTGGTCCGCGGCATTTACCGTCCCCGGTGGGAACCAAAGAGCATCTGTTGGTGTGTATCCGGTGAAAGATCATCGCGGAGTGCCGGATACGTCAGTTCCTGCAGGCGGTGAACAACGAAGGCAGCATTCTGATCCAGTGGTGTCACGGAGTGAATACAGCAGCGAAGCAGCGTTTCCTGGTCCTAGGAGCATGAGTATATCTCATAACATGCTTTTAATTGTTCTATGTTTGTGAGTTCATTTTTATTGAGATTTTTGGGAATTAAATATATCGATTTTGCACAGTAATGCACTAGGATTTGGCGCTTTTTTTCTTCTTTTATTTTTCTATGCAGATGGAGAGGGAGGTCGTTGTACCCTTTTAAAGAAGCTGCCTGTTTTTCCTGTTAGTGCTACATTTACTCCCCAATTATTGGATACAATTGTTTGGACTCTATAGGACTATCTGCATTGAGCAGACAAAGGAAAGTTCACAGCACTACATATTCATTTTTATGTTTATTTGCATTTTTTTTAGCTGTTTTTTATTAGACATTGAATTACATGCATTTTTGGTATATATTCATTTTTTAAGGTTACATTCTATTTATTTTAATATTTACAATTTATATTCATTTATTTTCTAGTACCATCTATTTCTGGCAATTCATACACTAGCGCAGACCTCTATTGTACATATTGTTAATACCTACATCTATATATATATATGTCTGTTTCTCTCTCTCTCTATATATATATATATATCAAAATATACATATATGTTGTAGTCCTACTAAAAGCAGTAACTAATATACCACGTGGCATTGTGTGGTCATTTGCATGTGAATTCCCACAATGCTTTGCTGCAGTGGAAGCAATTTATGGTGGGCGAAGATGGGGAACAACAGGGTAGCACACATGTGTAAGACATGCTAATGAGAAATTATTACTAGGTACTGGTGCAGAACATAAATATATATAATATTAATGTGTATATTATTTATTTAACTCCTACAAACACGACATTACTGGCTATTCAAATCATGCATCGAATATATTGCATGCAACGGCCAACAAACATCACTTGCACTAACAAATGTCTTGTTGTTTATTAAAAGGTCCTTTTTTGCTTTATGTCATATACAGACAGCATAATGAGGCACACGTAGCATATGTTATGTCATTGTGTTCATAACTTGCACACTTCAGACGACTATTTTGCTCCTCTACCATTGTGTTTAAGCAGCTGCAATGAATATGTCATCACAGCATACACGTCAACAGAGGGGGTGGGGTTCAGCACACAGCCAAATTACAGGGTCATCTTACGGTCAACTTTGTTGACACCATTTTCACCTGCTTCAAGTAATTGAAAGGTCTGGCTGATTACTGTTTTTGGGGGAGGGAATACCGTTCTTACAACCTGACTAGCAAAACAGAAGGTAATCACAGTCATTTGAAAGGTTAACTCTAGGTACTAATTCCCCCAACAAGTCATTAGTTATGAAACCGTACGTCACACGTTCCTTCACTCACATCTATAGTTGAACTGATATCAACACCACATTATCACACACTGCATGTGTTGTGTTGTTGAGTGGCAGCCACATTCAGGCGTGCCACAGCTTCTATTAATGTATCACACATATCCTCTACCAAAAACGATTCTTTTTCCAATATGACCACCTTCATGATAACCATTGTGAATGTTCATCTCATGATAGTTATGTACATTATTATAGTGATATGACTACACAACATATGCATTGTATGTACAAAATTAATAATTTTATCCTAACGCATTACTGCAGAAACATAGTATGTTGTATGTTACTGAAGACAAAAGTCCTAAGTACACAGGCATGTATATTGTTATTACAACTATTTATGTTCACTTTCACACACACATTTTCGGTTAAGGAACTGATGCTGTTACTTAGTCATAAATACTGAACATACAGTAACTCTATGTTCAATATTTACACATGTAAATTAACAACTGATGTTATTGTTATATATAGTTGCCCCTGGAGGACATGTGTCACCTGAGACGGAACAAGTGTCTTCACCTGGGTCATGCAGCTCATCATACCTGGAAGCTGAGTGTATGAGGTGGTGGACATATAATATGTTCACTTCTATATGTTATGTTGTCATGTTCATTATTTGTTTTGCACATGTTCTTTAAATAGGATTACTTAGTGTCAGTGAAAATTAAGTTTTTTAAGACAACATGTATTGTGTTTGTGATGTTAAGTATCATGTAGGAGTTGTGAGTTTTGAGCAACTTTTAATTCATTCTTATTTCATACTGAGTCCAAACATAATTCGTAAGTCAAGGTAGTTTTTAATGTGACTTTATAAAACGTATGGAAACATTTTAGGTGTTAGTTATCACAGAGTATAATTACATAGTAAAACAGCAGAGATTAACATGCCATTTCATAATGTGTACATTTATTTATAGCACATGATGATGATGATGATGCCGCCATAGACACAGAAATGCAATCAAGTGACCATGACGAGGTTCCCATTGAAAGAGTTACACAGGCAAATCATCCATCAAGTAACACAAACGATGCAATAGTAGCTTCTGAGGAAAAAATTGTTGAAGCAGAAAATCGTCGCCATTCAGATCTGATGTCAGTGCACGAAAGGATGATATCACTGCAGGAAGAAACGATATCACAATTGTCACATCTCCACAGAGTGTTCATTGAAGTGACTAAACAAATTCAAAAAATGAACACGTCATTAGAAGCAATAGTTGTTCAGCTAACTCAAGCTAATCACTTGAGAATGACTACAGCAGCACATCCATTCATCTTTACACCATCAGAGGATGGATGTTTACATGCTACTAATTTTTCACCCCAGTCATCTGATGTTCATTCCCCAGGTCGGGATGTTACCGGTAAAGTAGCTGAAAGTTCTGTGCATGTTCCTGACAACATCCTACCGCTGCCATCTGTAGAAAATCTGGAGCTGACACCTACAAAGGAGGCGCCAAAAACAAAAATGCACAAGCAGTTACTACTGTCCAGTTTTTGGACACAAACCAAAAAACCCAAACATGAAACGGACCAACCATCAGTTGTGCACTGTGTACCAACTTGGTCACATGTGTCAGTGGGCACAAGCCCTGCCCGTGAACAGTCACTGGCCACAAGCCCTGCCCGTGAACAGTCACTGGCCACAAGCCCTGCCCGTGAACAGTCACTGGCCACAAGTCCTGCCCGTGAACATTCACTGGCCACAAGCCCTGCCAGTGAACAGTCACAGGGCACTCAAAGTGGCTCTGTTGTGACTAAAGTTGTAGCTAAACGAAAAAGAAAAATCCAAGAGACAACAAGCAGGCTTGTGACTCGCTCTCAAAAGGAAAAAAAATAATAAATGTTATAATTAAGTAAATATGTCTTTGGCCTTGTTTTGTTGACTTCAGATTATCTAATGAATATTGTATGTATGCTGAAGACCTGTTGTTTCCAAACATTCAAGTATGTCATTGTACACGTGAAGTTTTGGAAATGTTAACAGTCCTAATGAATGAATAGTGTTATTAATATTTATGTATTAATCATCTGTTCAGTAATGGTCCAACATGACCCAGTTGCTATGTTTTTAGAAGCTGCCATTGACTTACCTGCAAAACATTGTATTTGGGTGTGTTTGATAGTTATTTTATGTAATCATTGCATGTTAATATTATTCACATGCAATTAAAAACTAACATCTATTTAACTGCTAACATCTTTATTGTCCGTGTACAGCATGATTAAGTAAAATATTACTTACCTTCATCTTGCTTGAACATTCGTAATGTTGTCCTTTCATCATGTATGAGTACTGGTTTCAAGAACATATCTGTGAATGTTTAGTAATATATATGTAGTATGTATGGATATATGTACACACACACACAGTGTATACATACATACATATTATTTTAAATCTAAACTGGTATAGATGTATTTTCTGAAAAAATACACTTCATGCTTCCTTGTGAAAACACAGTATTATAATAATACAGGCCTAATGTTTGTGAAATATACTTACTGTGAGCCTATAACAGTATGGGCCTAAAATAATTATTATTCACATAATTCACTCATGTTTATCACCATTTAAATAGGTTTCATACAAGGCCTACTTACTGCCATCAATATGTTCTGTGTAGAACTGGATTACATAGATATATTATTGGTTGTAACACTACAGCCCTTCTAAACTCAAAAAAGGCCTTGTTTGATGGTAAATCACAATTGCACACAGGTGAATGTAATAGGCCATCAAACATAGTAACCCTGTAATATTTTAACCTTTAAATAAATCTGAACAATATAAAAATCCCTCTTTACATATAAGGCCTTAAATATTGTAATATACACACACATTTAAAGGTTGGTTTTAGAGACATATACATATGTATATTGTACTATATATATATATATATATATATATATATATATATATATATATGTGTTTATGAGAGATATATATATATATCTCTACATATACACACGTAGTTAAACTCTGATGCAGACAGGGAGTTAACCAGACTGAAAGATACACAGTGAAATGTAGCAAAAAAAACAGACAAAAACATTTGCAGGTGTGTGTGTGTATATCTCATTATGTCTGTGTAAGCACTATTTTCATAATGCGAACACTGTGTGTTTCCTCACCCACATTGTTTTTTAATTAAAATTGTACACTTGTTTTGAGAAAGTAGATAAAAATAGCTTAATGTGCCTTTCACAGTGAAATGGCTATCAGAAACCACAAATGTCAACCAATTATTTCTACACTATCCAATTGGTGTTGGAAAAAGGAGTAAAAGATGAAACTTTTTTCCTGACCTTGAATTGAAACACACAAAATAGATAACATTGAAATAGTTTCACATTCTGAACACAGAACATAGAAGTCCACTCACATTATTTCTGAAGCTGCAATGGGTGAGGATTTAATTCTGAACAGCCATCTACACAAAGGGTATAAAATGCTGATTGCGGAGGCTATCATATCAACTGCGGAACACAAAGCCAACGTGGGCCAGATCTATGATTTGATTAGAACAAAGTATCCTTATTACCAAGAACCTGGGCGGGCGCGAAATTTTAAATCCTCTGTAAGATTCACTTTATCAACTAATGAATGTTTTGAACGTGTGCAGGATAACCTACATGAAAGGTATGGTTTTTGGCAGATTGCACCGCAATTTAAAATCACCATGGAACACAGCACATATCTTCTGATAAATAGCATATTTATTCCTAATAACAATAGCAAGCAATGGATCCGCTACTACTGTTCCGTGTGAATCGATACCTGATGCAATATCTTTACCCTCCATTCCTGAAACACACATTCAACAAGAACATAACTACTATGATTTTTTACCAAGCCTTTATGCTGCAAACGCATTTGAATGGGTACCCGAAGAAATGAACGTACCTCCGGACCAATTGTTTGAAGAAGGCAGTGGCGATTCCTATGAGCGCCTCATGGAGGAGATGTGTGTCATACAGGATTCAGCGGTTGGGTCAACCATGGATGCAAATGCATTGTCTTTCTGGAGCGACCAGTTGCAGCCAGACGAAGTGTTACTTCTACAAGAATGGTAAATATAACAATCGTTATGCGTTGCCTCACCGTTAAAAGTTTTTTTTTCTAACCACCATTTTTACTTTAAATGCGTGGATACAGCGTAACATTGCAGACTGCATAACATGTAGCGATCACAAACACATTTTTTCCTATTACAATATAGTAGAACCAGAAAGATTAGTACACATTGCTCAAGAAATAAATATACCTACTTTCCTATCTCTTAAAACATATAATAGCAACATGTTACCATAACTGTAACACACACCTGTTTGTTTATCATGCAACATCTAAAAAAAAAACGGGTCGGCCACGTATGACGTGGGACCCTTGTCATGTGCCAAGGCGTCCTTAAAAAGGATTACGGATGTAAGGCCCGCCCCCAACCGACGTGCGCGCGTCAAAACCTACTGGCTGTGTCTGTTTGTTATAGTTACGGTCACTGCACTGTGTAATGCGTGCGCGTCTGTGTTTGTGGGCGTGCACTGTGCATTAGCCCAATGTTAATTCTGTGCGAGGAGTGTTTGCGTGCGCTTCACGCTGGCTTAACATTACGTCACACGTATTGGATTTGCACATTGTGTGATCGGCCGTGCTTTCCGTCCACACACGTCTGTTTAAAAAGATTACAGATGTACTCGTTTAGAACGAATGTAGTTTCGCCTTCATTGTATTTGAAATAAATATTTTATGGTTAATGGTATTTACAACATGTATTGAACGCACAACGTACGCATTGTTTTGCGCATGCGCTAACACTTAGTCGACCCAAGCGTGAAGTGCGTGCGCACAGTAAGATGTGCGCGCACATTTTTAAGTATACAGCCAACGTAAAGTTCATATACATAGTTATGCGTGCTACGAAATGAACAAAAGGATACATAATGATGTATACTTGTAAACTTGTACTTCTAACATATAAGTGAGTGACGTGTGTATATACACAATCATATAGAGATGTGTAACGCGTTGTCACGGATACATATATATTAAGGTGCCATCTTTGACCATCATGTGTTTGCTGTATTTCAGAGATGTCGGGGAAGATTCAATCGGATCAATGTATGATTTCTGAAGAGTCTAACGTTATATGAGATGATTTTGAGGAGGAGCCACCGACTACTATATGGAACTAATTTTATATTGCTTGCAGCGCTTACTAACAAACAATTAAAAATGTGATACCATTATACCTATATTGCATAAGCACTTAATTAACATAATGATGTTGCTAAACAGTGCAGTTAGAAAATGTATTGAGTGTTCTTTAATTAGTACTAACATTATAGGCCATGGTGTGTTTTATATATAACAACCATTCCCACTCTGCAAACACATTTGTGTATTCTATTGTGTAATGGAACGTATGACTGTCGAAACTATGTAAAGGACACTTACAACCAACTTGCCATTTCTTGGTAAAAATCTCTTGTAACATGGGTATGTTGATAAAATGGTTTGGGAATGTAGCAAATAATGTTATTGGCAAGATGTTGTGGTCACCTACAATGCATGATGTTATGAATATTACGTCAACATCATGTAATCAAGTACGTTTATGTGTATATTTCATGTACCAAAGTAACTATAGTTTACTGTGTTTATTAAACGTTCAACACATACATAGAACAGTCAATATGATGATATAAGCTACCATAATAAACCTGCTATTATCATTTGTCGGTGTTATACATGGATCATACATGTATATGATAATGATGAAGTGACGTCAATGACATTCCAAATATATTAACAACATTGTCATTGTGGGAAATTATTAATGCAAAATGCAAAATTACAGTAACATTTGTGACACAATTGTGTTTTTGTTTACAGTTTGACACTTGTTACATGTAGGTCACATCAACACACATGTGTGACTTATACATACACATGTGACAATGTTTAATTAATGTTGACAAATAATTTATAGCATTAATAATAACCTACATTGCAAAATATAAGATGTACAACCCATTGTTGTGATTACAGGCATTCATGTGTTATGAATCAGTCAATTGCATCCGTGATTAATGACCTCCCATAAGTTAAAAAATATCAACAGTTATCACCTTCTCTCCAAACACCTCGATATTACATGAATGGAATTTATAAGGGAACATACATTAAATGTGATGAAATGGGAGTAATCATTTTATAATACAATGCACATGAAACCTCAGTAGTAGCTAAATGCATGTACATGATACAGAAAGTACATGTATGTAACATTTATCGTTTACCAATATGTTGGGTTTTTACTTCAATTAATTATACGCATATTGAGGTAGGCACATCTTATGACAGATGTCAGCAAATATACATACCATGATCAGTCATACTGGAGATATACCTATAATACAATGGAACAATATATAAATGGCAAACATTGACATGCCATCTTCACTACCATAAGCAACACAGCAAAGTGTGTATTTGATGTTAAATGTGCAACACCATGTATATTTTATCACATTCAAAATGTAAACCAGCCTGGTGTACACATCATATGGATGTACATGTTACACTGCAACAATAACATTGTATGTAACCATACTGCAAGAATGAATGACTATGGCCATACTATGTGTATTGTGTTTGCATAAGGAACAACACAATGCTAAAATATTACTGATTTGTTACTGATTACTGATCAGTTGTATTCACATACACACAACTAATTTACAATGGAAGAGGGATTATATAACCTGTGCAACAATAACATACCGGTGCCACATCCCTTTGTGCACACAGCAGAGAAAAGAATGGTGTGCAACCCATATTCATCTGTGTCCTAACAGAAGGTTATGTAAAAAACAATTAGTGTTAATATTACATAATTAATATTTAAAAGTAGTACTATGAAAATATATGTTTTTACTTAAAAAAAAAAAGGAATTTATGACATTCTGGCGTGTCTGGCCACCACTGGCTGTTTGTTCATTTTCAGCAGCTACATGGGTGGGATGCTCCTCTACCAAAGCATCAGGTAGGTCTGATTTACATTATGTGTGAGTGCCACATTGTGCAAAATGCAACAGGCAATTATAATATCAGACACTTTTTGAGGCTTGTATAGAAGAGCCCCACCAGTTCTGTCGAGACACCTAAATCTGGTCTTGAGTAGGCCAAATGTTCTCTCTATAACAGATCTTGTAGATATATGGGCTGCATTGTACCTCTCCTCTGCTTCAGTTTGAGGGTTTAGCACCGGAGTCAAGAGCCACGGCCTAATTCCGTATCCTGAGTCACCTATAATCAATGGAGCACACATAAGCTTACATTAGTTATAAGATTCTACAATGAAAACATTCGTAAACAAATATGTGTTTTGTGTTTCAACATCCAAATATGTACTCACCCAGCAGACAGCCATGTTCAAAATGTCCCTCTTCGAAAGCATGGAAGACTGAAGAGTTCCTCAGGATAGAGGAATCGTGACTGGAACCAGGGAATTTGGGTACCACATGCATTATCCTCATCGTGGCATCACATACCACCTGTACATTCAGTGAATGGTAGTGCTTACGATTGCGGTAAATATGCTCACTCTGACTAGGTGCAATCAAAGCAACATGTGTGCAATCGATTGCACCCAGCACACATGGTATCCCTGCTATGTTATAAAAGCCATTCCTGACTTCCAGCCACTCTGTCGCCTCTGTAGGAAAATGAATATAATTCCTAGCGCGTCTATTGAGTGCATAGAGAAACTGGGTAAAGGCCCGCAGGAATGTAGATTGCGAGACCCCACCCACAATGCCCACAGTTGTCTGGAATGACGCGGAAGCAAGATAATGTAATGAGCACAGCATTTTAACAAGCCCAGGGACTGCACGACCTCTGGCTGTCAAAAAATCTAAATCTCCCCTTATCTCTTCATAAAGAGATAAGATTGCTGCTGAACTCAAACGATAGCGACTTACTATCTCCTCCTCACTCATCCCATCTAACAGGGTTCTCTCCCTGTACACACGCGGACGAAGCACAACTTGTCTCCTCTGTCTTCTCCTCTGATCTCCTGTCCCTCTTCCTCTCCCTCGGCCTGTCCCTCTCCCTGTCCCTGTCGTATCCGCGTGCCTGTCCCTGTCACTGTCCCTGGCTCTGTCCCTCCCTTGCCCTATGTCATTCTCTTCATCAGCAAGCATGTCATGCAAAAGAATGTTCCGACGTCTCCTAAACAATCGCAACATTTTGAAATGAGTAGCTGTGAATGAGCAGGTAATGGGCGTCCTTTAAATAGGTATGTGATGATGTCAGGTGACATAGTAAAATGCAAGGTGTTACATTAACATATTAAAGTACTTGGCTCCCAAGCTGTCTCCATTTGATCTAAGAATTATTTGTTCTGTGTATTCAGCAGGCAATCATGATATTTGACAATGATGTAACGTGAAGCTTTGTACAAACATTGTTTGAAAATTCTTAGTGTAATGTGCAATGCATGTAACACTTCTGAACGCAACAGTCAGTCATGTAATTAGACAAAAAGCCTGAGATTGACGTGGAAAAAGTTTGCTGTAACATGTGTAATTAGCCATGTTATTGTCACATGTTCACAACAATGAATTCTCGTGTGCGTATGCATACATTTATGTAATGAGGATAGTTGCTATAGAATCAGTTTGAAAGGTGTCACAATGATTAATTACTGTACATATGTGTACAAGTTAGATTGAAGTGCTTGTAATGCAACGGTTACAATGTTAACATGCAATATGATTGAGTGTCCAATAACTGACGTCATGAAAAAAGGGAGGACCCAAAGTACATGTAAACATGAGAAGAAAGATGTACATGAACGTTTAAAGATGCGTTACACATTACAAGCATTGTGTAATGTAAAGCAACATGAATATACGGTGTATGTGTTAGATGTGTGACATGTGTAACATCATATAAACAATTGTCGCTCAGTTCAGTAAAATGTGTGATATGACGTGAGGTTCTCCTTTAAGAGTTGAGTATAGGATTTTCCCTTGACACATCATCACATGATGAGTAATGTGACACGCAAATGATGAAAACATATAAAAGTACAATGTAAATCAAATAATACACGTCAGGTGTGACACAATGCAGTGAATGCCCCCCACACTGTAATACTAATCACATTTGTATTGTGAGCAATGGAACGTAAACAGTACTATAATGTTAAACGTCCCCACTCCATTGACTCCATTGATGTACAGATGATTTTTTTTTCTAAGTGCCGTTCCGGCAGCCTTAGCGATCGTTCTCCCCTCCAACTTGCCAACTTTAGTTAGCGGGAGAAATTGGCCATAAAGTCTCAATTTCTTAGTGCCGATCAGCCCCGATAAGCTGATTTTGCTAATTGAATCCAGCCGATTGAAAAAAGTGGCGATAAGTGCCGAAAACAGGCTTATCGGCAGCAGACTGGCCATAACAAATTTATCGGCTACGAAACCTGCCGAAATCAAGCACATATCGGCGCTTACTGAATCTCAAACCCAATTTTGGCTATAAAATGGCGAAAAAACCCTTATCAACGCTTACTGCATAGAGCCCTTTGACCTCAAAACCCCCCTTGAAACTCATAGCATGAGATTCTCCACTGGTTATAGCTCTACTGGAAAGGTAAAACACACATAAATTCTTTATTGCCATACAATTACATTAATTGCAGTTACAATACCCAGGTTGAAGCGCTGACACCCTAAAACATGAAACAGTGCTCAGGGGTAACTAGCTGGGCATAATACCTTTATTTATGGCCTGGTTATCCCTTCACCTTCACACCTCCCCCCTCAGCTTTTTGCTCGCAATGAAGGTTTTGTCGGGAAAGTCGAACAGCGTTTCTGTGCTCGCTGCCTTTCTTGGCCTGGAAGGAGAAATAAAATTCTTGCAGTGCAAGACTCGAGCAAAGTAATTTGCCATTCTCTCCCGACACCCTTTATTTATTTATTTATAAAATATTTTACCAGGAAGTAATACATTGAGAGTTACCTCTCGTTTTCAAGTATGTCCTGGGCACAGAGTAAAACAAAATAATAAATGGTTACAAATACAGTTACATAAATGAACAAGGTATACATTATATACAAGACATTGCATGCACAGTTAAAGAAAATATATATTATGAGCGCATGAAACAGTTACAGACCAGATTAAAGTGTGAGACAGCCTTAGATTTGAAAGAACTTAAGCTGGTGGTGGATATGAGAGTCTCTGGTAGGTTGTTCCAGTTTTGGGGTGCACGGAAGGAGAAGGAGGAACGTCCGGATACTTTGTTGAGTCTTGGGACCATGAATAGTCTTTTGGAGTCTGATCTCAGGTGATAGGTACTGCATGTGGTAGGGGTGAGGAGCTTGTTCAGGTAGCTGGGTAGCTTGCCCAGAAAGTATTTGAGGGTGAGACAGGAAAGGTGAACTTTGCGCCTAGACTCTAGTGATGACCAATCTAGTTCTTTGAGCATTTCGCAGTGATGTGTGTTGTAGTTGCATTGGAGAACAAAACGACAAATTGAATTGTAGAGGGTGTCAAGTTTGCTAAGGTGGGTTTGAGGAGCCGAGCCATATACTATGTCTCCATAGTCAATAATTGGCATTAGCATCTGCTTTGCAATACGCTTTCTGACCAGGAGACTTAGGGAGGATTTGTTCCTGTAAAGTACCCCTAGTTTGGCATAGGTCTTGGTTGTCAGGGTATCAATGTGCATCCCGAATGTTAAGTGGGAGTCAAACCATAAGCCCAGGTATTTAAAACTAGTGACAGGTGTTAGGGTGGTGGTAGCGTTGGTTCTAATCTGGAGCTCAGTCACTGGAAGCTTTACAAATTTAGTCTTGGTCCCAAATACCATTGTTACAGTCTTGTCAGTGTTTAAAAACAGTTTGTTTTGGGAAATCCAGTTTTCGAGTCTCAAAAGTCAGACTGAAGTATGTGTTGAAGGTCAGAGAGGCTATGGCTGTGTGCATACAGGATTGTGTCATCTGCATACATGTGTATTGAGGCTTCCTTACAAGCTGGGGGAAGATCATTAATGAACACTGAGAAGAGTAGGGGCCCCAGAACAGAGCCTTGCGGTACACCACAGGTGATATCCAGGGGGTTGGAGTTAGAGCCTGAGATGGACACATGTTGGGATCTTCCTGATAGGTAGGACTGAAACCAGTTTAAAGCATGTTTCCCTATTCCAGAGCTCTGGAGTTTGTTAAGCAGGATAACATGATCAACTGTGTCAAAAGCCTTTGCAAAATCTAGGAATACTGCACCAGTGAGTTGTCCCCGTTCCATTCCACACTGGATTTCATTGCAAACTTTTAGCAGGGTAGTTACGGTGGAGTGTTTGGGACGAAACCCAGACTGGAATTGGCTAGGGAAATTTGTCTTGATGTAGAAATCGCTTAATTGGGAGTGGACACATTTTTCCATAACTTTGGATAGAATTGGGAGAAGTGAGATTGGCCTGTAGTTTGAGACAGTGTTTTTGTCCCCACTTTTGAAGATTGGGACAACTCTGGCAGTTTTCCAGGTCTTAGGGATATGGCCTGCAGACAGGATAGAGTTGACTATGGACGCAATTGGTTTGGCAATGGCTGGGGCACCAAGTCGTAGGAACCTAGATTGTAGTAATTCGGGTCCACATTGGCTGCTTAGTTTTAGTTTGAGGAGCGCTTGTGTAATCTCCTCTTCAGATACTGGGCTAAATTGAAAATTGTGGGCAGTGTTGGGAGGGGGTGGGACTGTAGGGATACTCCCAGGATGAGATTCATGTTTGGGGTTTTATACTGCGTTTCGCTAATAAGTTAGTGGCACACCCCACAAAGTAATCATTGAATGCATTTGCAATGTCAGTGGGGTTTGTCAGAGTAGTATCCCCCTTAGTGATATTACTTGGTTGTTGATGGTTAGGAGCCTGGAATATATTGTTGATAACCTTCCAGAAGTTAGCTGGGTTTGATGTATTTTGGTGGAGATTGTCAGAGTAATATTGTGCTTTTGCATACCTTGTTTGCCTTGTGCACACGTTCCGCAGGCATCTGTAGTGATTGAGATCCTTGGTAGTGCCAGTTACTTTGTAGCTTTTCCACAAGGCATCCCTGAACTGGTAGAGTGCTATAAGGTCAGGTGTAACCCATGGAAGGTGGGCACCCCGTACCCTTATTCTGCGTAGTGGAGCATGGGTATCGCAGAGTTTTAAGAACTCGGATTGGAAATAGTCGAGCGCAGAATCAGGGTCGGGAATTAAATCGATTCTGTGCCATGGGCAGTTGGTAAGGTCATCCAGAAACTGTTGTGGGTTAAAGTTTTTAAATGTTCTAGTGAGGAGAACTTTAGGGCTTGAATGGGGCAGTTTAATTTTCCTTACACAGTACACTATTGCATGGTCACTGAAAATATCAGGAAGGATGCCAGAGGATTGGATTCTGCTGGGGTTTGAGGAGAGAATCCAGTCTAGCAAGGAATGGTTATGCGATTTCAGGTTTATCCGTGTGGGTTGGGAAATGAGTTGTGATAGGTTAAGTGACTTGAGTTGTATCTGGATTTTGTGGTTTTTAGGGTCAAGCCAATTGAAGTTGAAATCCCCTAGAACTAGCAGCTCACTCTTCTCATTCAGAGAGGAAATGGAGCCAAGAAATTGGGTGCTATCAGTCAAGGATTGTAGAGGGGCTTTAGGGGGGAGGTAGATACCAGCAAGTAAGATGGGCTTAGAAAAGGGGAGGCAGATTTTGCCAACTAGAGTTTCAAAAGATGGTGGACTTGGTGGGAAATGTAACAGTGTAAATTGTAAGGTGTCTGCAATATAAAATAACATCCCTCCTCCTCTCTTTGACCTATCTCTCCTAAAAATGGAGTATCCCTGAATGGCGATATTTGCATCAGGGGTTTTAGAGGATAGCCATGTTTCTGTAAGAACGATGGCTTTGGGTTTATGCATAAGGCACCATGCCCTTAGTTCATCCAGTTTGGGCAGCAGGCTCCGGATGTTTATATGGGCGACAGATAGCCCTTTTTGGAATTTAAAGGTGGAATTCTCATGGGCATGGGACAGAGCTGAAATGGGAGGACCTGGGTTAGTTTCAACATCACCTGCTAGAGATAGTAATAGTATGAGTAGAAATTTGGGTAGTTGTTTGCAAGTTGTAAATTTGTGGTGTTTTCCATTTGAGTGTGCGGTGGTTGGTGTGCGGGTTTTTAGAGTTCTCCACCAACATTCAGTAGATAGTGCAAGGCTTTTGAGTAGTCCAGGGTGTATGGTGATGTTGGGTGTGGGCCAGGATGGAGGAGTTTGTAGTGGATAGAGGGAGTAACATCTCCATGAGGCCAGGAGAAAGAAAAAAGTTAGAAGACATAGCAGGTTCATGATGCCAGAGGTAGGCAGTGCTGCAAGGAGCTGTTGTGAGCAGAGTGAGTGTGTGCAGACTAAACAGCAGGGGTGGGCCTGTACCTTGTCAAGTGTTTGTAGCCATCGTAGTGGGTTGTGGTCCGTGATAACTGTAAATTTCCTGCCATACAAATAGGGTTGCAGTTTCCGTAGAGCCCAAACAATGGCCAGACACTCTTTTTCAATAGAGGCATAAGCAACTTCATGGGGTACAAGTTTCCTGCTTAAATACATTACAGGATTCCCCCCCCCCCAATCCCCTACTTGGTTCAGAACAGCACCGGTACCGTAGTCGGAGGCATAGGTCTGTACCAGGAATTTATTCGCATAATCTGGTGCAGCCAGAATCGGAGCACTAGCCAGTGCTGCCTTCTGTGCCTGAAAAGCTTTTTCACAGGCAGGAAACCAGGCTACCAGTACTGGGAGTCGCTTCTGTGTTGTCATTCAATTGTTTTGCAGTGGCACTATACTGAGAGACAAACTTCCTATAGTAGCCTGCGGTGCTTATAAAAGCTGTGACCTGCTTTTTGGTCATAGGTACTGGCCACTGCACTATAGATTCCATCTTAGCTGTTTCTGGGTTAAGGTGCCTCCACCCACTCGGTGTGCTAGATACAACACGTCCGCAACACCCACTAGACATTTGTCAGGCTTCTGTGTCAGCCCTGCTTCCCTGATCCTTGTTAGCACCACAGTTTACATGCACTAAATGTGAATCACATGAGTTACTGAACACAGCAATGTCATCCAGGTATTCCCTTGTTAAACTTTGCATCCTTTCCAGTAACCTATTGACCAGGCGTTGGAAGGTAGCCGGGGCATTCTTCATCCTGAATGGCATCACCAAAATTCATACAGACCACTTGGAGTGCTAAATGCTGACTTCTTCCTAGCCTCCTGGTTCAGAAGGATTTGTCAATAGCCTATCGACAAATCCATGGTGGTCAGATACTTTGCCCCCGCAAGCTCATCTAACAGCTCATCCTTGCGGGGCATGGGATAAGCATCTGACACTGTCTCAGCATTGAGTTGCTGGTAGTCCACACAGAACCGAGTAGTTCCATCCTTCTTAGATACTAGGACTACCGGACAAGCCAAAGGGGGGCTGAGATGGTACAATTACCCCTAGGGCTAGCATCTATTCTACCTCCTTCTCTATGCTATTCTTCACCTCTGCTGATACTCTGTAAGCATTGCCTGCTGGGTCCCCCATCGGTGGGCTACAGATAGCCAACACTGATGCCACACTCTGTTTAAAATATTCATTAAGCATATTTATATAAGTCCTATTTCTACTTGTCTCTCCATCTAACTGTACAATGTGGTTACACTCATTCATCTTTCTGAGAACCGTGTATGGTCCAGACCAGGCAGCCATTAATTTGTTTTGCCGAGGGGTCTTCAGGACAAGTTCCTGATGTCCTGGGATGAATTATTTGCTACGGGCATTTTGATCATACCTAGGGCCTCATGCAGTAAAGGCTGGAAAAAAAATTGCCAGGATTTTTAAATCGCCATTTTTGGCAGTGTTGCTATCACGGGATGCAGAAAGGCCCGAATATCAGTGATAATAACATTTTCAGAAATGGCGATTAGCCGGCGGAATGATGATCGTCTCTCTGAGAACTAGGATGGCGTGGCGTGCTCGCCAATGTTATCGTGGTATTGGGCGATAATCTCGCGAGACAAAAAATTTCTCGATTGAGCGACCTATTTAAAGGCTGCATTTATTTCAATCTTTCTCTTTGTTGTTGGGAGAGAAAGTGAGAGACAGACAGAGCTAGCCGTTTGGAGGATTTATAACTGCTACAGTTGGTGTGTTTTTTGAATTATTTGTTGTGTTTTGTTTTGTTCACACATTTTGGTTATGGTTTTATGGTCAGTTTGAAAGTGTTTAGTGAGTGTGCCATGTCATTTCTTTATCTATTATTTGAGAGTGCTAGAGTATTGGATGGGAGGCGTGTAATTAAAGGAGGGATGGTGGAGTGACTGGTGATGCTGAGGTGACTGGTGTTCATATGAGTAGGCATATGAGTGCATGTGTGATTCAGAGGAGTGATGGTGGGGTGACTGGTGGGGTGAGTGTTGTTGGTGGGGTGAGTAGTGGTGGTGGGCTGAGTGGTGGTGGTGGGGTGAGTGGTGGTGGTGGGGTGAGTAGTGGTGGTGGGGTGTGTCGCCTACCGGTCCAGGCTCTATCTAGACCCGTAGCCATCGGCGATCTGTATAAGAGCCTGCGGTGCCATGAGAAATGCTCTGACCCACTGCCCGAGTTAGTCTCGGATGCCCAGAGCCTCATGAGCTCAAAGCTGGGATCAGACTTCACCGCATCCCTAAACTGTTTCCCTAATTCTGGCCACCCATCCTTAGTCTCTAAGTCAGGGGGAAGGGAAACATGTAAAGGAGAAGGTAAGTCAGTACAGCCTGGCTTACCTTCCTGGTCTCCTCAGAGACCCCTGGAATTGTTGGTTCCAAATGCAGGGGGATGGTGGATCCTTCAGGTGCAACTCCTGATGACTGACTCCTGGTAATCGCTGCAACAGGAACCAGCTCTGCCGTGAAAATGCATGTTACATGCCCCAGGTCATTTTCAAGTAGGACCTCAGCATCTATCTCAGGCAATACCTCCACCTCCCTCATGCCATGTCTGGCACCCCAATCAAGAAAGATGGGGAAACCTGGATGGGCCACGGTCCACCGTCTGGCATGGTCACTTGCATCCCGGTACCCGGGAACAGATCCTCTGGCCAGACCATATCAGGTTGGATCAGGGTGTTAGTGGCAGCCACGTCGAGCAAGTCGGCAGCTTGGCGATCTCCGATGGTCACTGGTTGCAACTGGTGCAATCTGATGTCCCTCTGTCTCTGCTGCTGGTTCCTGGGAGACAAGTGCAGATCTCCCTGTGGAAGTCCCTCTCTGGGCTGGTTTGACAGATGTACTTGGCTCCTCTGTGTGTGCCAGTCGCAAAAGGGCAACAAGCCTCGCAGCTAAAGAGCATTGTCCCTTATGGGGTCCACCAGAGTTTGCATGGTCCGGACAATCTGGCATAATGTCACCCACTTTGTTAAACAGGTAACACCTCCTCTCATGCTTGAACTCTGCAGCTTTGGGTGAGCTGCCCTCTGCTGCAGGCTTGTTCATCCACAGAGTGGTGGTTTTGGCTCCCCTGGCCGGAGTGTCCTTGGTAGCCCACTTCTTGTTTATCAAAGCTCGAGTGGTCACAAATTCATCAGCCATTTTAGCAGCTTCCACAAGGGTTTTAGGTTTACAGTCAAAAAACCATGCCCTCACGTTCGAGGGACACTACTGCAAATGTTGCTCCTGGAAGAATAAGTCCAATAGTGTGTGGTACTTGGTGGCACCACAACCCTCCACCTACTGGGTCCCATGCAATGCCATGCGGGACCCGTACCGGACATAGGACTCCCGGTGGTAATTTTCCCCAGTCCGGAACATGAACTGCTATGCTTCTGGGGTGACTATTGGGAATATTGGGTCAGCAACATAGCCTTTACAAGGCTGTAATCATCGCCATCCTCGTGAGGGATAGCCTGCAGAGTCTCTTTGGCCACACCGGACAGTAGTGGGTTTAATCGAAAATCCCAGTCCCTTTGTGGCACCCGGTACCATCGATATTGGGTCTCAAAGTCTCTCAAAAACCCTTCAATCTTGTCTGTGTCATTAACGAATTTGTTAAAACTGTGGTGGTCAACTCGGGGGGCGTCTTGCTACCTCTTGATCAGGTGGTAGTGGGGGGATGCTGTTCTATGGACTGCTGCAATCTTCCAAATCGCTCATCTGCGGTAGCCTCTGTGACGATGACGGAGTCCCCAGGCCACCAATTAAAGCATTATGCCCAGCTGGGGGGCCCCTGAGTCATAAAAGGTGACTGTGGAATGTCAGTTCTGCAGTCTAGAGCTGGCTGCAGCCCTGAAATTGTATAATACAGTGTGTTAAATGTGCCCCTGAGCTATTTTGGGGAATTGTGAGTGTTAGCTCTTCAACCCAATTGGGGTATACAACTGTTGGTATAATAAAGATGTATGTGGTTTTACTGTTCCAGAAGTGCTTACCAGTGGGGATGTGCCAGACGTGAGTCAGGGATGATTTTACGGTAAACTGTTGTCAGGGTGTGTTTGGGTAGATGGGGGGCCCATGTTGCGTGTTACCCCGAAACATGCACTCAGGAATCTCCCCAGATTCCTGTGGATATGAAGAACACAGACCCCCGGCTAAAATCCTCCCTTGAATGCAGGTCCCCGCCAAATCCCCCTGCTTCAGCACAAACCAGGGCAGTAAAACTGGGCAGGGAACTGGGTTACATTCCAGGTCCTGGGATATGCCCAAACACCAGGACCCATTGAGGGGTTCATAACTCTCTCACCAGGGATAAGGTGGAGAGAGTTGTAGGGGTTACATTCTAAGTTAACGTGTAGAGTGTCAGCTCCACAGCCAACTGCTGGCTGCCGTCCTGTGAATGTGTATAAGACTGAGGTTTGTTTTATTAAAATGGGGACAAGGGGTTAATGAATACCCACACTTTACACCGGGTCCCTAGGATAAAAGGGACATGACCAAAGTAATGCCCAGATAGGGGCTCAGGGGGAGATCATATCATGTGCTAAATGTATGAATTATGTTAACAATGTTTTTGAATAAGAGGGAGAAGAGATGGGGTTTTAACCATCCCCCAAGATTTATAAGTTAGGTTTTTGAAGTAATGTCATAGGAAGTCAGTTAGATAAACAAGCCATTTGCATAGGAAGCAGGGGGAGCTTCAAAGAGATATTTGTCCAAGAGGTGTTAAATCTTTTGCTGACACGTAGGATGTGTAAGCCAGGGCTTTGAAATGCTTAGCAGAATTTGAAGGTGTTAACCTTTTGGTAACAGAGAATCTGTTAGATTGTCCTTATACACAGATGGAGCGGCATTCCTTAAGAAAGCAGGATGGCATATGCTAAGTGGCAAGTGGCCAGTGGGGGGAAGATTACATTTTTGTTGTACATGCTCAGTCACTGTTCTGAAGCCAGAGAAAATGAGTTATCCAGCTGGCAAAATATTTGAGTGGCCAGGAAGGAAATTCCCACGCCAAAGATTGGCTACACATGTTAACAGATGGGACAGGGGGCGTTTTTAAAAATACCTGCAGCCCAGTCCTAGTCAGATTCACCTAAGATCAATCAAGAACTGTCCAAGGTTTAGCGTCAGCAGGTCCGGAGTGTGAGGGGTTAGCCTACATTATAACAAAGATTGCACCCCTCTTCCAGAATTTGTTTGAGCTAAGGATTCCCAAACGAATCCTATAAGGACATTACAAAATATTTCCCTACGGCGAAGATATAGGGATGGCAAGTTGTGCCCCTAGCCAAGGACTGTCGCACGACTCAAATTGCGTACCAACTTGCATGCGTGCAGGGGTGCCCAGAGACTTTGTTTAGTTCTGTGGACATTTGATTTAGTTTCCCCATCCCAGTAAGTGTTTTATCCAGTGTAATTGTGAATATTGTGCGTTTTTCTTAAAAGGAAATAAATTACAATTTATTTGGCCCATCTCGTGTGCTCAATCCAGAATCCCGTAATAATGTGTTGGTAAGACCTGGTCCACAATTACTGCCCCCACTCCCCATGAGGCAAGGTGTTCGGCGATGCCAAGGGTGGCAGGTCTGGTAGCCACGGGGACCACCACTGCTGCACTCCCTGAAATCAGTCCTCCACCATTATCCTGGTGGTTGCTCACTCCCTCTCCATGTCCTTCCACCATCGGGGCAGCAAAAACCTCCTGTGCCACAGGCTGACTTGTGACCACTGCAACTGCAGCTGAGGGGCCATTTCCCTCTGGTGAAGCAATACTCGCTTCATGAAATTCCAAGTCCTCCTCCAGTTGTGTTTTTGACCGACCGTCTATCGGTAACCCGTGTCTTTCACACAAGTTAACAATCTTGCCTTGGTCTCATGACCGGTACCATCTTGATCGCTTGTCCATGTTTGCCCACAGGCACTAAGCTAAGGAGTAAAAAGAACCTGTGTTTTCCATGCCTTGAGAAACGTGTGTGCTACCACTTGTTTAGGGAGTTCGCAATCTTCGAGTTTCCCACTATGTTATAAGACCCTGCAGGATTTCATAACATTTGCTCAAAACGATCCAACCGCTGCCACCAGTAAATAAGCCTGTCACAGGAGACCAGATTTATTAACACATTTAATACTAGGATCATTGATTGAGCAAAGAAAGGAGGTAAAATAAATTGTAATTTATTTCAGGAAAAGACATACACACAATGTAACACAATTTACACTTACTGGGAACTGGGCTTACGAATAAAATCTTCAGTTGAACAAAATTGTCATAAACGACCTCTGTAGGAGCACTTTCCAAAAACGGGAGGTAGTCAGGAAGGTCCTGGAACGCAAATCGGCATGCAATCCCAGCCGTGACCGCTATGTTCTCAAAAGATGGGACTTAGAAAATGTTCTGACTCAAAATCTCTGAAGCCGGCTGGCGTCAATTCTTCACAGAGCATCTTTGAATTTGCCGCTGTTGGTTTGGCGCTTGGAATCTGCCTTCCTGATTGGCTGCAAGATTTCTTATGGGTTTCAGTGTCCCATTCACAAACCTCTACAGCTTATCAGAGTGTGGGAATTCTCCTGCCACCCGATTTGCCAGTATTGTAAAGTCGGATGGGCACCTTTTATCAGTCTGCCAATGTAAGGAATCGGGGGCCACGTTCCTTGCGACGTGACCCCTCCTTACCAACTACCAGTACTGCAGCTGCCCCTGCCCCCATCGCTACCCTTGCCGCCGCGCGGCACTTACTGCTACTCACGCCGCAGCCGCCATCTTGCATTCTCGCATCGGTGTTACAGAGCGCGCTGCTATCCCTAGCACTTGTAACACGTGTATACGCGTTGATTTGCGCCTCCAGGAGCGACGTCATGAACGCCAACGCCCCAGGTTCGTGCCTTCTGACCCTCCTTATCCTAAACCTCCTCCGGCTATTTGGCCTGTTCCTGATGCTGTGGAACCCATGCAGATCGGCAGTCTCAGCGGATCCGTACTCCCGACAGGACGGCCGAGAGGGTTTGCTGCCAGAATGAGGACCTATGCTATTTTTGTGGATCACCAGATCATGTGGTACGTTTTTGTTCTTTGAGGCCCAAGGAACAAACGGGACCAGCCACGCAAGAGGGACTTACCCTCGGATCAATTTCTTCTCGCTCCCTCTCTAAAGAGGAACTCCCAAAAAGGATTATGCTCCCAGTTTCGCTTGAAGGCCTGAATTTTCGTGTAACTACTGCTGCTTTTTTCGATTCAGGCTCCGGTGGTAGTTTTGTGGACCAAGATTTTGCCACCCGTAACAAGATTTCTCTTATCTCCAAGAAAGCACCAATTGGACGTCCTTTGCAACCAGCTTTCATCACGTTAGAGACCTTTCCTCTCACTTTATCTGCCGGTACTCACACCGAGATCATCTCCTTTGACGTAATACACTCTCCTGATGTTTCAGTTATCCTAGGGTTACCTTGGTTACAGCATCACAAGCCATGCATAGATTGGAGGGACTGCAAACCAATTCAATGGGAGCCAGAGACAGACACCTCATCCTCGCCGGTCATAGCTCCTGCCACAGTTATCGCGGGAATGGAAAGACCTTCTGATAGCAACTCCACTTTTCCCGAAGTATATGCTGATTTCATTGATGTCTTCAGTAAGTCTCATGATATAATTCAGACAATCCAGGAGGAGCAAAATATGGGGAAATAAAGAAACAAAAAACAATGCAAATTTAAGTGCAGACGTTGAGACTAAAATCCAATCAGATGTCAATATCTTGGCTCTACCGGTCTATCTACTCACCAGATGTTAGTGGTATATATGCAGTTGGCAGATTGGGCTGCCACCCCAGGTGGATGCTGTATACTGTGTAACTCCCTCCAGGCTCGTCTCATCAGTGTGGCAATGATACATGTAGAGGAAGAAACAGAACTACATAGCGCGATCTGTCTTGAAATAGACTTTATAAAAAGTATATAGGCATATAAAATGTGCACTTACAATGTGCCAGAATTAAAATCGCATTTTTCACATTAAGAGTGAATCTAGGGGGTACTCCGCCGTTCTCACCACCTCCTCTCTGGCTCTGGATCTCCTCCGCCTGCCACCTGGGACTCTGAACTCCGTATCTCCTCCGGTGCGTGTGACGTCACTGCTCAGTGGATGGTACAGCTACGGATCCCTCACTAGACCAAAACACCACTCAACGCGTTTCGCCCAGCTCTTGCAAGCTGTCTATGGCTTCGTCAGGAGTGTGTGAGTTGTAGGGTTAATAGGTGTCCATATATACCCTCTCTGTTCTTATTAAACAATTAATACAGACAAGTATATCAGCGCTATGATAGATAATGTTATACAGATGATTAGAACTGAATTATAACTTTTATATATGAAGGATCATTTTACATGCTTTATTTCCTTATGAAACATCATTCTCATGGATATATAAAATCAATGTATTTATCTTTATTTATATATAGAGCTATTTATCTATGGGAGAGTTATGCTAATTAAACAACTATAATCTGGTGAGTATGCAGAGTATTAACTGATGGTTAAGGGTATAAGACTCATTTACTTACTTATTTAATTTATTTAATAAACAGCTGAGATCAGTCAGTGATTCTGGATAGGAGGTTTATTTATATCTTTATATTTGATTGTTCATATAGAGGCTATATTATATAGCAATATTTACTGTGACCCAACATTAATTCTATATATGGGCTAGAATAGCTCTAATATATAGCAGAGGCAATAGGAAACTGCTACTATATTCAACTATTTTTAATGTTTACTGCTACTACAGTTGGCTCAGGGGAAGATGTTACATACCTACTATTATTGTTTACTGGTGATACTATTATCTGCCACTGCAGAATAAACTGGGGGACGAGTCCTGTATATTAATATCAAATATCCCATAAGTGTTAATAAGTGTATTTTACTAAGAATTTCGGGTGGAGAATGACATTTCATTTACATCAATGAACAGGTACACAGCAGACTAAAGAACATATTTTTACATCTTATCACAATTTGCCACATATAAGGTTCTCTGGAGTCGGTCTTTACAATGATTACAGGTACACAGCAGACTAAAGAACATATTTTTACATCTTATCACAATTTGCCACATATAAGGTTCTCTGGAGTCGGTCTTTACAATGATTACATCATGACTATAAAATTGCTTAAGTATAATTTTACATTGGACGTGGTACCATATCATAAAATATTATACAATATTTATATATTAACATCCACTGTGCATTGTATGATGTCAAAAATCTGAAACGACACAGACAAGATAAATGGAACATATAGGAGAAGAAAAAACAGGGAGGAAGGGGGGGGGAGAGCATGTTTAGTTGTACATTCAGACTAGGAAGGGTGTCAGATCTATTTCAGCATTTAGGCCCTAAGGTGTCATGGTTTTTAGACGGTGGATCCAGAACGCTTCTCTTCTCAGCAATTCTAGACCTCTGTCACCACCCCTCCAATGTGGTAGAACGTGCTCTATTGCTTTAAACTGCAAGCTTGTCGGTTCACCAGCATGAAAATCTGAAAAATGTTTTGGGATACTATGATTCTGCAGCTTTCTATGAATCCCACTAAGGTGTTCTAATATTCTAGTCCGCACAGGCCTGATGGTTTTTCCAACATATTGTAACCTGCAGGAACATTCCAGAAGATAAACTACATGGTCTGTCCTGCAGGTCATGAAACTTTCTATTTTAAAGCATTCGCCTGTGACGTTTGATGTAAACTGATTGTGGTCAGATGATTTAAACCGACAAGCTGTGCATGTTTTGCATCCAAAAAAACCCTTTGTATTAAGCCAGCTTTTATCCATACAGTTTTTACTACTTCTCAGTGCACTTGGTGCAAGTTTGTTTTTGAGATTATTAGCTTTTTTATAAACAATACTAGGAATGGCTGGGCCCAAGATAGGGTCATTTTTTAGGATGTCCCAGTGTTTAAAGAGAATTTTTTTAATGACACTTGCCTCCCTATTGTATCCCGTAAGGAATGCGAATTCAAAGTTTCTGTTCTCATTTTTTGTCTTCTTTTTCACTTTCAATAGGTCAGCTCTATTCATGTTCCCAACTTTTTCCCTAGCATTATTTAAAAGTTCCTCACTGTAGTTCTTCTCCAGAAATTTATTCTGAATCCTATCTGACTGTGTTTCACATTGATCTATATCTGTACAATTTCTTTTGATGCGTATCAATTGGCTAACTGGAACGTTGTCCATCCATCTAGGTAGATGGTAGCTATCTCTCCTAATAAAGTTGTTTTTATCGATGTCTTTAAAGTGTGTTCTTGTTTTTAACATATTGTTTTCGACATAAATATTCAAATCTAAATAGTTTACTGCTGTGTAACTCCATTCATTGGTGAATGAAAGATTGTACGTATTTATGTTCATATTATCTAAAAATGTGATTAATTGTTCTTCTCCTCCACCCCAAATAATAAATATATCATCTATGTAACGGCGATAGGTGACGAGGTTTGCGCCAAGCTCGTTGCCACTCCAGATGTTATCCTTTTCCCAATCTGCTACAAATAAGTTTGCGTAGCTTGGCACAAATCTCGTCCCCATCGCCGTTCCACATTTCTGCAAATAAAAAGTGTCACCAAACCAAAAGTAATTGTGATATAAAATGAAATTAATACTATCAATTATAAAATTAATCTGTGATTCATGTAAAGTCTCATCCCCCTGTAAAAATCTTTTAGTGGCAGCACATCCCTGTGTATGCTGTATTGCTGTATACAAAGATGCAACATCACATGTTGCTAAAATGTAATGATCTTCCCATTTCACATCTTTTAACAAGTTTAGCAGATCCATTGTATCTCTCAAATATGATTTTTGTTGAGTCACATACTTTTGCAAAAAGGTATCTATATACATTGAAAGGTTAGCTGTTAGTGAGTCAATCCCAGAGACTATTGGTCGGCCTGGGGGATTGACTACACTCTTATGTATCTTGGGAAGGAAGAAAAAAACCGGCATCCGGCTTTATCCTGATATAGGAATTTATACTCATTTTCATCCAGAATGCCAGTCTCCCTTCCCCCATCCAAAAGTATTTTAAGTTCCCCTGTATATTCTTTAATCGGATTGGAAGGTAGCTTAATGTACGTGTTTTTATCACCCAAAAGTCTTAATGCTTCCTTTTCGTAGTCAGGTTTATCCATAAGGACTATGCCACCCCCTTTGTCTGCCTGTTTTATAAAGAGGTTTTCTCTTTCCATTAGTTGTTTTAAACCTTCTTTTTCAGTTTTTGTTAGATTTTCAGTTTTTCTTTTATATGTCTGTGTGTTCTCTTTTTTGGTCAAATCTTCAAAATCTTTAGTAATCATTTGGAAGAAAACCTCCAAATGATTACCTGAAGCGAAGTGGGGAAAAAAAGATGATTTTGGCCTCAGCTCTGTATGGATAAATTGTCTCTCCTGTTCAACAACAGGGGGTACTTCAATATTCAATTTGGGTTCATTATGTCTACCTAAAAAATATCTTTTTACTGTCAACTTCCTGAGATACCGATTGGCGTCTATGAACAAATCGAAATTGCTATGCCCCTTCATGGGCGCAAATGATAAACCTTTGGAGAGAATGCTTTTCTGTGGATCTGTTAATGTTACACTACTCAGATTGAATACATTGTTTATTTTGATTTCGCATTTCTTTTTTCTCTCCCTTTTTCGTCTGCCTCTCTTTCCTCTGACTGTCTTCCTCTTTTGTTGTTGCCATTTAACCCTTTCTCTTGTCTCTGCTGAGTCTTGTTCTTCCCCTCCCACAAAGTGGAAGGGCCTTCTCCTACATCTAAAAAAGAGGAATCTGTGCTTACACTTTTTTCTAGGCTCTTAGTCTTCTCCTCTCTTTCTCTGGAGCCTAGTGAGTTAGTTCTTTTACTATTCTTAATTAGCCTTTCTTCTCCTCTTTTTTCTTTTTTCTTTTGATTTATTGGGGTGTAATTGGCCCTTTCTCTATCAGAATCCCTCTTAGGTGATCTCTCCATCCTTTTACTTGAACTGTCTCTCTGTTTATTATCATACCTATCTTTCCTAGATGTTTCTCCTGATATTGGACTCTCATGAAATAAACTATTATCTCTATATGAGTTTTTATAATGTTTCTTATAAGTTCTATTGATAGTCCAATTCCTTTGTTCCCCCTTTCTGTAATCTTCCTCATCCCTATGTAGTTTTTTGGTTTTATTGTTATCTGTATCCATTTCAAGAGTGTCAAGTTTTTTCTGTAATTGTACATTTTTCTCCTTAAACTCCTTAGTGTCTTCGAAAGGGGTTAATTTCTCTTTAATCTCATTGATTTCTTCATCTAGCTGTTTCAAATGTAGATTTTGTTGTTCTAAAATGAGATCTATTAAACCATAGGAACATTTATCTAATAGCTCATTCCAATTATGTAAAAACACTTCATCTTCTAAATCTAAAGATGGCTTTTTGCGGACTCTTAAGCCCCTAGGGATTATACCACATTCTTTGTACCTTTGTAGGAAAACCACATCAAACCACTTTTTTGTGTCTCTAATCATTAATTTCTCCAATTTAATGAATTCATTAGTTATAGTTTTTTCAATATTTTCATCTTTAGTCTCTTCCTCTTCTTCTATTACTTTATTAAAATTATTCTTCCTTTGCAATCTCTAAGCAAACACATTAACACTTATTTCTGATACATCCATAATCACTTAAGTGTGCTGCCCAATCACCAAAAAACAACAGTGTATTGTGAATGATAGTGAATATAAGGCGCTAACAACTTAAAATAAAATAGTGGTTGCGTGCAAGTTAATAGTGCAATATACAATAAAATATGTGCTCAATTAATATATCCCTGCTCAAACCCTCTGGCAGAACCTGTTTCCCGGGTTCCAAGTAGAATGATTTAATTCAGACAATCCAGGAGGAGCAAAATATGGGGAAATAAAGAAACAAAAAACAATGCAAATTTAAGTGCAGACGTTGAGACTAAAATCCAATCAGATGTCAATATCTTGGCTCTACCGGTCTATCTACTCACCAGATGTTAGTGGTATATATGCAGTTGGCAGATTGGGCTGCCACCCCAGGTGGATGCTGTATACTGTGTAACTCCCTCCAGGCTCGTCTCATCAGTGTGGCAATGATACATGTAGAGGAAGAAACAGAACTACATAGCGCGATCTGTCTTGAAATAGACTTTATAAAAAGTATATAGGCATATAAAATGTGCACTTACAATGTGCCAGAATTAAAATTGCATTTTTCACATTAAGAGTGAATCTAGGGGGTACTCCGCAATTCTCACCACCTCTTCTCTGGCTCTGGATCTCCTCCGCCTGCAACCTGGGACTCTGAACTCCGTGTCTCCTCCGGTGCGTGTGACGTCACTGCTCAGTGGATGGTACAGCTACGGATCCCTCACTAGACCAAAACACCACTCAACGCGTTTCACCCAGCTCTTGCAAGCTGTCTATGGCTTCGTCAGGAGTGTGTGAGTTGTAGGGTTAATAGGTGTCCATATATACCCTCTCTGTTCTTATTAAACAATTAATACAGACAAGTATATCAGCGCTATGATAGATAATGTTATACAGATGATTAGAACTGAATTATAACTTTTATATATGAAGGATCATTTTACATGCTTTATTTCCTTATGAAACATCATTCTCATGGATATATAAAATCAATGTATTTATCTTTATTTATATATAGAGCTATTTATCTACGGGAGAGTTATGCTAATTAAACAACTATAATCTGGTGAGTATGCAGAGTATTAACTGCTGGTTAAGGGTATAAGACTCATTTACTTACTTATTTAATTTATTTAATAAACAGCTGAGATCAGTCAGTGATTCTGGATAGGAGGTTTATTTATATCTTTATATTTGATTGTTCATATAGAGGCTATATTATATAGCAATATTTACTGTGACCCAACATTAATTCTATATATGGGCTAGAATAGCTCTAATATATATCAGAGGCAATAGGAAACTTTTACTATATTCAACTATTTTTAATGTTTACTGCTACTACAGTTGGCTCAGGGGAAGATGTTAGATACCTACTATTATTGTTTACTGGTGATACTATTATCTGCCACTGCAGAATAAACTGGGGGACGAATCCTGTATATTAATATCAAATATCCCATTAGTGTTAATAAGTGTATTTTACTAAGAATTTCGGGTGGAGAATGACATTTCATTTACATCAATGAACAGGTACACAGCAGACTAAAGAACATATTTTTACATCTTATCACAATTTGCCACATATAAGGTTCTCTGGAGTCGGTCTTTACAATGATTACAGGTACACAGCAGACTAAAGAACATATTTTTACATCTTATCACAATTTGCCACATATAAGGTTCTCTGGAGTCGGTCTTTACAATTATTACATCATGACTATACAATTGCTTAAGTATAATTTTACATTGGACGTGGTACCATATCATAAAATATTATACAATATTTATATATTAACATCCACTGTGCATTGTATGATGTCAAAAATCTGAAACGACACAGACAAGATAAATGGAACATATAGGAGAAGAAAAAACAGGGAGGAAGGGGGGGGAGAGCATGTTTAGTTGTACTGTACATTCAGACTAGGAAGGGTGTCAGATCTATTTCAGCATTTAGGCCCTTAGGTGTCATGGTTTTTAGACGGTGGATCCAGAACGCTTCTCTTCTCAGCAATTCTAGTCCTCTGTCACCACCCCTCCAATGTGGTAGAACGTGCTCTATTGCTTTAAACTGCAAGCTTGTCGGTTCACCAGCATGAAAATCTGAAAAATGTTTTGGGATACTATGATTCTGCAGCTTTCTATGAATGCCACTAAGGTGTTCTAATATTCTAGTCCGCACAGGCCTGATGGTTTTTCCAACATATTGTAACCTGCAGGAACATTCCAGAAGATAAACTACATGGTCTGTCCTGCAGGTCATGAAACTTTCTATTTTAAAGCATTCGCCTGTGACGTTTGATGTAAACTGATTGTGGTCAGATGATTTAAACCGACAAGCTGTGCATGTTTTGCATCCAAAAAAACCCTTTGTATTAAGCCAGCTTTTATCCATACAGTTTTTACTACTTCTCAGTGCACTTGGTGCAAGTTTGTTTTTGAGATTATTAGCTTTTTTATAAACAATACTAGGTCTATTTGGAATGGCTGGGCTCAAGATAGGGTCATTTTTTAGGATGTCCCGCGATGTGGGGGATGTGGGGGATGGCGGCAGGGGGTTCCGGGGGACCGGGCGGACCCGGCAGCGGGAGGGAGAAAGCCCCGATCGGAGGGCGCTCCTCCGTGTCTTCGGCGTGCGCCCGGCACCCTCTGGCGCGCGCCAGGTTACTGCTGCGGTTGAGAACGGGCAAATGCTCGAATAAACTCGGCCGCAGCAGTATATACATTGAAAGGTTAGCTGTTAGTGAGTCAATCCCTGAGACTATTGGTCGGCCTGGGGGATTGACTACACTCTTATGTATCTTGGGAAGGAAGTAAAAGACCGGCATCCTGGCTTTATCCTGATATAGGAATTTATACTCATTTTCATCCAGAATGCCAGTCTCCCTTCCCCCATCCAAAAGTATTTTAAGTTCCCCTGTATATTCTTTAATCGGATTGGAAGGTAGCTTAATGTACGTGTTGTTATCACCCAAAAGTCTTAATGCTTCCTTTTCGTAGTCAGGTTTATCCATAAGGGCTATGCCACCCCCTTTGTCTGCCTGTTTTATAATGAGGTTTTCTCTTTCCATTAGTTGTTTTAAACCTTCTTTTTCAGTTTTCGTTAGATTTTCAGTTTTTCTTTTATATGTCTGTGTGTTCTCTTTTTTGGTCAAATCTTCAAAATCTTTAGTAATACAGCATACACAGGGATGTGCTGCCACTAAAAGATTTTTACAGGGGGATGAGACTTTACATGAATCACAGATTAATTTTATAATTGATAGTATTAATTTCATTTTATATCACAATTACTTTTGGTTTGGTGACACTTTTTATTTGCAGAAATGTGGAACGGCGATGGGGACGAGATTTGTGCCAAGCTACGCAAACTTATTTGTAGCAGATTGGGAAAAGGATAACATCTGGAGTGGCAACGAGCTTGGCGCGAATCTCGTCACCTATCGCCGTTACATAGATGATATATTTATTATTTGGGGTGGAGGAGAAGAACAATTAATCACATTTTTAGATAATATGAACATAAATACGTACAATCTTTCATTCACCAATGAATGGAGTTACACAGCAGTAAACTATTTAGATTTGAATATTTATGTCGAAAACAATATGTTAAAAACAAGAACACACTTTAAAGACATCGATAAAAACAACTTTATTAGGAGAGATAGCTGCCATCTACCTAGATGGATGGACAACGTTCCAGTTAGCCAATTGATACGCATCAAAAGAAATTGTACAGATATAGATCAATGTGAAACACAGTAAGATAGGATTCAGAACAAATTTCTGGAGAAGAACTACAGTGAGGAACTTTTAAATAATGTTAGGAAAAAAGTTGGGAACATGAATAGAGCTGACCTATTGAAAGTGAAAAAGAAGACAAAAAATGAGAACAGAAACTTTGAATTCGCATTCCTTACGGGATACAATAGGGAGGCAAGTGTGATAAAAAAAAATTCTCTTTAAACACTGGGACATCCTAAAAAAATGACCCTATCTTGCCATTCCAAATAGACCTAGTATTGTTTATAAAAGCTAATCATCTCAAAAACAAACTTGCACCAAGTGCGCTGAGAAGTAGTAAAAACTGTATGGATAAAAGCTGGCTTAATACAAAGGGGTTTTTTGGATGCAAAACATGCACAGCTTGTCGGTTTAAATCATCTGACCACAATCAGTTTACATCAAACGTCACAGGCGAATGCTTTAAAATAGAAAGTTTCATGACCTGCAGGACAGACCATGTAGTTTATCTTCTGGAATGTTCCTGCAGGTTACAATATGTTGGAAAAACCATCAGGCCTGTGCGGACTAGAATATTAGAACACCTTAGTGGGATTCATAGAAAGCTGCAGAATCATAGTATCCCAAAACATTTTTCAGATTTTCATGCTGGTGAACCGACAAGCTTGCAGTTTAAAGCAATAGAGCACGTTCTACCACATTGGAGGGGTGGTGACAGAGGACTAGAATTGCTGAGAAGAGAAGCGTTCTGGATCCACCGTCTAAAAACCATGACACCTAGGGGCCTAAATGCTGAAATAGATCTGACACCCTTCCTAATCTGAATGTACAACTAAACATGCTCTCCCCCCCCTTCCTCCCTGTTTTTTCTTCTCCTATATGTTCCATTTATCTTGTCTGTGTCGTTTCAGATTTTTGACATCATACAATGCACAGTGGATGTTAATATATAAATATTATATAATATTTTATGATATGGTACCACGTCCAATGTAAAATTATACTTAAGCAATTGTATAGTCATGATGTAATCATGTTGTAAAGACCGACTCCAGAGAACCTTATATGTGGCAAATTGTGATAAGATGTAAAAATATGTTCTTTAGTCTGCATTGTACCTGTTCATTGATAAAGATGTAAATGAAATGTCATTCTCCACCCGAAATTCTTAGTAAAATACACTTATTAACACTTATGGGATATTTGATATTAATATACAGGATTCGTCCCCCAGTTTATTCTGCAGTGGCAGATAATAGTATCACCAGTAAACAATAATAGTAGGTATCTAACATCTTCCCCTGAGCCAACTGTAGTAGCAGTAAACATTAAAAATAGTTGAATATAGTAGCAGTTTCCTATTGCCTCTGCTATATATTAGAGCTATTCTAGCCCATATATAGAATTAATGTTGGGTCACAGTAAATATTGCTATATAATATAGCCTCTATATGAACAATCAAATATAAAGATATAAATAAACCTCCTATCCAGAATCACTGACTGATCTCAGCTGTTTATTAAATAAATTAAATAAGTAAGTAAATGAGTCTTATACCCTTAACCAGCAGTTAATACTCTGCATACTCACCAGATTATAGTTGTTTAATTAGCATAACTCTCCCATAGATAAATAGCTCTATATATAAATAAAGATAAATACATTGATTTTATATATCCATGAGAATGATGTTTCATAAGGAAATAAAGCATGTAAAATGATCCTTCATATATAAAAGTTATAATTCAGTTCTAATCATCTGTATAACATTATCTATCATAGCGCTGATATACTTGTCTGTATTAATTGTTTAATAAGAACAGAGAGGGTATATATGGACACCTATTAACCCTACAACTCACACACTCCTGACGAAGCCATAGACAGCTTGCAAGAGCTGGGCGAAACGCGTTGAGTGGTGTTTTGGTCTAGTGAGGGATCCGTAGCTGTACCATCCACTGAGCAGTGACGTCACACGCACCGGAGGAGACACGGAGTTCAGAGTCCCAGGTTGCAGGTGGAGGAGATCCAGAGCCAGAGAGGAGGTGGTGAGAACGGCGGAGTACCCCCTAGATTCACTCTTAATGTGAAAAATGCGATTTTAATTCTGGCACATTGTAAGTGCACATTTTATATGCCTATATACTTTTTATAAAGTCTATTTCAAGACAGATCGCGCTATGTAGTTCTGTTTCTTCCTCTACATGTATCATTGCCACACTGATGAGACGAGCCTGGAGGGAGTTACACAGTATACAGCATCCACCTGGGGTGGCAGCCTAATCTGCCAACTGCATATATACCACTAACATCTGGTGAGTAGATAGACCGGTAGAGCCAAGATATTGACATCTGATTGGATTTTAGTCTCAACGTCTGCACTTAAATTTGCATTGTTTTTTGTTTCTTTATTTCCCCATATTTTGCTCCTCCTGGATTGTCTGAATTATATCATTCTACTTGGAACCCGGGAAACAGGTTCTGCCAGAGGGTTTGAGCAGGGATATATTAATTGAGCACATATTTTATTGTATATTGCACTATTAACTTGCACGCAACCACTATTTTATTTTAAGTTGTTAGCGCCTTATATTCACTATCATTCACAATTCAGTAAGTCTTAGTCAGAGGTCCTGCCTCCTCATAGACCATATGATTGTCCCATTGATCTGGTCTCTGGTGCCGTCCTGCCAATGTCTAAGTCCTACCCCTTGTCCCTCACAGAGACTGAAGCCATGGCAACCTACATCAACGAGAATCTTGAGAAGGGATTCATTCGCAACTCTCGTCTCCCGCCGGTGCAAGTTTCTTTTTTGTGAAGAAGAAGGATGGATCCCTGAGACCATGCATAGACTACCGGGACCTGAATCACATTACTTTCAAAAACCAGTATCCCCTGCATCTCATTTCGGAACTGTTTGATAGGCTTTAGCGGGCCAAAAATGTTTCCAAGCTAGACCTCTTTGGAGCCTACAACCTTATACATATTCGAGAAGCGATGAATGGAAAACCGCCTTCAATACAAGAAGCGGACACTACGAGTATCTCGTGATGCCATTTGGCTTATGCAATGCTCCTGCTGTCTTTCAGGATTTTATGAATGATGTCTTCCGCGATGTCCTCAATTCCTTCGTAATTATTTACCTTGACGATATTCTAATTTTTTCTGAGAATCTTCAAGATCATGTCCAGCATACTAGACTTGTCTTCTCTCGCCTCCGTGTTAATAATCTCTACACAAAGCTTGAGAAATGTCTTTTTCATCAGTCTTCTACCACCTTCTTAGGTTGTATCATTTCGGATAAAGGATTTTCGATGGACCCAGAAAAACTTAAGGCTGTTTTGAATTGGCCCCTGCCCAATTCTCTTAAGGCCATTCAGCGTTTTTGGGGCTTTTTTTATTACTATAGAAAATCCATCCGGAATTTTTCGACCACTGTGGCTCCCATCACTATGCTTACTAGGAAGGGAGTCGACCCATCTGTGTGGCCTCCGGAGGCCGTCTCCGCCTTTGAAACCTTGAAGCAAGCTTTTGTTTCGGCACCCATCCTTCATCATCCTGATACTAGTCTTCCGTTTACGTTAGAAGTGGACGCCTATGATTGTGGTGCGGGTGCCATTCTATCCCAGAGACTCTGCCCTCAAGATAAGATACATCCATGCGTTTTTTTTTCAAAGAAGTTCTCTCCCGCTGAAAAGAACTATGATGTTGTCAATAGAGAACTCTTTGCTATAAAGATGGCCTTACAGGAATGGCGACATCTCCTGGAAGGTTCCCATGAACCTATTTCTATATTGACGATCATAAAAATCTTCTTTATATCGAAAATGCATGTCGTCTGGGGTCTCGTCAAGCCTGTTGGGCACTATTTTTCTCAAGATTTAATTTACTCTGTGTTATATTCCCGGTTCTAAGAACACAAAAGCTGATGCCTTGTCAAGACAATTTTCTCCTGAGGAAAAATCCAAAGAAAACCCTGAAACTATCGTACCTTCTAAGTTTATAATTTCCGCCAACTCATTTGATATTCTCGAAAAAATCGTTGAAGCTCAAACACAAATTCCAAGTGGTCTAGAGGTACCAGAAGGAACTCTTTATGCCGCACCCAGGTTTCATCAAAAGATTCTAGAATGGGGCCACTCCGTCCGTTCAGCCGGCCATCCCGGATTCAAGAGCTTTGGATCTAATCAAGCATACTTTTTGGTGGCCCAATATGGCAAAGATTGTTCATTAATTTACCAGGGCTTGTCCAGTATGCGCACAAAACAAGTCTCTTCATCAAAGACCCTCAGGCTTGCTCATGCCCTTGCCAGTACCTGAACGTCAATGGTCACATATTTTGATGGATTTCATCGTGGATCTACCACCCTCCAGAGGTATGAATACCATTTTTGTCATCGTTGACCGTTTTTCAAAATAAACCCACTTCGTTCCACTCAAAGGACTTCTGTCATCGCCCACCCTAGCTGATATCTTCACCAAAGAAGTGTTTCGCATCCATGGCATACCTACATCCATAGTCTCGGACCGAGGCACTCAATTTATATCGAAAGTTTGGCGTGCTTTCTCCAAGAGGCTTGGCATGGCGCTATCCTTCTCGTCAGGCTATCACCCCCAGGCAAATGGGCAAACTGAGAGACTGAATCAAATGCTGCAACACTACCTGTTGTGTTTTATTTCCGATTCCCAGGATAATTGGGTTGACCTGCTACCTTGGGCAGAATTTGCAACCAATTCACTTCGTAATGAATCCATGCATGAGACCCCGTTCTTCATGAATTATGGTTTTCACCCTAGTCGACTGCCAATCTCAAACATTCCGGTAGGAATGCCGGCAGCTGACGAATGGGTAACTACTCAACAGGAATCATGGATCAAGATCCAGTCCGTGCTTCTTAGCGCAGCTCAGAGATTCAAGTCTCAGGCATACCACCATTGTCAACAGGCCCATAATTACAAGCCAGGGGACCGAGTTTGGCTTTCGTCTAAAAATATCAAGTTGAAGTCTCCGACCCTGAAATTGGCACCCCGATTCTTAGGGCCTTTCCTGATCCAGGAACAAATCAATCCTGTGGCATTTCACCTGCAACTCCCGTCTTCCATGAGGATTCCAAACGTATTCCACGTTTCCTTGCTCAAGCCATTTGTCCAGAGCAAACGGTTCCCTGCTAAGACCCATAAACCCAAACCAGTTACGGTCCAAGGACATCCTGAATTCGAAATCAAGACAATCATGGATTCTCGCGTATCCAGAGGAAAGATTCAATTCCTTGTTCACTGAAAGGGTTATGGCCCAGAAGAACGCTCTTGGGTACCCAAGGAAGACATCCATGCTCCAGCTCTCTTGGATCCCTTCCACAAGAAGTTCCCACAGAAGCCTTGGATGGATCGTCCAGAGGGGGGGGTACTGTAAGGAATCGGGGGCCACGTCCCCTGCGACGTGACCTCTTCTTACTCACTACCAGTACTGCAGCTGCCGCTGCCCCTGCCCCCCATCACTACCCTTGCCGCCGCGCGGCACTTACCGCTACTTATGCTGCGGCCGCCATCTTGCATTCTCGCAGTGTTACAGAGCGCGCAGCTATACCTGGCACTTGTAACACGTGCGCCATGCCTGCCTCCGCCCCCGCTAGGCGCGGGAGTCCTTGCCACGCCCTCTGCACTCTCAGCTGAGCCATGTTACTCCCAGCCTCTCAGGAGTTGCTCCTCGTCACGCCCCTGTCCGGATTGATGGATACTGCTTTAAATACCCAGCTCTGTCACTTCCTCCTTGCTCTGCATAGCTCCTTGCTACCTGTGTTGCCTGGAACCTGTGTCATGCTCTCTTTGTGTTTATTCCTACAGCTATTGACCCGGCTCGTCTGAATACCCCCTCTGGCTCCTGAACTCGGCTTTCCTACTGACTACTCTAATCTCTAAGACCCTCGGATTCAGCTACGTATTTTGACTATGTAACTTTCTATATCCTCGGACTCGGCAAGTACTTGACCATTCTTTATCTACATCCAGGCCTGGCCAAGCTACTACACCACATCCCGGACACGCTCCCTCTGCTGTCGGTGGGTATACTCTACATCCCACCTCAGTACAGGGGACTGGTCTTGTCTGCAGGCTGCACAGCGTGACAGCCAAGGGGCATGCGTCAACCTGGAACCTCTGCCTCTTAGCATATTGCCCCCACCCACTGTCCAGGCTCCACAGTGTCTGGATTTGGCCAAATGGTGGCCGGATAGCCCTGTGTTAGCCCAGGATGGAGATACTCAAATATAACTACAGTACTCCTCCTGTTCTAACACCTTGGCATCCCTGAGGGTTTCAAGTCCGGACTCCGAACAGACCCAGAGGTCAAACCTGTTAGCCATCTGGTCTCTCAGAACCAAAGACTTGGAATCCCACAGTCACAGCTATACATGTTTATAAGCATTCACCTTTATTGAATAAAAACCTTTAATAAAACTCTTGCTTATATGTCTGTGTTCTACTGGTAGAAGTCTTCTGGTCTGGTGGCAGGGATAGAATAAAAATATATGTTCCCTATTCTTATCAGCATAATTCCTGGCACTCTGCAAAACCCTGACTTTCCTGTACTCTCCCAATAAAAACCCTTGCATCTTTTAAACATTGTTGGAGCACCCCCTGAACCCCTATACAAGGTTCAGAGTTACTTGGCATAGCCTGGGCATCCCACCTTATACTAGGGACCCCGGGACTTTTCTGGGGATCCCCCATGCCCGCTTTACTTTTCCAGCCTGTGCTGAAGCAGGGAGCCCTGGCGGTGAGTCACAAGATCGTTTCCAAGGTAGGATTTTGCCGGAGCACTGTGCTACAATGTGATACCTATTCAACAGTTGGATCCAAGAGCTGACACTGTAGGACTCTTACACAGATCAGGGGTAACCAAGTGGGCTTAAACTTTATTATTGAGTCTGGTTACCACCTCACCATCACAGTTTGCACTCCTTGAAAGGTAAAACACACTTATTTATTGTCATACAATTACATTCATTGCAGGTACAATACCCAGGTTTAAGAGCTGACACTCTAAAACCTGAAACAGGGTAACCAGTCGGGCATAATACCTTCATTTATAACCTGGTTACCCCTTCATCGTCACAGTATCACACGTGATAAACATACTTTAATACATGGGGGACATTGGGGAGACTCATGACTGTAAGGGACTTAGGACTGGGATATTAGGGCTCAAAACTCAGGAGTTTGGGGGATGCTGGACAGCCCCAGTTTAATTCTACTTGCATATCAGCAAATAGTGCTTGCACAATGTGTAGAATGAAGGTACTACCGGTAGCTCTGGACCCCGAACTCCTGCAAACAAAATAATTGCATTCTTACCCAAATATCCCACCTAAAACTTATACACAGCAAGTTTCATGAGTCTGGGGTAAAGGGTTACTAAAGGGAAAAAGCTGCACACCACATGACAATAATAAAAAAGATACAACTACCGGTGCTCCTGGTTCAGGATTCTCTGTGATGATCCAGCTTACAATGGAAAGTATAAGAAACAGGGCTCCACAGAATTTTCAAGATAAATTTATTGCCAACAAATTGACTGATGTTTCGGCCACAATTGGCCTTTCTCAAAGCAGAATTTATGCCATTCTGCTTTGAGAAAGGCCAATTGTGGCCGAAACGTCAGTCAATTTGTTGGCAATAAATTTATCTTGAAAATTCTGTAGAGCCCTGTTTCTTATACTTTCCATTGTAATCTGGGGTAAAGGGAACATGGAAAGTGGAAATGCACGGTTCACTTTAACTTTACATGTACATATACTTGGCCCCTGCCTTTTAGTGCTGGGTAGCTGCCAGAGACCCACGGAACCCAAGGGCAACCAGAGGGCTTTATTACGAAGCCTGGTTTCCCTTGCCCGCCATGTTCTGATTGAGGCTCTATATACAGTATCTATACATTTGCTTCAGATGCAGCGGCAGTTATCCGGAAATGTCACGATTTTTATTCCTGGGCATACCCAGGTCGTGCCGCATGATTTCTTCAAACTTTCCGGCGTTAAGACGCGTGTTTACTAGTGTTTTTATTGGGTATTGTTCTCTTAAAATCAAAAAATCTAAGTAATTTGAAGATTAATGTACTCATTCATACTGTATACTGTACATGGGAAAGAAGTCATTTCTGAGGCTCCTTAGACATACACAAATCCTCTAACTGTAGAAGATTACGGGTGTGATTGGCGGCATTCACGGCAGCATTCACAGAAGAATAACAAGTGAATGCCGCGTGAAATACAGCAGAGTTCACGAAAATGGCTACGTTAAATGTTTGTATAATGGCCGTTGCATCTGTATATCTAGTGAATGTACACTCTCTCATATTACCATTAGGGTGGTGTAGTGTAGGTATCCTTTTGGGTATTTATTGTGAGATTAGAATAAGGTTTTAGAGCATGTGTAGATTTAATTAGAAGCATCAGGCTAGCCATGATTGATGATTAATACCTGGTGTGAGGTTTTTTAAGGGACCGAAGGGGTATATATTGCTTCCTATGTAAGCCCATAGTACAGCAGTGATTATAAGCCTCTGTGGAAGTGAGACGTCTTCACGAAATGCATTGATGCGGTGATCCAGAGAATCAGCGTTGAGTTTAAGAATCCCGGCGGCCATCTTTAGAGTTATGTCAGACCCAAGGGGAGGCACTGAGGTGCAGGACATTGGAGAGGAGAGTGCAGTGAGGGCAGGTTGCCGAGTGTGGTGCTGATACACAGTCTAGGTGTGCACGGTTGGATCCTAGAGGTACATGAGGTGATTCTGGATAGATTGCAATTATTACCCGTGATCACCTATGCCGCTCTACCTATTTACAATAGATTAGGTAGTAATAGAGATACCCAATTCATGGTGCAAGTAGGAAACAAATGACATTTTTACAAAAAAATACAAGAGGGTCTAAAAAGAAAAAAAGCACTCACTGTGGATTGTGCAATGGTGACAAGCTGAGTCCTAGAGATATACCAATTGCTTCCATAGTCAACTCTATCCTGCCTGCAGGCTATATCCCTAAGACCTGGAAAGCTGCCAGAGTTGTCCCAATCTTCAAAAGTGGGGACAAAAACACTGTCTCAAACTACAGACCAATCTCCCTTCTCCCAATCCTATCCAAAGTCATGGAAAAATGTGTCCACTCCCAATTAAGCGATTACTATAACAAGACAAATTTCCCTAGCTAATTCCAATCTGGCTTTTGTCCCAAACACCCCACCGTAACTACCCTGCTAAAAGTTTGCAATGAAATCCAGTGTGGAATGGAATGGGATCAACTCACTGGTGCAGTATTCCTAGATTTTGCAAAGGCTTTTGTTACTGTTGATCATGTTATCCTGCTCAACAAACTCCAGAGCTCTGGAATAGGGAAGCATGCTTTAAACTGGTTTCAGTCCTACCTATCAGGTAGATCCCAACATGTGTCCATCTCTGGCTCTAACTCTAACCCCCTGGATATCACCTGTGGCGTCCCGCAAGGCTCTGTTCTGGGGCCCCTACTCTTCTCAGTGTTCATCAATGATCTTCCCACAGCTTGTCAGGAAGCGTCAATACACATGTATGCAGATAACACAATCCTATATGCACACAGCCATAGCCTCTCTGACCTTCAACACATACTTCAGTCTGACTTTTTGAGACTCGAAAACTGGATTTCCCAAAACAAACTGTTTTTAAACACTGACAAGACTGTAACAATGGTGTTTGGGACCAAGACTAATTTTTTAAAGCTTCCAGCGACTGAGCTCCAGATTAGAACCAACACTAACACCACCCTAACTCCTGTTACTAGTTTTAAATACTTGGGCATATGGTTTGACTCCAACTTAACATTCGGGATGCACATTGATACCCTGACAACCAAGACCTATGCCAAACTAGGAGTACTTTACAGGAACAAATCCTCCCTAAGTCTCCTGGTCAGAAAACGTACAGTATCGCACAGCAGATGCTAATGCCAATTATTGACTATGGAGACATAGTATATGGCTCAGCACCTCAAACCCACCTTAGAAAACTTGACACCCTCTACAATTTAATTTGTCATTTTGTTCTCCAATGCAACTATAACACACATCACTGCGAAATGCTCAAAGAACTAGACTGGTCATCACTCGAGTCTAGGCGCAAAGTTCACCTTTCCTGTCTTGCCTTCAAATTCTTTATGGGCAAGCTACCCACCTATCTGAACAAGCTCCTCACCCCTACCACATGCAGCACTTATCATCTGAGATCTGACTCCAAAAAACTGTTCATGGTCCCAAGGCTCAACAAAGTATCCGGCCGCTCCTCCTTCTCTTACCGTGCACCCCAAAACTGGAACAACCTACCAGAGACTCTTACATCCACCACCAGTTTAAGTTCTTTCAAATCTAAGTCTGTCACACATTTTAATGTGGTCTGTAACTGTTTCATACGCCCATAATATATATTATCTTTAACTGTGCATGCAATGTCTTTTATAAAATATATACCCTGCTCATTTATGTAACTGTATTTGTAAACATGTATTATTTGTCTAAACTCTGTGCCCAGAACATACTTGAAAACGAGAGGTAACTCTCAATGTATTACTTCCTGGTAAAATATTTTATAAATAAATAAATTGTGTTTTGGCCTTGATCACTCAAAGCATTATCAAATTTAGTTTTTTTCAGTGTTTTTTAACAAAATAGAAATGTTATGTGCGTTCTTATACAGTACATTCACTTTAGCTTCAGCCTCAAGAACAGAGCATTGGATGATGTCAACTGCTTATAATCGATCCAAATGCAACACTGCATATATAATTTTTTCAGCAATTAATGATAGAGCAGATAAGAAAGCCAATGTATCACAAATATATGACTATATCCCTATATACATGCTTGAGGGGTGGAAAAATTCTGAACAATATACTTTGTCAATTAATGATTGCTTTATTCACACATCGCCATACCCGGGGATTAGAAAGGGTTATTGGTCATTGTTACCATTATGTGCGGGTCTGTTTGAAAGAGGAAGGAGAAGAAGTGGGACAGAGAGATGTCCACACTTTTGTTTAGTGTAGCTTGAGAAACCAAAAAACAGAAAGTGAATCCCTGCACTTCTCCCATTGGGCTAACAATAAATAGGAAAATAAATATACATGAGAAACCTAATCTGTTAGACAAGGCAGACTTTTGGTTACATCCTTAGATCAAATAATGGCAAGCCTGCTAACCAATGTAAGTCCCCGTAGCAGGTTCCTATGCTAAATGCCTACAAATGTTCTGTGAAATATACCCTGAATGAGTTAATAAATTAAGCTTAGCTTATGTAACTTATTTGATCAAATAATGTAACCAAAATTCTCCTTTGTCTTACAGATTTAGTTTTCACTACAGTATGTATATTTTTTTCCCCATTTATTGTTAGCCCAATGAGGGAGGAGCATAGGGATTCACTTTCTGATTTTTCTGGTATGGCCAATCTTTTTACCAGTAGCATGCTCCTTACACAGAGAAGCACGTGAATATACTGTATATATATATTTTTACATTTTCTGCTGGGCCAAATTAAATCTCTAGTAGCACGCTTCCAGTGGGCACCACTATTATGGTGTGATTAATGTATTTCAACTGTGATGGTCAAGGGGTACCCAGCCCATGAAATAAAGGCATTCTGCTCGGCTGGGTTCCCATGAGTCAGATTAAGTGGCTGTAGAGTGTCAGTTTTGCAGCCCAGGGCTGGCTGCAGTCCTATTAATCTGTATTAACATGTCTAAACTGCGCCCGCTAGGATTAAGGTGCTTCTAGCATTGTTTAAAGGGTTAATTGGATAAGCGTGCCTGTGGTTATGTGGTCGGGCCCGGCATTACAACACTGTATCACTGTGTAACCGCAGACAAACAAGGGAAGCCTTAACCACGAGCTAAATTGGTTATGTGGTCTGCGTCATGAAAAGATGCTGGTGTCATATTCTCTAGCCTGCTGTTCTCATGCTTGGCCACCGGGACTGCTGCCACTCTCAATGTCTGGTTCTAGCCTGCAGTACCTATACTTGCCCACCGGGAGTGCTGCTGCTAAACTAAGGAACATTCCAGACTCTGATACCTGACACCTCTGCACCTGTGCTCCACCTCCCAGCCTGCCTATATAAACCTCCCTTTCCTGTTCCTCTTTGCCTGTTTATACTGGTTCCTTAGCTTCTGCAAAGTTCCTGTGTTTACTGCTGTGCTAGCTATTGCTATCATCCTGTTCCAGTTTCCTCGTTGCCGACCTCTGCTTGTTTCCTGACTTCGCTACCTGCCGCCTGTCTCGGACCCCTGCTTGTTTCCTGACTTCGCTACCTGCCGCCTGCCTCGGACCCCTGCTTGTTTCCTGACTTCGCTCCCTGCTGTTCCTGCCACTGGGATCCACTTCAGCCGAAGTCCAATCCTTGACAGCTGGATTGCAACATTGTATAATGTGGTCTCATCATTCAATTAAGGTCAATTGGTATCCTTGACAGAATAAACAGGAACTACCATGGATTCCGCCGGAACAGACCTGGCCCAGGCTCGGACACTGCAGGACTTACAACATATCATGGTTGGTTTCCAAGAACAACAAGGACACCTTATCAAACGTCTTGGTCACGTGGAAGAACAGGATACCCTCCGGAAAGAACGGGATGCCCGCCAAGTAGAACGTGATGTCCGCTGGGAAGAATGTGTCGTCCGCGCGGAAGGATGTGCCCTCCGCTCAGAGGAACGAGCTACCGCCGCAGAAGCTGAAAAACGTGAACTACGTGTAGCTTTAATCACCGCATCTGTTCAAAAGACTCTGACTGTGCAAAACGCGCCCTGTGTAACCCTTCCGGAAAAATTTGGAGGAAAAAGACAATCTTTTCGGGATTTCCTTAATCAATGCAGACATGTGTTCAAGCTTCAGCCTACCATCTATAATACCAACGAAGCCCAGGTTGGACTGATCATAACCCTGCTCAAGGATGAGGCCCTTGCTTGGGTCTCCCCTATGTTAGAACAGGATAGCCCACTACTAAGGGACCTGGAGGAGTTAATCGATGCCATGAGTCTTATTTTTGATAAGCCAAATCGTAGTGCAACCGCTGAGGCAACTCTGAACAATCTTCGTCAAGGAAGACGCTCGGCAGCTGAGTATGCCGCTGAATTCTGCAGATGGGTTAACGATACTGAGTGGAATGAGGCCTCGCAGAAATATCTTTTTCGTCAGGGTCTCTCGGAGCAAGTTAAAGACGAACTAGCCCGGGTGGAGACCCCAGAGAGATTTCAGGACTTTGTCCGTTTATGCATCCAAATTGATCGCAGGCTTACGGAAAGACGATTGGAGAGACAGGGGTTCATGCCAAGCAACCCCGGGTTTAGAGATGTCAGTACCCCAAGACGTTCCAGGGAGACTGAGGAGGAGCCGATGCAAGTAAATACACTGCGGGGACCCATCTCAACCGGGGAAAGGAATAGACGCCGAACAGAACATCTCTGTTTATATTGCGGAAACGATGGGCACTATCTCGCTGATTGCCCAAACAAGTCCAGGCGGTCTTCTTTCCAGAGCCCTAAAAGAAATCAGCTGCACGCTATTTCAAAAACTGTTCTCTCTGCTTCTCAAAGGAAAGATAACCCTCCTTCGCTACACCCTCACCTCCTGGTTCCTATTATCATCGAGGAAGGAACACATCGTTTTTCAACCACAGTAATGGTCGACTCAGGGGCGGCAGGGAATTTTATGGACATAGAATTCGCCAAGAACAATTCGGTATCATTTGTAGCCAAGGAATCGCCTGAAAGGATGGAAGTCGTTGACGGTTCTCCCTTGAGCTCTGGACCTGTTACCCCTGAAACCAGTAACTTAACACTAATCATGAAGCCCAATCACCAGGAGAAGATTTCATTTGGTCTCATTCCATCACCTTTGTTTTCCAGTGATTCTGGGAATTCCATGGCTCATGATCCATAACCCACTAATCGACTGGAAGACCAAGACACTCACGTTTCCCTCGGAGCACTGTCAGCTAGCCTGTCTACCTAAAACTCCTATACCAGAGTGTGTAGGAATACATAAGATTTCGTCGTCTCAAGAAAATCTTCTGCCGGCTCCTTACTCTGAGTTTTTAGATGTGTGACAAGAAGAACACGGATACGCTTCCCCCACATCGCTCTTATGACTGTCCCATTGAATTATTACCGGGTGCTGCTATTCCGTTTGGAAGAATTTATTCCCTCTCAGAACCGGAATTGGAGGTCCTCAATGACTACCTACAGGAGAACCTATCAAAGGGTTTTATCCGACCCTCTACTTCTCCAGCAGGCGCTGCGCTCTTCTTTGTGGGAAAGAAAGACGGTTCTCTACGCCCCTGCATTGACTATCGGGAACTAAATAAGATAACGGTGAAGAACAGGTACCCATTACCTCTGATTCCTGAACTATTGGAAAGAATTCGGTCAGCCAAAATCTTTTCCAAATTAGATCTCAGAGGAGCGTATAATTTGGTCCGCATTCGACCCGGTGACGAATGGAAAATAGCCTTCCGAACCCGTTATGGGCACTATGAATATCTGGTGATGCCTTTCGGATCTGTAATGCCCCTGCTACCTTCCAGCATTTAATCAATGATGTCCTCCGAGAGTTATTGGACCAATTCGTAGTGGCATACCTGGATGACATCCTAGTCTTCTCAGATAATATCATGGATCACCAGAGACATGTCCGAATTGTCCTTGAGCGTCTCCGTAAGAACAAATTATACATCAAGTTAGAAAAATGCGAATTCGAAAAAACCAGCATGCAATTTCTCGGTTACATCATCTCTCCTGAGGGTTTGAGTATGGACCCAGGCAAGATTCAAGCCGTGGTGGAATGGCCAATCCCTCGGAATGAAAAGGACATTCAGAGATTTGTGGGTTTGGCCAATTTCTATAGACGTTTTATTAAAAATTTCTCTGGCATTATTGCCCCAATCACCCAACTCACACGGAAGGAATTCCCCTTCAAATGGTCTCCTAAAGCGGATGCGGCATTCGAACAATTGAAGTCACACTTCACATCTGCTCCTATCCTCATTCATCCAAATCCAGAATTACCATTCATCTTGGAAGTGGATGCATCCGACTCCGCTGTTGGTGCCATTCTGTCACAAAGAATTGGACCCAAGATGCTCCTTCATCCATGTGCCTTTTATTCATACCAAATGTCAACAGCTGAACGAAATTATGACATCGGAAACAAAGAACTCTTGGCTATAAAAGTTGCATTCTCTGAGTGGAGACATCTACTGGAGGGGGCCAAACACCCAATTACGGTCTTTACGGATCACAGGAACTTAGAATTCATTCGATCCGCAAAGAGACTGTCTGCGCGACAAGCCAGGTGGGCTGTCTTCTTTGCAAGATTTCAGTTCCACATCTCCTACCGCCCTGGCTCCAAGAATGGAAAAGCCAACGCCTTGTCACGGTCCTTTCCTAATCCTAGTTCAGATAAAGAGCAAGAAGAAACTATTCTTCCAAAAAGAATTTTTTGGGGCGTCACATTCTCCGCCGATCTCCTCACACGAATAAAGGGAGCCTACTCAAATGACTCTTTTCTTAAAAACCCTCCTCCGGAAGCAGAACTATTTCTATGTGATGGTCTCTGGAACTATAAGGATCGTCTGTTCGTCCCTAAGGAGGTAAAATTAGAGGTGCTCCAATTAATGCACGACTCCCGACCCGCTGGTCACCCAGGTGTCCTCAAGACACAGGAACTGTTGTCTCGCTCTTTTTGGTGGCCTAAATTAGCACAAGATGTTAAAGACTATGTCCTCTCCTGTGAGACTTGTGCTAGGACCAAGACCCCTTGAGCATCACCTGTGGGTTTACTGCAGCCCCTTCCGGTTCCAACTCGTCCTTGGGGGTCCATATTAATGGATTTTATTGTTGACCTGCCCGATCAAGTGGACATAATACCATCCTGGTAGTGGTTGATCGACTTACAAAGATGGTACACTTCATTGCAGCAATGAATCTTCCTTCTGCAGACCAGACAGCCAAGTTGATTGTGAAAGAGGTGTTTCGGCTTCATGGGGCTCCTGATGAGATCATATCCGATAGAGGGGTACAATTCACTTCAAAATTTTGAAGGACCTTCTGTTCCTCTCTAGGAATTTGTTTAAATTTATCATCTGGCTATCATCCACAATCCAATGGCCAGACAGAAAGGACCAATCAGACTTTGGAACAATACTTACGATGTTTTGTTTGTCATCTCCAGGATGACTGGATTGATTTCCTACCATTAGCTGAGTTCTCATACAACAACTCACATCATTCTTCGACTCAGAAGAGCCCCTTTTTCTCAAATTATGGATTTCATCCAACCTTTATTCCTCGTTTTCCATCTTCGGGCCCCATTCCGGCAGTTACAGAGAAACTGGAGACTCTGCGAGACATTCAGGAGACCCTCAAAGAGACACTTAGTGAGACTCAAGTAAAGTACAAAAGAGCAGCAGACCAACACCGCAGACCCTCCCCAGAATTTCAACTCGGGGATAAAGTCTGGCTTTCTACAAGAAATCTACGTCTAAAGGTTCCAACCATTAAATTGGGCCAAAAATACATCGGGCCATTTCGCATCTCAGCACTAATAAATCCAGTGTCCTTCAGATTAGAGCTTCCTGAGACCATCAAAATACACCCTGTGTTTCATTCTTCTCTGCTGAAACCTTTCCGTGAGAATCCGTTTCCTGGACGGAGACTTCCTCCCCCTGAACCCGTCCTCATGGATAACGAAGAGGAATTCATTGTGGAGAGAATTTTGGATTCCAGGTTACACCGAGGGAAACTACAGTACCTGGTTCATTGGGGGGGCTATAGCCCAGAGGAAAGGTCTTGGGAACCCAAAGATTTTGTACATGCTCCGCGACTAGTCAAAGCTTTTCACCGGAGATATCCAGACAAGCCTAGCAAGGATCGTCCGGAGAACGCTCTTGGGAGGGGGGAGTAATGTCATATTCTCTAGCCTGCTGTTCCCATGCTTGGCCACCGGGACTGCTGCCACTCTCAATGTCTGGTTCTAGCCTGCAGTACCTATACTTGCCCACCGGGAGTGCTGCTGCTAAACTAAGGAACATTCCAGACTCTGATACCTGACACCTCTGCACCTGTGCTCCACCTCCCAGCCTGCCTATATAAACCTCCCTTTCCTATTCCTCTTTGCCTGTTTATACTGGTTCCTTAGCTTCTGCAAGGTTCCTGTGTTTACTGCTGTGCTAGCTATTGCTATCATCCTGTTCCAGTTTCCTCGTTGCTGACCTCTGCTTGTTTCCTGACTTCGCTACCTGCCACCTGCCTCGGACCCCTGCTTGTTTCCTGACTTCGCTCCCTGCTGTTCTTGCCACTGGGATCCACTTCAGCCGAAGTCCAATCCTTGACAGCTGGATTGCAACATTGTATAATGTGGTCTCATCATTCAATTAAGGTCAATTGGTAAAGTGCATCTGCGGTTATCGATTGAGTCCGGGCATTGCAACATTGCTACCTGGCCCCAAAGCGCAGACCGGGGAAAAGTTTAATCACAAACCACATCATAGCCCACACATAATTAACCAGCTAACTTTTGATAGGAAGGCCCTAGCTTTCTAATTTTTGGTATGCAGAGTGCTAGGGGGTAGACATGGAATCAGATATAGTTATGAGACTGTAACATGTATTTAAAGGCATAAATGAGAAGTAGCTCTGGTTTGTATTTTAAAGCTATAAGAACCGGGACATTTACATTTCAGCCAGGCAGGACAGCGGATACATTAAGCATTCACTATTATCATTTATGATCAGGGATGAGTCATGCATAATGTACTGAGGCGGCACACTTTATTTGAACTCGGCTCGAGCCGCAAGCCGCGTGGAGTTCCAGTTTCTTCATTGTTTTCCCTCGGCGTGCCGGGCGTCATCGATGCGTGGTCACGCTTCATCGGGAGCGTGCGCGCAAGGCGTGCGTGCCCAGGGCTCCCCGAGGCAGCCCTGGGTTACTCCTAATGTGGGGGATGGCGGTGGGGGGCTCTGGGGGACCCGGCGGACCTGAAGAGGGGCGGGGGAAGCCCCAATCGGAGGACCGATCCTCCGAGGGTCCGGCACGGGCGCGGGAGAATGCAGCGCGCGCCCGTTATCTGTCGCCGTAGAGACCGGGTAAATGTTAGAATAAACTCGGCCGCGACAGTAAGTCCAGACTTCTGAGACTCCCCGTGGAGCTAGCTCCAGAGTGTCTGCAGAAGTCTGGGCTTCAAAAGATACCGACATGGGGAAAGTGCTAAATGTCAGGAAATGGACATTAACAGTTTGCCTAGCAGATGTCTGGGCATCCTGGAGAAATGTAGACATTCTGATGCCGTGCACGGGGGCTTGGTCAGGTATGCTAAGCGGGTTAGATGTGAAGTTAGCACATGATCCTTGGCATACCATGAAGCCCTTTGACCTGCTGCAGGAACTGCTGGCAAACTTATCATTGGGTGGGAATTTGCTTCCCACACCAAGATTGGCTGTGTATTACCCAGATAGGCTTGGGAGGGTGTTATAAACCTGTGCAGACTATCAGGTTGGAGTCAAACTGTGTTCTTCTGTGATGCATCGGAAGGTATAACGTGCGGTACAGAAATGATTCCATCGCAACCCAGGATTGTACCCCGCTACGAAAGTTCGTTAGAACTAAGCACTTGTGAACGAATTTTGCAAGGGCAGAACGAAGATACTTCTTTCAGAGGAGAAACAGGGGCTGCAAGCGGTGCCCCTAGCCAAAGATGTTTTCGCATCTCATATTTGCGTATTAATCCCGCTCCTGGGAATTGATACCTAGAGTCTATATTTCGTGGACTTTCGTTCTGGAAACCATTTATTTCGTTTTACCTCATTCTCGTAAGTGTTATTTCATGTTATTTTGTAAATCAAGCTGTGTGTGTTTCTTGTGTGAATAAATTACAATTTATTTTATCTCACGTTTTGTTCAATCAAAGGATCCGGGTATTTTTGTGTGATAAGCACTGGTTTCCCGTGACATCAATCCACCTGTAACTGCTTATTGAGCCGCTTGACGTTGGTCCCTCCTTTTCAAGGTATTTAATCTCCCAGTAAGTTCCATGTATGTTCACTTTTCACTTTACTTGCATACATGTAAATATCTTTACTGGTATATATCCGTTTTTAACTACACTAAGTTACATAAGGTTATGCTTAGTTTATTATCCCCTTCGGAGTATATTTCACAGAGCATTTGTATGCATTTAGTATAGTGAAATACAAGAGAGCAAACAGTCCTGGGCTCACTAACTAGTGAAAAGGATACCAGTCTCTGGATGCAAAACAGTCCTTGGATTAAGATGGTAATGTGGGTCTGTTTGCCATGGGAAGCTTGCTGTGATTTCTTAAATACAGATAAGCTCTGCGTAAATAGAAAAACAAACAAAAAAGACCATTGAGCAGTATCCTTTGAAAAGGAGCTCATACACTCTGTCCCTAACTACATACATTCAGTAAGTGGTAAAGGACACTGAATGGTATCTTTATCTTGTACTGCAGGGCATACGTCTGGATAACCGATGGCACAGGTTCCCCTTTGTCTCTTTCTCCTCCACAGATTCCCAGTCGCAGTACCATAAAATGTAACAATAAAATACATAGTGCGGTACCGAAACACAATTTATTTAAAACAAACAAAGATCACAAGAAATGCACTCATATGCTCTAGGATCTTTTAGCGTGACTACAATGTGCCGTCCGCAAGTAAGTACTGGGAGCTATGTGCAGGCAGTGTGGCTGGATCCCCGTCCCTCTCCTCCTCGAGGCCGCGACTCGATAGTATAGTGACCTGATACTGAGGCTCACCTTGATGTTAATTAGCAGGCTTGCCAATATTTGATCAAAGGATGTAACCAAAAGTCTCCTTCATCTTACAGACTTAGGTTTCACTATGTACTGTGTATTTATTTCCCCTTTTAAATTTAGCCAAATGGAAGAAATGCAGGGATTCACTTTCTGTTTTTTTTTCACACACACACACACGCACGCACGCACGCACACACACACACACACACACACACACACACACACACACACACACATCCTGCACTCCAGTGGTATAGTAGTAAGAGCTGGTGCTAAGGTCATAAAAATACACAGCATGCAATACCTGAAAGATAAAAAGACAAAAGCACTCAGCAGTTCAGTAATGAAAAAATACACAAATACCTGCACAAAAACTCCAACGCTTCGATCCCGGAGAGAGATCTTTATCAAGGTGGGTGCAGAGAACAAGTGAGTCTCAGTGACATTTATACCCTAAAGACACACCTACCAATATCAATTAAAGTTAAAAAAAAAAAAAAAACACGCACAAATGCAGGTGACTGCAAAATAACAATCAAATCAGTCCACTGCTGTGTAGGGAACCGCTCTATTGGTTGTTGGATTGCACGTTATGTAAACACGAGTGGGGTCTTGTGTAGTCATTTTGAAAAGGCTGGATAGCCAATCCGGGTCCCCGGAGCCGCATGAATAAAGATAACCAGAACATTAATGACATGCCCTACAGCAGAAGTGCAGACAAAAAACTGGGCGCTTACCTTAGGGTATTAGTACAGGGTGAAGAATACAGTAAAATACTTATTCCAAAACCAATGTATGTAGTCTCTCACAGTGGTATCCGTAACTTGCGGTGAGTTCCTCTGCTCGACCCCAGAGAGGGGTATCCAAACCCTCAGGGTATACGAGAACGAAGAGAAAAAAAAGGGGGAGCAAAGGATTAGAGGAGATTGACCTATATTACCAGTACTTGGATGACTTCATGGCATATCTAGCTATTCAATAAAGGTGTGGTGATGAAATGATAGTAGTTTGTAGTCAAATACTCACATGGCCCTATGTGAGCACATATGTGTAAAGGTATCTTGCTTCTGGTAGCTACTTCTTAGCCCAAAAAACTGATAATGTTCGGATGGAAATGAAGGGGGGAGGGTTAGAATGATACTCATAAATTACTTACACGGGAGAGAATAATGTGAGGTGCCTCTGGTGGACCCGTCCGTGGTACTTCCCGTGGCACCGTGTATTCAGCTGCTGGCGGGCAGAGTATTGGGTGTCGGTTCCCCTTCCCTCACACGTTCCAATCCTAACCCCCTCCCCGATTCAGGAAACGGGGATGTGTGGGGTGAAATGATAGCAGGGCGTCAGTGACAGTCTTTAGTCAAAATAGAAGTTTTATTAAACATATAAATAGAAAAAAACTCACAAAGTGATGTTTAAAAAACCCAGTGGCACTCCTATCGGCGTGGCAGCAGGTCGTCTTCCAGCTGCGCTGTCTTCTGCGTCCGGATTCAGAAGTGATGGGAACTTCTGACGCGGCTGTGACTGCAGTCTGCTTCCACTTGCTACGGAGGCCTCCAATGTCCAAAAAGATGTGATGAATTAGAGCAACGCCTGTGAGCCTGTGAGCCTGTGGAAGCCGTCCAGAACGGCGAAACGCGTTGCTCTAATTCATCTCATTCATCACATCTTTTTGATATGCCATGAAGTCATCTCAGTACTGGTAATATAGGTCAATCTCCTCTAATCCTTTGCTCCCCCTTTTTTTTCTCTTCGTTCTCGTATGCCCTACAGCAGGCATGCACAACTCCAGTCCTCGAGGGCCGCAAACGGGCCAGGTTTTCAGGATATCCCTACTTCAGCACAGCTGGCTCAATTAGTGGCTCTGTATGACTGAGCCACTAATTGAGCCAGCTGTGCTGAAGTAGGAATATCCTGAAAACCTGGCCTGTTTGCGGCCCTCGAGGACTGGAGTTGTGCAGGCCTGCCCTACAGAATCGGAACCATAAGCATGTGTATGTTAGTAACCAAACATAAAATTATATGAATAATATCAAGGAAAGCCACAAAGTATCCCTATGAAAATTTGAGCAGCTATATCAAAGAATCAACAATAACATTATTGCAAGCAAAAGCACCAATATTATATGGTGGAGCTTAACAGGCTAAAATTGGGCTTTATTTGAGCCTGTTAAGCTACATCATATAATATTGGTGCTTTTGCTTGCAATAATGTTATTGTTGATTCTTTGATATAGCTGCTCAAATTTTCATAGGGATACTTTGTGGCTTTCCTTGATACTATTCATATACTTTTATGGTTGGTTACTAACATTCACATGCTTATGTTTCCGATTCTGTAGGGCATGTCATTAATGTTCTGGTTATGTGGTCTTTATTCATGCGGCTCTGGGGACCCGGATTGGCTATCCAGCCTTTTCAAAATCACTTCACAAGACCTTGCTCGTGTTTACATCACGTGCAATCCAACAGCCAATAGAGCGGTTCCCTAAACAGCAGTGGACTGATTTGATTGTTATTTTGCAGTCACCTGCATTTGTGCGTTTTTTTTTTTTTTTTACTTTAATTGATATTGGTAGGTGTGTCTTTAGGGCAGGCCTGCACAACTCCAGTCCTTGAGGGCCGCAAACAGGCCAGGTTTTCAGGATATCCCTACTTCAGCACAGCTGGCTCAATTAGTGGCTCAGTCATACTGAGACACTAATTGAGCCAGCTGTGTTGAAGTAGGGATATCCTGAAAACCTGGCCTGTTTGCGGCCATCGAGGACTGGAGTTTTGCATGCCTGCTTTAGGGTATACAGGCATACCCCGGTTTAAGGACACTCACTTTAAGTACACTCGCGAGTAAGGACATATCGCCCAATAGGCAAACGGCAGCTGACGCATGCGCCTGTCAGCACGTCCTGAACAGCAATACCAGCTCCCTACCTGTACCAAAGCTGGGGAGACTATAGAGCCTGTTACAAATGCCTTATTTACATCAGTTATGTACGTGTATGATGTTTACAGTACAGTATATGCCCGGTATAATTGAATATGTTCTTATGGTGAACAGTATTGGGAACATGACAGATATAGTGTAACATTTGCCCTTTAGTTCAGTATCTTGCAGAGCTTTTTATAGTCTCCCATTTTCATGATTTCAGGCAATTTATGCAAATGTGTGTGACTTTCTAAAAATCTGGCAACTTTTCTTGTACCGTTACATGACATTTTGCAATGAACTTGAGAATGTGTCACTTAAAGAAAACAACACAAAACAAACATGCACATTTCTAATCAAATTCATTGAAAGCAAGCCACAAATAATGAAAGAAACAGTGATATATAAATATATTTTGTTCTGATTGCTGTTAAATTTGGCTGTAAACACCAGATGGCAAGTGCATTTTATTTAAATTTCTTGCAGGATTCCTAATTTTGTTCTCAAGTCTAAATGAGCAAGATAAATGTAGAGATTTTAGAATGCTTGTATATATTAGCATATATTTCCCCTTCCTCTTGCTGTATAGTGGCCTGTTTGTCCGGGCTCTTCACCTGCTTCAGTATACTATATTCATGGGAATGTGCATACTAAGGGGAGCAGAGCTCTCTCACTCTCACTCTCACTCTTACTCTCACTCTCACTCCACTTATCAAATTAAATACTCCACTTATCAAAATCAATGTCTTTACAATAAAGACTGGTGATTTCCATTACAGCCAGGAGTGAATGCTTATAGTGATCATAGTGCAAAGTGGTAAAGACAGGAAAGGCTGTGTCTGAGCAAAATCCTCTAAAAATCCCAGGATAGTGTTATACTTGATTACTGTGTGAGATAGGCTATGTATGAGTGGCTATATCAGAAAACTACAGCATATGATGAACTGCAGGTAGTGGCTACCACCAAGGCTTCCACATAAATGTAAGCTATCTGAGATAGCAGTGAACAATATCATAGTACCAAGTGAAACAACTGTGTATATACAGTATGTAACAAATAGATATACTGTATCAGCAGACTGCAGCCTATGACGAACTGCATCTAGCGGCTACCACCTTTATAATCTTATGGCTCAAATTCCAATAGTTACTCCTGATAAATGTTGTACAGCAGATGTCAGTTATTATACATAAATCATATTGATGTGGTATAATCCCACTGTTCTTATAAAATTGCTTAGTTCTGTTCCATAATGTGGAGTGTGTATGTCTGATGTATTTTTATTTTCAGATCAGAAGCTTATCCCCAAACATCCTCTATGTACTGGTAAGTGTCCTATTATTTTTCCAAATTGGGCATACATTTCCTATAGTGTATGATTCCAGAAAAGTAGGACCCTCAAATTTTTAAATAGTTTTTCAATTGTTTGGTATACACACGTGTTGATAATTTTGGAATCATTTATTTTTTTAAATAATTTTTTTTGGGGGGGGGTTGCAAAAATTAAACAACAACAACATTACAATACAGGAATAATAATAATAAAAACATAAATGAAAAATAACAAGAAAAACATAAAACATACTTTTACACAAAATTGTTTTTAGTATGGCTCATCATACTTAGAATTTCAAAATTCAGAAGAAGAAGAAGAAGAAGAAGAAGAAGAAGAAGAAGAAGAAGAAGAAGAAGAAGAAGAAGAAGAAGAAACAGATAATAGTATTTTCAAAGATTAACATCAAAGTTATCACCACATAGCCACCTAACAGAATCTGGCATAAGATTCCCAATTCACCATCTCCCCCGTCAACAATATATTTCCTAAAGGGTGAAATTATCTGTGATCCATCGCAATCAGTCTGAGGAGACCCCAAGAGGAATGCTCAAATGTCTATATGATTGAATCCCTATCTTGTTGCAACAAAGTATCAATAGACTTTTCCCATTTCCCATTTAAAACAAATATATTGGTTCTTAATTCCTTATTTGTCTCAGCTTCTAATTTGACCATCATCATCAATTTATTCAGATCTTTTAAACTCTGTCATATTTCATATTTAAATAGTAAAACAAATTGTCTTTTATTCCATTGAAAAACAAGAGAAAGACACACTTATTAGGGGTCTGGTCGCCTTGAAATTTCTGACACCGGCTCGCAATTTTTCTTCAAGAGCATCTTTTGGTGATTTCAAATTTGCTGCTGCTGTCTTGGCACTTGAAATCTTAGAGAATCTAAACACCGGATTGGCTGCATGGTTTCTTATATTATTTTGGAGTTCATTGAAAAAATTCTACAGCCAATCCCAGCGTGGGAACTTTTCAACCAGCCAATCAGATGGCTGCCAGTCACCTGAAGCCAGACAAGCGAATCTTCTGAATGAAACAAGGGCATGCACGTGTGTGCCACCTTAGCCCGTTGCTATGCAGAAGCCACCCGCTGGGCTAGGGGACTCCAGGTCTGGGAAGGCAAATGCCAGCCGGAACGGCTTGCATTGATCCCACAATGTGGGTACTTCACCTTGCCATCCTGCCCAAATGTTCTTCACACCTCTGGCAGCATCTGTGGTTTCAAGTCTGGACCGCGAGTAGACACAGTGGCACCACAGTTTGGTAGCCCCCTGGCTTACTCAGAATACTGGCTTTGAAATTCCTAGCTTTTTTTACAACACAAACATAATATATTTTAAATATATCGGTTTATAAAATTGACTTTACACTTTTATCCCATCTTTCTTTTGGTTATGAGTGGTAGGATGAGACTCTTTACTTTTATTCTCACAAGCCATATCCTCACACACTGTAAACCTGACATAGACTTTAAAACCCTCATAGCCCTATGGGCTACCAAACATTTATGAAACAAAATATTGTTCCCCATTTTTCTTCTGTCCCAAAGTAGAATTAAAAGATGCTTAGGTTCATTCCCAGGGCTGTAGCTCATTCCCTTATGAAAAAAACAAACTTAGGGCTCGATGCAGTAAGCGCCAAAAAAGCACTCTCGGCAGGGGTTTGAACTCGCAATGTTTTTTGTGTGTTGCCCTCGCAGTATGCAGGGATGTCTGAATCCCTCCCGAATCCCTCCCGAATCCCTGTAAGAGCAACATTTGAAAATATTGTGGGTTGCCGGTGGTGAGACAGTCTGCCTGCCGATAACATGCCGATAAGGCCTCCCCTGCCGAGATCTGTCTGCAGCAGAGAGAGATTAACCTCCCTCTGCACAAACCTCGGCCAAAAATGTATATTTGTTAAAATATTGTTTTATTAATAGTGTAGATGTGCAGGGGGTCTCCAGAGCTAAACTGCATTGGTTTCAGTTCCGGGGACCCCCTGCTTCCTGAGATACAGGCCCTGTTATGGGGTGCCAGTATCCCTCTGCTTTTAAATGTCCCGATCACGTGACCGCGGGATGTAAATAAAGCAGAGGGATACTGGCCCCCCATAACGGGGCCTTTATCTCGGGAAGCAGGGGGTCCCCGGACCTAAAGCCAACATGGTTCACCTCCGGAGACCCCCTGCACATCTACACTATGAGTAAAACACACATATCAATAAAGAATAATTCATTACCGTAGCGGCTATCCGCTATGGTAATGAAGCAGCATTAATGTATTTTTAATAATAGTGTACAGGAGCAGGGGGTCTCCTGAGCTGAACCGCATTGAGTTCTGGCTCAGGGACTCCCTGCTTCCCGAGTAACAGGCCCTGGTTTGGGGCATCAGATGACAATGTCGTTGCTATCTTAATTGTGGCCCACTGTGACCCGCTGAGACCACCTGGTGGACCATGGCGCCTGGCGGGGACCACCCGCAGGCCTCCAGACCCTGTTTGAAACATGGTGCTGGGCTACTGTAGGTCTGTGAGGTGACCCATCAGGCTCACCGGGGACTCCCGTGGGCCTGGGGTATTAACCCTGTATGTAAAATAATAAATCATGTATTTATGGGGAGGCACAGGGGGTGGGTTATGTATTTAATAAATATAATGATGTTTATTGTGGGGCTGTGTATTGTTTTTATTGTGGGTACTGGGGGTTGGGGAAGGGGATATTGGCCCCAAGGGTATGTGGGTAGGCCTCCCGGCTGGGTATTGGGTGAGTGAGGGTGGTTAAGCCTCACAGGGTGGGGAGGTAGTGGGGGAGGGTATGTAGGCCTCCCGAGTGGTGGGTGAGGGTGGGTTAACCCCTTAATGACTGTAGCGGTTAATCAATGCTATGGTGATTAAGGGTTTAGGGGACATTACATTGGCTGATTTATTCTTGTTCATGTTTTGCAGCATCGGAGGGGGCATTGACGGTGATGAAGATGAGGATGGCCTTCATCGTGGCAGCCGGACATGGGTGAGTGCTATATGTATTTATTGTATTTATTGTTCTTTATGTATTTTAAATGGGCAAATTCACTATTATCCATATGTGGATAATATTAATTTTGCACATTACTATACTGTATGTGTTAAGGGTGGTGTATTTATGTGTTGTAATTTTTTTAGGGGTGCACTGAATTGGTACTGCAGGCCTGCGGGGAACACCCGAGGGCAACCGCCGGCCTATAGTATCATTGCTGTACATCCCAAAAATCTGATATATGTAATGGGGGTATAGGGGTTGTTGGGGGCACAGGGGGTGTATGTTGTTTATTGCAATGTTTATTAGGGGAAATTGTCCCCAATAAACATGCTATTATGCCTTAACCCCTTCATTGCCTTAGCTGCTATCAGCTATGGTAATAAAGCAGCATTAATGTATTTTCATAATATTGTGCGGGAGCAGGGGTTCCCCTTAGCTGAACCGCATTGATTTGTGTCTCAAGGACCCCCAGCTTCCCGAGATACAGGCCCCAGTTTTGGGCATCAGTGCCAGTGATGCAGCCATCTTTATAGCGGGCACGTCGCGTATGGGACGCTATAAAGATGGTGGCGACACTGGCACCCGATTACACATATCGGGGCCTTTAACTCGGGAAGCAGGGGGTCCCTGATCCACAAATCAATGTGGTTCAGCTCACGGGACCCCCTGCTCACAGTACACTATTATTAAAAATATATTCATGCTGCTTCTTTACCATCGCACATAGCCGCAAAGGTAAGGAATGATTGTTTATTGATATGGGTGATTTATTCATAGTGTAGATGTGCAGAGTGTCTCCGGAGCTGAACCGCTTTGGTTTTAGGTCCGGGGAACCCCTGCTTCCCGAGATACAGGCCCCTTTATGGGGTGCCGGTATCCGTCTGCTTTGTTTACATTCTGCGGTCACGTGATCGGGACATTTAAATGCAGAGGGATACCGGCACCTCATAACGGGGCCTGTATCTCGGGAATCAGGGGGTCGCCGGACCTGAGACCAATGCGGTTCAGCTCCGGAGACCTCCTGCACATGTACACTATGAAATTTACACAAAATTGTTTTTAGTATGGCTCATCATACTTAGAATTTCAAAATTCAGAAGAAGAAGAAGAAGAAGAAGAAGAAGAAGAAAAAGAAGAAGAAGAAGAAACAGATAATAGTATTTTCAAAGATTAACATCAAAATTATCACCACATAGCCACCTAACAGAATCTGGAATAAGATTCCCAATTCACCATCTCCCCCGTCAACAATATATTTCCTAAAGGGTGAAATTATCTGTGATCCATCGCAATCAGTCTGAGGAGACCCCAAGAGGAATGTTCAAATGTCTATATGATTGAATCCCTATCTTGTTGCAACAAAGTATCAATAGACTTTTCCCATTTCCCATTTAAAACAAATATATTGGTTCTTAATTCCTTATTTGTCTCAGCTTCTAATTTGACCATCATCATCAATTTATTCAGATCTTTTAAACTCTGTCATATTTCATATTTAAATAGTAAAACAAATTGTCTTTTATTCCATTGAAAAACAAGAGAAAGACACACTTATTAGGGGTCTGGTCGCCTTGAAATTTCTGTCACCGGCTCGCAATTTTTCTTCAAGAGCATCTTTTGGTGATTTCAAATTTGCTGCTGCTGTCTTGGCACTTGAAATCTTAGAGAATCTAAACACCGGATTGGCTGCATGGTTTCTTATATTATTTTGGAGTTCATTGAAAAAATTCTACAGCCAATCCCAGCGTGGGAACTTTTCAACCAGCCAATCAGATGGCTGCCAGTCACCTGAAGCCAGACAAGCGAATCTTCTGAATGAAACAAGGGCATGCACGTGTGTGCCACCTTAGCCCGTTGCTATGCAGAAGCCACCCGCTGGGCTAGGGGCCTCCAGGTCTGGGAAGACAAATGCCAGCCGGAACGGCTTGCATTGATCCCACAATGTGGGTACTTCACCTAGCCATCCTGCCCAAATGTTCTTCACACCTCTGGCAGCATCTGTGGTTTCAAGTCTGGACCGCGAGTAGACACAGTGGCACCACAGTTTGGTAGCCCCCTGGCTTACTCAGAATACTGGCTTTGAAATTCCTAGCTTTTTTTACAACACAAACATAATATATTTTAAATATATCGGTTTATAAAATTGACTTTACACTTTTATCCCATCTGTCTTTTGGTTATGAGTGGTAGGATGAGACTCTTTACTTTTATTCTCACAAGCCATATCCTCACACACTGTAAACCTGACATAGACTTTAAAACCCTCATAGCCCTATGGGCTATCAAACATTTATGAAATAAAATATTGTTCCCCATTTTTCTTCTGTCCCAAAGTAGAATTAAAAGATGCTTAGGTTCATTCCCAGGGCTGTAGCTCATTCCCTTATGAAAAAACAAACTTAGGGCTCGATGCAGTAAGCGCCAAAAAAGCACTCTCGGCAGGGGTTTGAACTCGCAATGTTTTTTGTGTGTTGCCCTCGCAGTATGCAGGGATGTCTGAATCCCTCCCGAATCCCTCCCGAATCCCTGTAAGAGCAACATTTGAAAATATTGTGGGTTGCCGGTGGTGAGACAGTCTGCCTGCCGATAACATGCCGATAAGGCCTCCCCTGCCGAGATCTGTCTGCAGCAGAGAGAGATTAACCTCCCTCTGCACAAACCTCGGCCAAAAATGTATATTTGTTAAAATATTGTTTTATTAATAGTGTAGATGTGCAGGGGGTCTCCAGAGCTAAACTGCATTGGTTTCAGTTCCGGGGACCCCCTGCTTCCTGAGATACAGGCCCTGTTATGGGGTGCCAGTATCCCTCTGCTTTTAAATGTCCCGATCACGTGACCGCGGGATGTAAATAAAGCAGAGGGATACTGGCCCCCCATAACGGGGCCTTTATCTCGGGAAGCAGGGGGTCCCCGGACCTAAAGCCAACATGGTTCACCTCCGGAGACCCCCTGCACATCTACACTATGAGTAAAACACACATATCAATAAAGAATAATTCATTACCGTAGCGGCTATCCGCTATGGTAATGAAGCAGCATTAATGTATTTTTAATAATAGTGTACAGGAGCAGGGGGTCTCCTGAGCTGAACCGCATTGAGTTCTGGCTCAGGGACTCCCTGCTTCCCGAGTAACAGGCCCTGGTTTGGGGCATCAGATGACAATGTCGTTGCTATCTTAATTGTGGCCCACTGTGACCCGCGGAGACCACCTGGTGGACCATGGCGCCTGGCGGGGACCACCCGCAGGCCTCCAGACCCTGTTTGAAACATGGTGCTGGGCTACTGTAGGTCTGTGAGGTGACTCATCAGGCCCACCGGGGACTCCCGTGGGCCTGGGGTATTAACCCTGTATGTAAAATAATAAATCATGTATTTATGGGGAGGCACAGGGGGTGGGTTATGTATTTAATAAATATAATGATGTTTATTGTGGGGCTGTGTATTGTTTTTATTGTGGGTACTGGGGGTTGGGGAAGGGGATATTGGCCCCAAGGGTATGTGGGTAGGCCTCCCGGCTGGGTATTGGGTGAGTGAGGGTGGTTAAGCCTCACAGGGTGGGGAGGTAGTGGGGGAGGGTATGTAGGCCTCCCGAGTGGTGGGTGAGGGTGGGTTAACCCCTTAATGACTGTAGCGGTTAATCAATGCTATGGTGATTAAGGGTTTAGGGGACATTACATTGGCTGATTTATTCTTGTTCATGTTTTGCAGCATCGGAGGGGGCATTGACGGTGATGAAGATGAGGATGGCCTTCATCGTGGCAGCCGGACATGGGTGAGTGCTATATGTATTTATTGTATTTATTGTTCTTTATGTATTTTAAATGGGCAAATTCACTATTATCCATATGTGGATAATATTAATTTTGCACATTACTATACTGTATGTGTTAAGGGTGGTGTATTTATGTGTTGTAATTTTTTTAGGGGTGCACTTAATTGGTACTGCAGGCCTGCGGGGAACACCCGAGGGCAACCGCCGGCCTATAGTATCATTGCTGTACATCCCAAAAATCTAATATATGTAATGGGGGTATAGGGGTTGTTGGGGGCACCGGGGGTGTATGTTGTTTATTGCAATGTTTATTAGGGGAAATTGTCCCCAATAAACATGCTATTATGCCTTAACCCCTTCATTGCCTTAATTGCTATCAGCTATGGTAATAAAGCAGCATTAATGTATTTTCATAATATTGTGCGGGAGCAGGGGTTCCCCTTAGCTGAACCGCATTGATTTGTGGCTCAGGGACCCCCTGCTTCCCGAGATACAGGCCCCAATTTGGGGCATCAGTGCCAGTGATGCAGCCATCTTTATAGCAGGCACGTCGCGTATGGGACGCTATAAAGATGGCGGCGACACTGGCACCCGATTACACATATCGGGGCCTGTAACTCTGGAAGCAGGGGGTCCCTGATCCACAAATCAATGTGGTTCAGCTCACGGGACCCCCTGCTCACAGTACACTATTATTAAAAATATATTCATGCTGCTTCGTTACCATCGCACATAGCCGCAAAGGTAAGGAATGATTGTTTATTGATATGGGTGATTTATTCATAGTGTAGATGTGCAGAGTGTCTCCGGAGCTGAACCGCTTTGGTTTTAGGTCCGGGGACCCCCTGCTTCCCGAGATACAGGCCCCTTTATGGGGTGCCGGTATCCGTCTGCTTAGTTTACATTCCGCGGTCACGTGATCGGGACATTTAAATGCAGAGGGATACCGGCACCTCATAACGGGGCCTATATCTCGGGAATCAGGGGGTCGCCGGACCTGAAACCAATGCGGTTCAGCTCCGGAGACCCCCTGCACATGTACACTATGAAAAAAATTGTATTTAAAAGAATTTTTAACATGCCGATGTTTGCGCCGAGAGAGCGGCGGATCTCTCATTGCTGCAGACACATCTCGGCAGGGGACAGCTTCTCGGCAGCTTCTCGCCAGGCAGACTGTCTCGCCACCGGTTACTCGCCATGTTTGGCAATGTTGCTCTCGCTGTGATTCGCCAGGGATTCGGCCCTTCCTGCATACAGTGAGGGCAACACGCCAAAAACATGGCGAATTCAAACCCCTGGCGAATGCAATTTTCCGCTGCTTAGTGCATGACCCCCAAAGTGTCCTTCAGCAGTGGAGTCTTGCACTGTGGAATCAAAGAATTTCGTTAAAGTTCGTAGACGTTCGTTCGGGAGTCACTAGGGCTAACGAATTCCGAAGTTTGGGGTAAATTCTTGGTTTCGATGGTATTAACACTGTGCGTACTGGAACCACTACCACTGTGCTTGAACGATGTCCTGCGTAAAGCGTAGTCACATCATGAATGGTATCATGATCACCCCGGGGATAGTCCGACATGCACAGTTATCAGGTGATCAAGGCTATCCTTAACATGTGCACCCAATCCCCTCCGTGGAAATATTTCAGCCACCACTCTCCGTTTTGCCCGCAGTTTGCAAAACCGGGCAAAAAGGCTTTCCGGTTTGCAAAGCGCATGTGTCAGCCTGACACCCATGCAACTTAGCATACCTGGGATACACCCTTTTGTTGGCGCCTCTTAGTCTGGGGTTTGGCCCCAAGGTGTCAATGGCCCGGGATCTTGCACTTATCAGGTTTCTGGCCAGGTTTACATTATGGCGCTCTGAGGATTTTCATCCCTTTCACTTCATTAGACTGAGTATCTCCGGCTCAGCGGGACCTCTTTGAAGTGCAGGATAGAAAATACCTTCAGCTCATTCACTCCCAGCATATTTGCATGTCAGTGGATTTTCCCGGGCTTACAGAAAAGACTCCAGAAAAGTTCCTGCCTGTACATTTTAAATTCACAGTATTACACACTTTATTAAAACGTCATGTTCTAGGTGTACCACAACTGTAATTTTTATGTGGGTGTGCATGTTTTATTTATTAATACTTGCACACCAAAATCCAGGGTGCAGGGTGCCTCCGTTCGTGAGTTAGCTTCTTTCATTGAACCGGCTTTCTTGTGGGAACCCAAGTTCACCCGGTTCACACGTCAATTGACCTACTTCTCACGGCCATTGACTTACTGCCTTTCAAGTTCTGCAGGCTAACGAGGTACGGATACATTGTATCGGTAAAACCACTTCAAATCAAATCAAATCAAAAACCGCTTCACATCAAACCGCAAGCCATTTATTCAATTGACTTGCGATTACGGAGTCAAGACCTTGAAATGAATACCCATATGATAAAGCAGACCTCACATACACAGCGCTGTCTGTGGCGCTCACTACTCCATCTTGTGTCTCATAAGAATAAAGCAGGCATTACATTCACTTCTATTACAGCAGGCAGAGAATAGCCTGCAAATGGTGGTTAAGAGGGCTGGGACAGGGCAAAGACAGCAGTAAAGTGCAAATACTTTTAACCCCTTCGTTCCCAATGCGAGTTTGGGTTAATCAGCCAGGTTTAATACCTTTATTTAGGCCTGATTAACCCTGTTCTCGCAACAGTGGGTATCGGGGCAGGGTGGCTTAACCCCTTAATTACCTTTGCGGTTATTAACCGATAAGGTGATTAAGGGGTTAAATGATATCAGAATGTATTTGCAATGTATTTTCTGGCAACAGAGGACAGAGGGACCTTTGCTGGTGGAGGGGCTTCATATTGCTGATGTAAGTAGAACTGTATTTATTTTATTATGCTAGTTAAGGTGTTTTATAATATATAATCTATTTTCCATATCTGGATAATAGTTATTTTGCCCATTACTGTACGGGTGTTTAGTGGTGCAGGTGGAGGTTGATTTATGACCATGTTTATTTTTTTGAAATACTTTATGTCTGCGGGGACCTCTGGAGACCACCTGAGGACCCCCGGATGCCCACGGGTACACCTGCGGACCCACACACATGGGGACACCTGCAGGGAAGATCTGGGGGCCCCAAAGCTGTGGCCCCAGACCCCCGTGGGAACCACCCGAGGGCCCCAGACACCCGTGGGCCCACACATGGACCCCATTTAGGGCCCACAGTGACCCGCAGGGACCACCTGGAGGCCCAAGGAGCCTTGCAGGAACCACCTGGAGGCCTCCAGTCCCTGGGGTACTGGTGCACTGTGGGGCCTGCGGACACCCGTCAGGACCACCGGGGCTCCCGTAGGTCTGGGGTATTAACCCTGTATGTCAAATGATAAATCATGTTTTATGGGGGGGACAGGGGGAGGGCGGGTTATGTATTGTTTTTATATACAGTAATGTTTATTGTGGGGCTTTTCTGTGTATTGTTTTTCTTGTGGGTAGTGGGGGTGGGGGAAGGGGGTACTTTCCCCAATGGTGATTGAGGGTGTTAAGGCCTCCCGGTGAGTGGTGAGGGAGGGTGGGTTAATGGTTAATAACCGCTAAGGTGATTAAGGGGTTAGGGGACATTACATTGGCTGTTTTTATTCTTGTGTATGTTTTGCAGCATCAGAGGGGGACATGGACGGGATGAGGACACCTTCATTGTGGCAGACGGGCAAGGGTGAGTGCAATATGTATTTATTTTATTTATTCTGCTTTATGTTTTTTAAATGGGCAAATGCACTATTATCCATATGTGGATTGTAGTAATTTTGCACATTACTAATCTGTACACTGGCGACACACTTTATTCGAGCTCGGCTAGTCCCACGAATTCGGGTATACCCGGGTGTATTGAGGTTTGTGACTGATTTCTGCCAGAGTGCATTGGGTTATTTTCCAGGCAGGGATTGAAGCATTTTATTCCCGCTGGCTGCAATACTGCACAGTATATATATATATACTGCATTACAATTCATGAATTTATGCCATCTGGTAGACACGCGAAGCATTGCAGCCTATTAAATCCTAATCATTATCATTTAACAGATCAGCCGCCTGTCAGCCAGGCATGAACCCAGGCTGGGAAGGCAAACGCAACGGGGCTTATCAGAGGTAAGGAGCGGCGCATTTCAGGTATCTGCCAGCTACATACTGGGTATTTGCTCGAATAAAGTGTGTCGGTGCAGTATGTGTTAGCCAGGCCAGACTGTCCGGACTGGGACCGGTCCAAGGGACCCCATCAGGGGCAATGCTCACAAGCTGTGAGGCCGGTTGCCTATGTGCGACTGGCACACACAAAGGCGCCAACTACAGCCATGGAACCAGCCAACAGAGGGATGACCAGCAGAGGCACTGCACTTGACACCTCGGGACCAGCAGTGGAGAGCAGGGGACATCAGGTTGCTCCAGTCGGGATGCAGCCCAACCATGTCCAGCAGAAGCATCTGCAGATGTGACCATTGGAGACCAGCAGGCGGACGGCTTGCTAGATTCCGGTGCCATCGTGACTCTGGTTCGCCTTGATATGGTGCGGCCAGAGGATTTGCTCCCAGGCACCAGGATGCAATTGACCATCCCAGATGGAGGACCGTGGTATCTCCAGGTTGCCTGGGTCTTTTTGGACTGGGGTGCTGGACATGGCATGAGGGAGGTGGTTTTTTTTCCTGGATTGGATGCCGAGGTCTTGCTGGGCAACGACCTAGGATACGTTACCTGCGTTTTTACAAATGAGCTGGCGCCTGTTGCAGCGATCACCAGGAGCCAGTCAGCAAGGATCGCTGCATAACCAGCCTCTGCCCCCCTGTATTTGGGACCTAAGGTTCCAGCAATCTCTGCAGAGATCAGACAGCTAAGCCAGACTCAGTCGCTTTCTGACACTGACTTACCTGTTCCCTCTTCCCCTGACTCAGATGTGACTGGGGGGTGGCCAGAGTTAGGTGCCCAGTTTAGGGATGCGGTGCAATCTGATCCCAGCTTTGAGGGCATGAGACTGCGGGTGTCCGAGTCTAAGCCAAGCAAGGGGTCTGATTACTTCTTGTGGCACCGCGGGCTCCTGTATAGAGAGCAAGGGACTACAGGGTTAGATGAGGTATGGACGGGGAAGAGACAGCTAGTGGTACCCCGGGAGTATAGGCAACAGTTGTTGCGGGTAGACCACTCCATTCTACTAGCGGGGCATCAGGGGGTCACTTAACGCGACCCTGGCTGTTGCAGCATTACTACTGGCTGGGGGCCTCCAGTGAGGCAGCAGCATTCTGCTGATCCTGTGATGCCTGCCAGCGAGTAGGTAAGGTGGGTGACCATGTGAAGGCACCCCTGAACCCGTTACCGGTAATAGGGGAACCCTTTCAGCGGGTAGCTATGGACCTTGTGGGACCCCTCATGGTTCCCAGCTGGTCCGGGAAGCGCTGCGTCCTCACGGTGGTGGATTTTGTCACCCGGTAACCTGAGGCGGTTGTGCTTGCCACCATTGATGCGAGGGCGGGAGCTAAGGCTCTATTAACCATTTTTTCTAGGGTAGGTTTCCCTACTGAGATCCTAACCGATCAGGGATCGCAATTCATGAGTGAATTGCTCCAGTGTCTCTGGGGTGCATGTGGGGTGAAGCACAAGTGCACGACCCCTTACACCCCCAAACCAACGGACTATGTGAGAGTTTTCAATGGTACCCTGAAGCAGATGCTTCAAACCTTTATAGAGGCAGAGGGAAAAGACTGGGAGATTCACCTACAGCACTTGCTGTTTGCATACCGAGTGGTACCTCAAGAATCTACAGGCTTCTCTCCCTCTGTGCTGCTATATGGTCGCAGGGTACGGGGACCTCTGGACCTATTCTGGGAGGGATGGGATGGGGAGACTACCAGTACTGATGATTCTGTACTTCAGTATGTGATAGATCTCAGAGGCCGGCTAGAGAAGCTTATGGGGTTGGCACAGGACAACCATAGGGCTGCTCAGACCAAGCAGAAACTTGGTATGATCAGAATGCCCATAGCAGAGAGTTCATCCCAGGACAGCAGGTATTTGTTCTCAAGCCCATTCGGGAGAACAAATTAATGGCTTCCTGGTCGGGACTGTGTCCGGTACTACGAAAGATGAACGAGTGCAACTATGTTGTACAGGTAGATGCTGAGACAGGGAGAAATAAAACTCATCACATCAACATGCTCAAAGAGTACATAGCACCGGGTGTGGCATCGGTGCTGGCCATTTTCAGCCCACCGATGGGGGATCTGGCGAGCAATGCTCTGCCTGATCTCCTGGGGGAGGCTAGGCAGGAAGGTACAGTAGAGCAGGATGAGATAAGGTCTCAGCTGAGTGTCAGGCAGAGGGCAAAAGCCAGGGCTATGCTAGAGAAGTATAGGGCTCTGTTCTCAGACAAGCCGGGGAAGACACACATTGCAGATCACCCAGTGCTGACAGGGTGTCAGCAGAGGTTATGGGCAGTACAGAGAGGGAGGTAGAAGAGATGCTGGCCCTAGGTGTAATTGTACCGTCCCAGAGCCCTTGGGCTTGTCCGGAAGTCCTGGTACCTAAGAAGGATGGAACCACCCGGTTCTGTGTGGAAAACCGGCAGCTCAATGCAGACATGGTGTCAGATGCCTACCCCATGCCCCGCATGGATTAGTTGTTAGATGAACTCACAGGGGCAAGGTATCTGACGACAATGGTTCTCAGTAAAGGTTATTGGCAGATCCCTTTGACCCAGGAAGCTAGTGAAAAGTCTGCATTTATTACCCCATGTGGCCTCTATGAATTCCTAGTGATGCCATTCGGGATGAAAAATGCACAGGCTATCTTTCAAAGCGTGGTCAATCGCTTGCTGGAGGGTATGCAAGGGTTTGCAAGGGCATATCTGGACGACATTGCTGTCTTTAGTACACTGGCGACACACTTTATTCGAGCTTGGCTAGTCCCACGAATTCGGGTATACCCGGGTGTATTGAGGTTTGTGACTGTTTTCTGCCCGAGTGCATTGAGGTATTTTCCATGCAGGGATTTAAGCATTTTATTCCCGCTGGCTGCAATACTGCACAGTATATATATATATATACTGCATTACAATTCATGAATTTATGCCATCTGGTAGACACGCGAAGCATTGCAGCCTATTAAATCCTTATCATTATCATTTAACAGATTAGCCGCCCGTCAGCCAGGCATGAACCCAGGCTGGGAAGGCAAACGCAACGGGGCTTGTCAGAGGTGAGGAGCGGCGCATTCCAGGTATCTGCCAGGTACGTACTGGGTATTTGCTCGAATAAAGTGTGTCGGTGCAGTAACTTGTGGGACTCACACTTAGTGCATGTAGCTGCGGTGTTAGCCAGGATTAGGGAAGTGGGACTCACATTGAAACCCACCAAGTGCTTAGTAGGGATGGCAGAAGTAATTTACCTAGGGCATCGGGTGGGTGGCGGGCATCTTAAGCCAGAACCAGCTAAGGTGGAAGCTATAGTGAAGTGGCCCGTTCCCAAAACCAAGAAACAAGTCATGGCTTTCTTAGGCACTGCAGGCTACTACAGAAAGTTTGTCCCTCAGTATAGTGCCATTGCCAAACCCCTGACTGACTTGACCCAGAAGCGACAGTCCGTGCTGATAGTCTGGTCTCTTGCCTGCGAGGTCTCCTATCAGGCATTAAAGACTGCACCAGCCAGCGCTCCCATTTTGGCTGCACCGGACTATGCAAAAAAGTTATTGGTGCAGACTGATGCCTCGGACTATGGCATTGGGGCTGTACTCAGCCAAGTGGGGGAGGAGGGCAATGAACACCCCGTGTTGTATCTGAGCCACAAGCTTCTGCCCAGAGAGGTGGCATATGCCACCATTCAGAAAGATTGTCTTGCCATAGTATGGGATCTAAAGAAATTATAGCCCTATTTATGTAGCAGACCGTTCACTGTAATTACAGACCACAATCCCTTGAGTTGGTTGCAGAGGGTGTCGGGGGAAATGCTAAACTCTTGCGCTGGAAACTTGCCTTACAAGAGTTTGACTTTACCATCCAGCACAAGAAAGGGAGCGAGCATGGCAATGCTGATGGTCTCTCCCGCCAGGACAGCCCTCAGGACATACTGACTTCAAGAGCTGGTAGGTCAGCCCAGCCACCGGACGGGGGGGGCAGGGCAGACCCTGCGCTTTGAGTGGGGAAGGTGTGAAGAGTAAAGGGTTAATCAGGCCTAAAATAAAGGTTATACACGGCTGGTTAATCTTTACTCACGTTGGGAATGAATGAGTTAACAGCCTCTGCACTACACCACTGTATTTGCCCTGTCACAGCCTTTTTAACCCCCATTTGCTGGCTATTCCCTGCCTGCGGTAATGAAAATGAATGCATTGTCTGCTTTATTCTGTGGAGACACAAGATGGGAGTAGTGAGCACCACAGTAAGCACTGATTGAAGGAGCGTGGCTGCGGTTAAGCAGTCTGTTTGAAGCATGGGTATCCATTTTCTATGGGTTTGACCTGTAACCACAAGTCAATTGGATAAGTGGTTTGCGGTTAGGTTTACCGATAGAATGTATCCGTTCCTCGGTTAACTTTCTAACTTGAAAGGCGGCAAGTCAATTGACAGAGGGAACTGTGTCAATTGACGTGAGAATTTGGAGAACTTGGTTCCCCGAAGCAAGCTTTTCAATTAGGAAAGCTAACTCGAGAACGGAAGCACCCAGCACCCTGGTTTTTGGTGTGCATATGTAATAAAACACAACATCCCTTTACATGAAAGAATTACAGTAAAAATACACCCAGAACATAATGTTTTATTAAAATTTTCAAACTGTGATTGTAAAATGTACATGCAGGAACTGTTTTTTCTATAAGCCCGGGAAAAATCACCTGGCATGTAAATGTGTCAGGGGTGAATGAGCTGAGGGTATTCTCTCCCTGGCACTACAAGGGAATGCCGCTGAGCCGGCGACCCTCAGTTAATAGAAGTGTCAGGAATGAAAGACCCCAGAGTATCATAATGTATACATGCCGGACTCCTGAGAAGTGGCAGATCCCGGACCATTGACAGCTTTGGGTCAAACCTCAGACTAAGAGGCGCCAGCAAGAGGGTGTATCCCACATATGCTAAGTTGCCTGGGTATCAAGCCGACACATGCGCTTTGCAAACCGGAAAGCCTTTTTGCCCAGTTTTGCAAACTGCGGGCAACGCGGCTATTGGTGGGTTAAAAGTTCTCACACAGGGATTGGGTGCACATGTTAAGGGTACCCAGGAATCATCTATAACTGTGCTTACCGAGCTGTCCCCGGTGTGTTTCCTATGATCCATGACGTGACTACGCTTTACGCAAGACTTTGTTCCAGCACAGCGGCAGCCGTTCCAGAAGGAAAGGGGTTAATAACAACGTAACTAAGGAATTACTCCAAAATTCGGAATTCGTTAGCCCTGGTGACTCCCGAACAAAATCTAACGAATCTCTACGAAATTCTTTGAGGTGGCTGAGTTATTAGGTCGGCAAGTTGCGATCTAGCCACGTGACCTTTAAACCAAGACTGCATTTCTTGCGCTTTCATGCAAAGGACAATCTATTTTGTTCCCTTATCCTAGTAAGTGTTGTTTTAAGTGTATTCTGCAGATGTTGTGTGTTTGTCAACCCAGGAAATAAATCACAATTTATTTTGCTCCTTGTTGTTCAATAGAGTACCCAAAAATATAAATGTGTTGATAAGTTCTGTGTCCACCATGACTCTCACATATCCCCCTTTACATGAGGGTAGGTCGGGCTTCTCTCAGAGGTCTCTCCGTCGAGGTCTACTTGAGCACTTGGCTGGACTGAGGGGTGAGTTTGAGGAGATAGGGGGAGGGTGGGGGGGGGGGGGCGGAGAAGGTGGTAAGGGTAAAGGGGATCCCATGGGGAATGGGGGGTAGAGGCTGACCAGATAAGGGATGGAGGCACGGGTGGGGTATTAGTAGGGAGCCAGGTGAAAGTGGGGAGAAGAGGTTGGGGATGGGAATAGGGCAGGGGAAGGTAGGGGAGGAAGGCAGGGGGAGGGAGGGAGAAGTAGGGGCTAGGTTCTAGTAGCTTTGAAAGTCTAGAAGGTCACTCCAGGCCCAGCGAGTCCTAGGGAACAATGATTTTCTTCTTTTCTTCGTCGCTTCATCGGGGGAGGAGCACACATCTCTCCTTTGTTGTGACCATTTAATCAAGAGTTTTAGTCATACATAAGGATAAGAGATCCAGACTTTCTTTGGTAATGGCCTTGGTTTCCCAGAGATGGCTAAAGTCAGGTTTCCAGTGTCTCTATTAGGTGAAGCCCTTCAGGGGCCTGAGGTATTGGAGAGCCTGTGGTCTTCATTGGCATAATCCTGCCTTTCTGGAGCTGGCAGTCCTAGAGCTTTGAGAAACATTGAAGTTTCTTCTGGGCGAGAGATTGACCTGTATTTTCCATTTATTTGCACAATACGTTTAAATGGAAAGCCCCATTTGTACCGGACTTTGTGATCATTCAAAATTTTAGTAAGAGGTTTCATTTCTCTCCTCCTTGCGATTGTGACTTTAGACTGATCACTAAAAATTTGCAACGCCTCATTTTTGAATTGCAGTTCTTCCCTCTCTCTCTACTTGCAAACATGATCTTCTCCTTAGTGGAATAGGAGTGGAGCTTAACAATTACATCTCATTTCCTTCTAGGATTGTTGGACCTTGGGTCCAGATCCCTGTGGGCGCGCTCTATTTCTAGGTCCCTAACATCCAGCTCTGAAACCAGCAGGAGGAACAGTTCACGTAGATAAGGTCTTAGGGCTTCTGTTGAGACTGCTTCAGGGATATTGCGGATCTCAATCTCTTCAATATTATCCTTTAAAGCATTGATTTTGTGGCCCAGCCTCTTTATCTCATCCTCTGCTGATGATTGTGATATTAGCATGTCAACCATTTTAGTCTCCACTATGTCCGTTCGCTGAGTGAGGGAATTTTTTGGGGATTTGAGGCCAATAATTGTAGTGAGCTGGTCTTCTTGAAACCCCTGTCTCATTTTGCAAATAGTTTTTCCATACAGTATATTTCTCCAAATATTCTTTGGTTACTTCGTTATTTTCCTTCTCTATATGCATCTGCAACTCAGACAGCTGCTCATGGGCCGACTCTCCATGCGCTGCCTCATCGCAAAAAACTGAGAGACATCTGTTGTTCATGTCTTTCTTCCTTTCCCAGCCATATCCTGACTGTTTATTTATTATATCCTATAAATTTGGTTTAAATCTGTTTCGTTTTCTGCTCTATCTGGTTTTTTGCTCTAGGAGAGTCTCAGGAGCTACTTGTTCAGGCACCCATGATTGGTGACATCACCGGAAGTTTCCCATTGGTGTATTTTTTTTATACATTTATTATTTTTTTGGCACTGACCAAAGACACTATTAGCTACATTTGGCTAACAGGGCTATTGGCCTAGTCTAGAGGGGGGGGGTATTTGTTAGTGGGGTGGAGGGAGGGATATGGAAGATGGAGGTGGTTGCACTGGTGAGAGTGACTAGGATTAGAGGGCTGGATTAAGTCCTTTGTCACCTTAGCAGTCAGCACTTAGGTGGCCAAGGGTTAGTTAATGTTTTTTTGTAATGTATTAACTCCTTTGGTGTCTGTGGTATACCTTGGTAAACACAGGCATCAAACAGATTAATGTTATTTCAATTAGAGGCTTCTGTAATAATAGTTATTACAGTAGCCTATAACAGAAATTGTATTAATGTGATTGTGATGCCATAATTAACGTATTATTAAAGATCACCTTTACACCACATCGCAATTTCAGCCTGAATATCACACATCGTAAATTCTTACCACAATCTTGATGAATCCCATCTTAAAGTTGTAGTAATAAAACCTGAAACTTTTGTTTCACCGGATGTGATATTAACTCCACTTTGATGGAGTCTTATGTGTCTAGTCCAATATTACTGGCAACCAGAAAGCCCCTCATCAAGAGTTTGAAGGGCAGTTTGTGCCTCAGCCGTACAATATATACCCATATTGACAGATGACTAAATTAATTCTGGCATCTGCTACGGTATGTTTATGCATAGTGTCATGTTTCAGTCAGACGATATGACGTCAGCTCAGATGTCCCAAAAACGTGAACTCGGAACGGGCACTTGGAAAATTGATGCAATGTAATCTTCTATATAACTAAGAATTATACAAAAGACAAATTTAAAGATATTAGTTACTGATGCAGCGGCCGTTATTCGAACATTTCACGAATCAGTTTTCGTGTTAACCGCTGTATTCCATTTGACATTTTTTCGTTTTATCACTATTAATGCCGCATTCGCGCAATCCGGCACCGGGCAACCGGACGCGTTAGATCTGTTTAATTTAATTACAAATACAAAAATAGAAATATACCTGGCGCATGTGAAAGTAATCAATAAACAGTGATAACATATAAATTGTGTGACCATAAATATATAACCAAAAGTGGTGATGATTATCTAGAGTCCAATAAAAGGATATGATGGTATATGGAATGAATAGAGTCCTTTTCTTCAGTGATAGTCAAAGATAGACTCAGTCCTCCAACCATGTGAAGAAGTTCCTCCCTGCAGCAGCTGTTTCCTATATGTTAAGACATAAACTAGGGACGCAACATTGCGCAGTGCAGTTTGTAAGCCATGACGGCCTCTGATATAACTGTCCAAAAGAATGCCTACTTACTAGAGGTAAGAAGGCAGCATACAGTTGAGAGAAACTCTGTCTTGGGTCTTCTAAATCCACACCTTTTCAGGGTGCCACGAACCCCCTGTGACCCCCCTGGTCCGATTGAATTTGGATGGAAAAAATACCCTTTTCCCAAGATAAACTGTTTTCTGCAGATGTCTTAGAGACCTAAGCTCAAATCTCCATAATGGGGAATAAGAGAGAGGAAAGGGATTGCGCAATACGTCTGTACTTTAATTAAACATCCTAACCTAAAACAACAAGCATACTCACATTACACTTGTGAGTTAAAAACAAATTGGAAGTGCCCGGCCTGGCTACCAGCTGCAAATCGTCTCTAGCAATCCTGATGACAACGCGTGCACTCCTTGCTGTTCCGGCGCAGCACGATGACGTCACCAGCTCTGTGCCAGATGGATCACCTGATCGGCACTTCCTTCGGCTCCTCCCTACGCATTTCGTGATGGGGAACATCACTTCATCAGAGGTTTGTGGAGCCTCATCAATCCCATGGATTTAAATAGTCCCTAGTTAACCCTTAAGGTGCAGGTATAACAATAGGAGTACAAAAGGGCATGAAACTAGTGCCGCACTAACGGCACTGGTGGGGTTAAACAAACACCTGAGGTACTGAATTGCATGCACAGGATTAGCATTAGAACACACAACAACTGGATGAATAATAAAATGAATGGATGTTAAAAAACGAAAGGCATAATTAATGCCAAAGTGATAGCATAAAACATCGCAATACTAATGCCATCAAATATTACATAGAAAGGAAACCATGTTCAAACACAGAGACAAAATAATGAAAACAGAATTGCAATACCATGGTGATAGAACAGGAAGACCTATAAGAAAGAGGCCAAATCAAAATCAATGTTTAACCCTTTAGGGGAGAGAGTTTTTAGAGTGTAAATCCAGAAGGTCTCTTGTTGAGAGACCCTCTGTAATCTTTCTCCCCCTCTGACACTGACTTTGGGGCAATCAATCCCTTTACAGGTGAGTCCATCAGGCAACATATTATGATGAATCTTGAAATGGTTGGATAAACTATGTGTCTCCAAACCTTTCTTGATGTTGTACACATGTTCTGCAAATCTTCTTTGCAGAGGTCTCCCTGTTCTACCCACGTATTGCAATCTGCAAGGACATTCCAAAAGATAAACACAAAAACTGGATTTACAATTTATAATGTTTTGATGTTATATGATTTTCCAGTCACATTAGATTTGAAATCTTTACATTTAACCCCAAATTTACAACCAATACATTTTTTGCAGGTATAATAACCCTTTAAGACTCCAAGCCATCATATTTTGGCCGGATCCTAATGCTTTTCTAGGGCAGCTTGGTGCTATTTGGGATTTCAAGTTTTGTGCCTTCTTGTATACAATTTGAGGTTTCTTTGGCAGTACAGAGTTAAGGATAGGGTCTCTTTGCAAAATTCCCCAATGTTTATTCAACACCTTTGAGATATCTTGTGCCATTCCATTGAATTGTTTAATGAATGGGAGGAATATCTTGCCGGGAATAGTTACTGTCTTTTTAGTATTGTAAATTAATGCATTTCTATCTGCATCATTTGCTACGTTAATGGCATTTTCGACAAGTTTTTTATTATATTTCCTCTCCATAAATTTACAACCCAACTCTCTAATTTGTTCTTTATAAACTTCTGGTTGAGAACAATTTCTCCTTACTCTTATAGCTTGATCTTTAGGAATATTTTTAATCCATTGTGAATGGTGGTGACTAGATGCCAACACATAAGAATTGGCATTGACTTCCTTATAATAGGTCTTTGTCTGTATAGTGTTGTCAACTGTGTATAAAGTTAAATCTAAAAAGTTGATAGACTGAGAGTTAGTATTAAACAGGAATCTAATATTATAGTCATTCCTGTTAAGATAGATCTTAAAGGCCTCCAAATCATCCATAGTACCTCTCCAGACGCACAGCACATAATCGATATAGCGTTTCCAGAGCACCAGGTTTGCACCAAATGGGTTGTGGTTCCAAATGTGATTATTTTCCCACATACCCATGAAAATGTTTGCATAACTTGATGCAAACCTGGTGCCCATCGCGGTGCCGCACGTCTGGAAGGAATAATTGACCATCATAGCTAAAATAGTTGTGGGTCAGAATGTAATGGATTGCCTCCAATAGAAAAGTCTTCACAGGAAGTTCTATATTTCTATCCTGTTCCAACACCCACTCAATAGCCTTCAAACCCATAGAGTGGTCTATAATTGTATAAAGGGATACAACATCGCACGTGACCCAGACCATACTCTCATTCTATTCAAGATTCTGAATAGTCTGTAGCACATGCGATGTGTCTTTAAGGTGGGAAGGTATTTGGACCACATATTTCTGTAACAAGTGGTCCACAAATTGGGATAAATTAGATGACAATGACCCAATACCCAAGATGATGGGTCTTCCCAGGGGTTTCAAAGGATTTTTATGTATTTTGGGGATAAAGTAGAAGAGCGGTAATTTAGGCTGTTTTACAATCAAAAAATCCAGCTCCTTTTTACTAATAACCCCATCAACATATCCCTTTTCTAACCATTTGGATAATAGAATCCCATAATCAGCTGTGGGATTACATTCCAATTTATCGTAAGTAATCCTGTCATCAAGTATTCTCCTTGACTCTTCCTGATAATAGCTTTTGTCCATAACTACTATCCCACCTCCCTTGTCTGCAGATTTGATCACTATCTGTTTGTTATCTGCAAGAGATTTGACCGCCTCTATTTCAGTTTTGGTCAAATGTTGTCTCTTACATTTGAAATCCTGACTTGCGGTCTCTAAATCACCAATGACCATTTCTGCAAAGGTATCTATAAAATTTCCTTTGCATACTTTTGGATAAAAAGTGGAGGGGTTTTTAAATGGGGTGAGGGGAACTTTTCCTCCTGTGTTAACAGGTGGATAACTCATATTCGCTGCTCTAGTGATGGCATCTTTAACAAAATATTTTTTAAGAGTCAGTTTTCTGACATATTTGTGGACATCAATATACAGCTTAAACATGTTTGGGCCTTGAACCTGAGCAAAAGTGAGCCCTTTCTCTAGAACTCTATTTTCTATTTTATGTCCGGGGACCCCCTGCTTCCCGAGATACAGGCCCCTTTATGGGGTGCCGGTATCAATCTGCATTGAAATGTCCCGCGTCACGTGACCGGGACATTTCCTTGCATAGGAGATACTGGCACCCCATAAAGAGGCCTGTATCTCGGGAAGCAGGGGGTCCCCGGACATAAAACAAACGTGGTTCAGCTCCGGAGACCCCCTGCACCTCTACACTATTAAAGAAATGTATATTTAAATAAATAATTTCGGGTCGACATTTCAGCTGGGAGAGGCGGCTCTCTCAGAGCTGCTCTCTCTGCAGCAGAAATGAATCGCTGGTTTTTGCCTTTTCAGAGGCTCGATGCTCTCGCTGGCAGCAACTCGTCAGTTTTGGGCATTTTGCTATCACTGGTATTCAAGCCTTTCTGAATACCATGATAGCAACGCCCAAAAAAAACCCATTTTAAATTCCCTGGCGATTTTTTTTATGAACCCTCTCTGAATAAGACCCATATAGCAGGGCACATAAAGAGAAAAAAACACACTATCAGTATAAATAAAAGGGTACTTTATATTTATAATATGCAACGATATAATAACATTTACATAAAAGACAGGATCACAGTAAATCCAAACATCTAAGGGGAAGTCAGAAAGGGAGGGGTGTTGGCAGGCAATTACAAAGGCAAGGTCTCTATTGCCTATTCAGTAAACACTGGTAAAAGAAGTTCTCTCAGCTCAAAAAACAACCCTTACCCTAACGTACAGACTGCCCACAGAGAGGTAAATCCACGGCTGCCCGGGGGAAAACATGGTAACGTACTTACCTGCGCCTGATTGACAAAAAAAAATGATTAGACAATATACAGTACAGTAAGTATTTAAAAAAAAAATTAAAACCCATTTTTTTTTGCACAAACGAATTTCTATACAGTAACATACTTACCTGTGCCTGATTGACAAAAAATGATTAGACAATATTAATATTTCGACACAATAAAAAACAAAAACAAACTAAAAATGATTAAACACACTAAACTATAAAACAATGCTACTATAAAAAAAAATTTTGGGATGAAAACGTTTGCACTACTGTAGAGTTTGGGAAAAGTCGTTAGCAAGAGGGATGCCACTCCAAGCACGAGCCCTTGTATGCCTCAACAGGCCATTTATAGTGTCTCTCACAGCTCTCATAAGGGTAGGGGTAACCCGGACATAACGCTCTAATTCATTCAAAATGGTCTTTCTTAAATTTGCTGGCAGAGCCCTCTTTCTTTTATTTCCTTCATAATTTATACTGTGGGTCCAACCGTTGTACATCTCAAAACTGATGTGGTGTTTAAATATTGCCAGGGCAAATTTATGGGCTACACCAGCAGATCCAGTCTTGTATTTCTCCCTGTCTTGCTGGGTCAGGTCGGTCAAGATGATATCCGGCATCGCTTGAAACCTGGGTGGTGCTGGGGTACTTACCGGGGTTATCACCTCGTCTTCACAGACATACTCGTACACGTATTCTGATGGATGGGGTGAGCATGGGATGCTTGGTGGTGAGGGAAACGTGAAGGTCACGTCATGCTGGCCACCCTCCTGCTCCTGTGTCGGACGTACAGGGACAGAGACAGGAACTCGAGAATACATCCCCACAATCTTCCTTTCCATCTTCTCCATCTTACTTGCCATCTTCTCCATGTTATTTTCCATCTTCTCCATGTTGCTTTCCATTTTCTCCATACGCATATCCATACTCAACATGGTCTCCAAAATAAGATCAACCTTTTGGTCCGTACTGTAGACATCTGCGTAGGTGGGTGGTGGAGAAGGCGACCAGGGGGTTGCCAGGAGGAGAGCATCCTCAAAGATGGTTTGTGGAGCAGATGAGCCGGGGGTTGACAGGAGAGCAGCAGCGTCGGGGATGGTTTGTGGAGCAGGTGAGCCGGGGGGTGCCAGGAGTGCAGAAGCGTCGGGGATGGGTTGTGGAGCAGGTGAGCCGGGGGGTGCTAGGAGAGCAGCAGCGTCAGGGATGGGTTGTGGAGCAGGTGAGCCGGGGGGTGCCAGGAGAGCAGCAGCATTGGGGATGGGTTGTGGAGCAGGTGAGCCGGGGGGTGCAAGGAGAGAATCAGGATTCCACTTGACTTGCACAGTGCTTTGTGCGCCGATCTTCTTCCTTACAAAATAAGGCCCAGGGGTCTTAACCTTGGGAGCCTTCCGAACATTTTCTTTATTCTGCTTTGGTTTTCGCTTAGGTTTTGGCTGGGAAACAGCTTCTGCCTTTCGCTTGACCGGCACGGCAGATGCAAGCTGGTTCCTGCATCCGTAGAATCTAGGGCGATCCATGGAAACAGAAAGACGAATGCACAATGCAGTATCTGGACAAGAGCAAGTTCAGATAGATATCAGTGTGTGAGAGTCTATGCAATTTGTCTCACCTTTTATGTAATCTTTTTCGTGGGCATGGACACGGGCTGCAGGTGTTAAAAGTGGGCGGACTGTGTACTAATCCTGTCGAGTGACGTTGAGGCACATTAAATTAAAGAATATATATACCATCCATTTTGTGTATTCAATGCACATTCAGTACACATCGAATTCACATCGAATTGCTCTGTGTGTGCTTGCAATTTTTTTCTATCAGCAGCGATGCCAAAGAAAAGGATTTCAAAAGATCTCAGCTTGAGAATAAAGGATATGTACCAGAATGGACACCGCATTTTACAGATCCAACACTGGTTAGTTGCTTCGGACTTCAGTTTAGCAAAAAGCACTGTAAGTTATCATGCGCATGGGAAGGCCAAAAACGTCCAAAGAAAGCCGACTGTCACTACTGAGTAAGTACTTACTGTATTGTCCTCCATAATTCTACCAACATCTTGTACTGAACTGTACAGTACAAGTATTCCTGTGTTCAATATTTTATTAATCTTTACAGTACCTTTCGACTGTACAGTATAAATTTTTTGCCATTCTTACAATCAGTCACCAGCTTTTTAAGTCAACTCTACAGTAATATACTGTACTGTCTTCTGAACTTTAGGAGATGGTGTGATAGTGTAATAATTTCAAAAGATTCTGTTTTCTTTGAACTAATAATCCTGCAGTTTGAGGGGCTATGTATTTAATATATTCATACTGTATACTGTAACGTCCAAAGTGTACTCACAGTACAATAAGTGCAGCAGCAACATCAGACAATAAGAAATCTGTGCGCTATTGGGATGATTAATTTGCCTACGTACTGTAACAAATTGTTCTTTTTTTCTTTTCACATTAGGGCGAACACTCTTCTGGTGGACCAAATGAGTGATTCGAATGATGAGACGTGTGCCACAAAAGTAAAGAATGCACTAGAGGCTACTCACAAAATAAAAGCATCAGAGACCAGTATTAGGTTGATGAGATGGAAATTGGGATAGAAATATGGGCGTTTTAAGTAAGTACAGTATACAGTATGTCACCCATGCCATCTTTTTTTATGTTAGGTTCCCTCCTAATACAGTATCATACTGTACTGTATGTCCAGCATTTTGTGGCTCTAACATTTTTCCTTGTCATTACAGAGAGTATCCTATGATAAGGGAAGCCAACAAAATAAAAAGAGTGGACCAGGCATGGGCATGGATTGAAAGTGGCGAAACTTTCAATGATGTCATCTTTACAGACGAGACAACTGTAGCGCTTGAGAGGTTTGCCCATTTTGGATTCTACAAAAAAGGATGCCTATCTCTGAAGCCACGTCCCAAGCACCCAGTGAAGATGCATGTGTGGGGTGCCATCTCTAGACAAGGACCAGGATGCATCATTATCTTTGAGGGTAAAATAATGCACAAATCCACATGCTGTGGCCTTAAGCACTGGACAGCTGTACTGTATTCAGTATTTTGTACCCTAATGTTACATTTTTTTTCTTGTTTCCAGGTATCATGAATAAAGCGTTCTTCCAAGATCACATAATTACACATGTTGTTGAATACATAAAGAATGATTTCCCATCTGGTCACCGGTTCTTCCAGGACAATGATCCAAAACACACAGCGTCGACGGCTCACATTCTTGCCAGTGGTATCAACTGGGTTAAGATGCCAGCGGAGTAAATTGGGTAACCTTTTCTCATTGTTTTACATAGTTTACTGTATATCTCCTAACGCAATTCACATTTTTTCTCCCCTCCTACTGTATTCCAGATGACCAGATTTTAATCCCATTGAAATGGTATAGCATGAGTTAAGGTATATCAGAAAAGGGTGGAAACTGTCCAAAAAGGAAGAATTGGAAAAGGGGATACTGAATTTCTGGAACAATATACTCACCGTAGCCAGATAAAATAAATATATTGATCATATTGTGACTGTGTTGCCTATTGTAATACAACGTAATTGCCAGGCCTTGGGAAAGTATTAAGGCACAGGTAAGTATGATACAGGTAAGTATGGCCCTAAAAATAACCATGTCTGCATGTATTGTTTCTTTTCATTTTCAGAAATGCCACAAGCAAGGAAGGGTGGGGGTGTGTGTAAGATAATAGTACAGTGTTCATGTACAAACCAGCCTGTATCTTACACAAACCCCCCTCTCCCAACTAATATCCATAATTGCTACAGTATGCAAGCCCATGGAGATAACCCCAAAAAATATATACTGTATTTGTAAAACTTGAATCTCAGAATATCCATACTTGCTATGCAAGCCATGGCGATAACCAAAAAAAAAAAAAAATACATGGCATACAGTACAGTATATATTTTAAAAACTTGAACTAACTTCCAAATGAATGGGAAGTTATACACGCATGCGCATTAATAATGAAGATGGTCTCAGGTCCCAACCAAAGAGAATTACACGCAGGCGCAGAACAGTGAGAGCAGGCTCGGGAAGATTAATGCAACCACAAAGCAAAGCATTTGAAAATGGATGGTTTGTCAGAGGTGTTGATAAGAGGTTGATATCCTTGAGCAGTTTGTGTGCGGGGAGGGGGTGCGAGCTTTGCTAGCTGTATGAAGGTCATCATAATGTTTTGCTCCCCACACCCCCACATAAAAAAACCCGTAGCTGCTTTGCTATTCGCACTTGAGTGTACTGTAAAAAGCCGCTCGGCTATTTGCACTAAAGTGGAAATAAAATGAAAATAAAATAATAAAAAAAAAAAAACATCTGAAAAAAAAAACCCATCTGAGGCAAGAATTGAACCCTGGTTCACTCTGTTGTGGGCTGCAGCATTATGAATCAGCTATACTTGCTGATGGGATGACTGGATTTGCGAACATGTAACTGTAATACAGCACCTGTTTTTTTCTTTAATCATATAGCATCTGCTGGCACCCACCCCTCGCATAAAAATCACTTTGTACAGTAAAGTATCAAAACATACAGTATTATGGTTGGTCGGAAAGGCATTTTTGAATTTTTTTTTAATAAGCAGTTCACCTTAACCAAGGAAAGTAATGTAGAAAACAATAAGCATAAAGTCTATTATTAATGATTTGATTCTACTGGACTACAGTATCGCAGACATGAATGACATGTGGCAAGCTTACAGTAGAAGGGCTTTGGAATTTGCGCATGCGTGGCAGGCAGCTCAGCGATTTCAGCCAACATGTTAATCGTGACATAGAATTGCTATTGGATTTTGATGACAACAACTCGCGATTGCCCACTTGAGTTTCGACGGTATTGCAGAACACGCTAAAATGCCATTTTATAATCCGGACAAAACGATAATCAAACCGCGTGTTTAACTCGGCACGATTAGATCAAATTGCGCCATCGAATGGGTATTCCGATCTACACACCGCATGAAGTGTTCGAATAATGGCCGCTGCATCAGTAATGTCTTTTAATATATCGATGTCTTGTGATATTAAATACTTTAATAAACAACATAAACCATAAAAATAAAAATGTATAGTTTATGTAATACATTTGTATCTTTCTTTAAAAACAATATTTTATGTTTTGCTTAATTGTGAGACTGTTTGCCTTTTTAATGTGAATACAACATTACCTTTTGAGCATTTTTTTCCCCTTTTGTATTTAACTTTTTGTGTCTGGATGCCTGTATACAGTAATTGGTTTGATATTTTCTATTTATAACATTTTTAACATCCACATGATTACTTTACTTACCTTGTTCAAGTTGAATAACTGCTGTATTTTTCCCCCACCCGCAATAGAACTTTGATAAAGATGTCTAAGGGTATATATTTCATAGATCCTTAAACTGTAAGTGTGTAGAAACTTGAATTAGAAGATTTTGAAAGTCAGAGATTCCTTTCTACATATGGTAGGTGAAGAAGGATGAAAAAATAGGCAGCACACTGCCAACAAACCAGGAGGAGGCTCAAAGGTTAAAAATGAAGATTTCTTTATTCCATAACAGGATCAACCAAACGACCCCAAGACATGCCCAGCAGTACCACCACCTGTGTGGTGCTGCTGGACATGTCTGGGGGCCGTTTGGTTGATCCTGTTATGGAATAAAGAAATCTTCATTTTTAACCCTTGAGCCTCCTCCTGGTTTGTTGGCAGTGCGCTGCCTATTTTTTCATCCTTCTTGACCATACACTTTGGTGGATCGCAAGCTGTTCACAAGGACAACCGCAAGAGGGCCGCACTGATGAGAGATCACTACCAACTGTAAATCATACTGTGGACTTATTGTTTATTCAAACTACATTTGGGATATTGCTGTGCTGTATATGTGTGCCCGTGAGCACTAGGCACTTCTCCCGTTCCCTGTTAGGGATGCTGCTTCATTAATATACACCAGGCATGTCAAACATGCGGCCTGCGGGCCGCATGCGGCCCGCAACGGATATTTTTGCGGCCCGCTCACAACCAGCGCGGCGGTCGTGTGTGTCGGCGAGCTCCTGGGCGGCGGTTAAAAGTTTTGGCCGCGGGAGAAGCGATCGTGGGTGTGGGGGAAGAGAGTAGCACGGGCGGAAGTAAAATCTGGCATGCAGGGGCTGGAGGCGTACGGTGGCCGTGTGCAGTCAATCTGCACTCGTGCCGTGTGTGGGAGGACACGGGGGCGGAGTCAAAACCCGGCGGAGACATTCTCCTTGAAGCCTGGTAAACCTGGGGGGGAGAGGGTGTGTGTGTGTGTGTGTGTGTGTGTGTGTGTATGTGTGTGTGTGTGTGTGTGTGTGTGTGTGTGTGTGTGTATATGTGTGAGTGAGCCATGTGTGGGATGTGGAGAGCACAGCAGGAGAAAGCTTCAGAGACGTCTGTGGGACTGCCTCCTGCCTGGAAGCCTGGGAATAAGGTAAGGACAAGATGCTGATGGGGCATGGGGGCCAGCCTGGGGTCACCCACCCGACACCTGTCACCCACTGCCCGTCACCCCCTGCCAACCCCTGCCACCTCCTGCCACCCCCTGCCCCTGTCACCCCCTGTCACCCCCTGCCCCTGTCACCCTCTGCCACCCCCTGTCCATATCACCCCCTGTCACTCCCTGCCCCTTTCACCCCCTGCCCCTGTCACCCCCTGCCAAACCCTGCCACCCCCTGCCTCTGTCACCCTCTGTCACCCCATGCCCCTGTAACCCCCTGCCCCTGTTAACCCCTGCCACCCCCTGCCACCCCTTGTCACCCCCTGCCACCCGCTATCCATATAACCCAATGTCACCCCTTGCCCCTTTAACCCCCTGCCCCTGTCACTGCCTGCCAACCCCTGCCACCCTGTGTCACCCCCTGCCTCTGTCACCCTCTGTCACCCTCTGTCACCCCCTGCCTCTTTCACCCCCTGCCCCTGTCACCCCCTGCCCCTGTCAACCCCAGTCACCCCCTGCCCCTTTCACCCCCTGCATCTGTCACCCCCAGCCACCCCATGCCTCTGTCACCCCCTGCCTCTTTCACCCCCTGCCTCTGTCACACCCTGCCTCTGTCACTCCCTGCCCCTGTCACCCCCTGCCTCTGTCACCCCCTGTCCATATCACCCCCTGTCACTCCCTGCCTCTGCCACCCCTGTCCATATCACCCCCTGTCACCCCCTGCCGCTGTCACCCCCTGCCTCTGTCACCCCCTGTCAACCCTGCCTCTGTCACCCCCTACCTCTGTCACCCCTGCCACCCCCTGTCCATATCACCCCCTGTCACCCCCTGCCCCTGTCACCCCCTGCCTCTGTAACCCCCTGTCAACCCCTGCCCCTGTCACCCCCTGCCCCTGTCAACCCCTGTCACCCCCTGCCCCTGTCACCCCCTGCCTCTGTCACCCCCTGCCCTTTCACCCCCTGCCCCTGTCACCCCCTGCCACCCCCTGTCACCCCCTGCCTGTCACCCCCTGCCCTGTCACCCCCTGCCCCTTTCATCCCCTGCCCCTGTCACCCCCTGCCAACCCCTGCCACCCCGTGTCACCCCCTGCCACTCCCTGCCTCTGTCACCCTCTGTCAGCCCCTGCCTCTGTCACTGCCTGCCTCTGTCACCCCCTGCCTCTGTCACCCCCTGCCTCTGTCACCCCCTGCCACCCCCTGCCACCCCCTGTCCATATCACCCCCTGTCACCCCCTGCCCCTGTCAACCCCTGCCTCTGTCACCCCCTGTCAACCCCTGCCCCTGTCACCCCCTGCTCCTGTCACCCCCTGCCTCTGTCACCCCCTGTCAACCCCTTCCCCTGTCACCCCCTGCCCCTGTGTGTGGGGGGGAGAGTGTGTGTGTGTGTGGGGGGGAGAGAGTGTGTGTGTGTGTGTGTGTGTGTATCAGTGGCTGTGTGTGTATGTCTGTGCACGCCAGCAGTGACTGTGTGGGTGTCTGTGCATGGTCAGTGTCTTTGTTGGTCTGTCTGTGTGTGTCTGTAGGTCAGTGGCTGTGTGCGTCTGTGCAGGTCAGAGAGAGAATGGGTGGGGGGAGAGAATAGAGGGGGGGAGAGAATGGAGGGGGGGAGAGAATGGAGGGGGGAGAGAATGGAGGGGGGGAGAGAATGGAGGGGGGGAGATAATGGAGGGGGGAGAGGGAGATGGGTGGGGAGAGAGAAGAGGGGATTGCGAGAATGGGGGTGGGGAGGGAAGGGAGAGAAAATGGGGGGAGAAAATGGGGGGGAAGTAGAGAGAGAATGAGGGACAAGGCCACCAACAGGGGGTCTGCCGGGGTTGACATCCCGGGCCCTGTGAGTCAGTCAACCACCCTCTCTCCCCCTCTCTGTCTCTCTCACTCTCCCTGTCTCTCTCACTCTCCCTGTCTCTCTCACTCTCCCTGTCTCTCTCCCTCGCCATCAGTCTCTCTCTGTTTCTCTCCGTTTCTCTCTGTTTCTCTCAGTTTCTCTCTGTTTCTCTCACTCTCTCTGTTTCTCTCACTCTCTCTGTTTCTCTCACTCTCTCTGTTTCTCTCACTCTCTCTGTTTCTCTCACTCTCTCTGTTTCTATCACTCTCTCTGTCTCTCTCTGTCTCTCTCTGTCTCTCTCTGTCTCTCTCTGTCTCTCTCTGTCTCTCTCTGTCTCTCTCACTCTCTCTGTCTCTCTGTCTCTCTCACTCTCTCTGTCTCTCTCACTCTCTCTGTCTCTCTCACGCTGTCTCTCTCACTCTCTCTGTCTCTCACTCTCTCTGTCTCTCCCACCCTCTCTCACTCTCCCACCCTCTCTCACTCTCTCACTCTCCCACCCTCTCTCACTCTCCCACCCTCTCTCACTCTCTCACTCTCTCACTCTCTCTCACTCTCTCACTCTCTCTCACTCTCCCACCCTCTCTCACTCTCCCACCCTCTCTCACTCTCCCACCCTCTATCACTCTCCCACCCTCTCTCACTCTCCCACCATCTCTCACTCTCCCACCCTCTCTCACTCTCCCACCCTCTCTCACTCTCCCACCCTCTCTCACTCTCCCACCCTCTCTCACTCTCGCACCCTCTCTCACTCCCTCACCCTCTCACCCTCTCTCACCCTCTCTCACTCTCCCACCCTCTCTCACTCTCCCACCCTCTCTCACTCTCCCACCTTCTCTCACTCTCCCACCCTCTCTCACTCTCCCACCCGCTCTCACTCTCCCACCCGCTCTCACTCTCCCACCCGCTCTCACTTTCCCACCCGCTTTCACTCTCCCACCCTCTCTCTGTCTGCCTCCCTCTCTGTCTGCCTCCCTCTCTGTCTGCCTCCCTCTCTGCCTGCCTCCCTCTCTGTCTGCCTCCCTCTCTGTCTGCCTCCCTCTCTGTCTGCCTCCCTCTCTGTCTGCCTCCCTCTCTGCCTGCCTCCCTCTCTGCCTGCCTCCCTCTCTGTCTGCCTCCCTCTCTGTCTGCCTCCCTCTCTGTCTGCCTCCCTCTCTGTCTGCCTCCCTCTCTGTCTGCCTCCCTCTCTGCCTGCCTCCCTCTCTGCCTGCCTCCCTCTCTGCCTGCCTCCCTCTCTGTCGGCCTCCCTTTCTGTCGGCCTCCCTCTCTGTCGGCCTCCCTCTCTGTCGGCCTCCCTCCCTCTCTGCCTCCCTCCCTCTCTGCCTGCCTCCCTCTCTGTCTGCCTCCCTCTCTGTCTACCTCCCTTTCTGTCTGCCTCCCTCTCTGTCTGCCTCCCTCTCTGTCTGCCTCCCTCTGTGCCTGCCTCCCTCTCTGTCACCCTCTCTGTCACCCTCTCTCTGTCACCCTCTCTCTCTCTCTCTCTCTCTCTCTGTGTCACCCTCTCTCTGTCTGTCACCCTCACCCACTCTCTTTGTTTTTATCTTAACTGCCCTATACCTACACCGAAATAACCTATTCTGCTTTCTTCCAGATCTGACTCTCAAGTTTCACACGGGGGACATTAGAAGACAGGTAAGGAACACCTCCCCTCCAGTATACTACTTTGAGAGACTGCGGATCAGGTAAGATCCCAGGTGGGATTGCTGCTTTGGAAATTGTTAAGAGGGGACATCCTGACACTGGTTAATGCGTTCAGAATCATTCACATCTGGCTTTTTTTTTTTGAGGTCATCTGACACACACACACACACACACACACACACACACACACACACACACACACACACACACACACACACACACACACACACAGAGACACACACACATACACACACACACACACACACACACACACTGTACTTTTCTAAATAAACCTACGTTTCTATGAAAATGTAAGTTTTTTTTTTTTGCGGCCAACCTTCAGTAGACTTAAACCTTGTTTATTTGGCCCTTGTTAGCATTTGAGTTTGACATGCTTGATATACACAGTGCCAAGGTCCAGGCAATTTGCATATTTTCTACGGAGGGTCTTCATGGTTTTTAGAAGCGCCAGCTATCTATATACATATGGTAGGTGGTATAAAAGCGGGGAAATACTACTATTAAAATGAATGACAAATTGTTGGCGTAATTGTAGTTTTCTTAAGGATAAATTCCTCTCTCATTGTTTTAATTACACTTTTACGTTTTTAAAATAAGAAATGTAGAATTTAAATTAGATACTAAGAATATGAAATTGTAATCCAGCATTTTATCAAGCATGAACTGCAGATGTATGGTTATAGTTTTATTGGATATCCTCTGGAATTTTCAGATAAAGTAAAGGAATAAACAGTTAAACAGGTAATGTATTCTTACACAATTGGAAAAAAACACAAATGAGGCTTTAGCTGCAACCAAGCCATATTTATAGTACTTGTTGAGCTCAATGAGTTTTAAGACACTCAATCTCATTTCCTTGATAGGGTCTCCATGCTGGAACAGAACTGTTCAGATTTAATCTTCTCAGCTTTATTTTTTTCCCAGTAAGAAGAAACACATTTGGCCCTATGTAGTCTCTAGAGACTGTTAATCTATAAAAATGTTCTTGCCCTCATGTAACCTTCCAACCTATGACAATAATTATGATGTCTGGCACATACTTCTGCTACCTTTAAAAATTGTAATAAAATAATGGAATTAAAGCTGTCCCCTTATCTGTAAATGCAGCACTTATTTCCATGCTGAGTGAACTATTTCTTTGGAAGCAGTTTGAATTGCTTACCATTATAAAATATACAATCTGCCATAATTAACAGAGATTTGTGGCCACAAAGAACAATGCATTTTTCAATTTTACATTACTTATTTTTCAAATATACAGTAAGTATAACATAAACACATATACCAACATTCACACACCAGTGAATACTTTTTTTAGCATTTTTAAATGTTGCTAATTTAGCAAAAATAGCCACTTTTTAAATGTATTTAGAATCAAAGTAAATTCCATTGTGCGACTAATATGTGCTATTTTATTTCCTAAAATTCCAAAAAATTTCAGAATCTGTAACTAAATTTACAGTAAATTACATACTAGATTAAATCACAAATCTTCATAGAAAGAAATAGCCTTTAGTTTGTTCAGTCCTTGTTCTGTTAACTTTTCCATATATTCTGAATGATAATTTTAAAAGATTAGTGATGTAATGTGTGAATAAAGTAAATGTTGAAAAAAATAAGACATGTAAGATGCTTCGCACATCTCACATGTCACCAGATGGTTATTGTGCTTTATCTTATCATAATTTTCTTAATTTAACATTTGCCTTAATCACAACAAAAATTGGAAACTGTGAGAAGTTAGTGTGACCAAAGATTTCACACATATCTATTAAAGGATAAGGTGACCAGTTGTCCTGCATCTGATATTGATCCATAAATACCTGTAGGTTTAAAAACCATGACATATTATTTATGTAGGTTTTATTTCTAAATAGACATTGTTCTCAAAGAAAGAGGAGGGTGTGGGTGCACTACTTTCAACCAGGGCCACTGTTGTTTTGGCATGTGCTGTATGGTGAGCTAATGCTGTACATAAAACAAGGCCTTTTAGAAAAACGACTAATTAGCCTTAGCCATTATTAGAGTTTGGTAAAAACATTTTTACAGATGTGGATACGCCAGATTGGCCTTTTTGAGATTGAACCGCGGACCAAAGGAACTGGCCAATCAGCCATATCGCATATTTGTTTTCAAAAACAGAGAGCAATCTGAAATTCATTGTTAGATTGTTAAAAATCCCCATACATAGACAGAGGGGGCTATGCACTAAGCTCCAATAAGTCGTTTTAAGAGAGCAAAGTGCCATTTAAGGCTGATACAGGCTGCGGCGCGATTCACAAACAGTGATAACAGCGCTTTATCGGCCTTAAAAGGCATTTTTTCTGGCCTGCACACAAAACCCGTCCGATCAGGCAAAAAAAACAAATGTGCAGTTTTCTGCCTGTCCGTGGGATTCTCTAAACAGCGCTAAGTGAATCGTGCTTTAAAAATGCTCTGGAAAAACGTGCCAGCTAAAGGCAAGCACAAAAGAAACTGGACTAAGAAAAAATTATTTGTTAACATTTTTTCAGGCACATCATCCATACAACAGGCAGGTGGGCGTCCCAGGGTGATCCCCACTGGAGTCCGGGGGTCCCCGATTGCCTGCGGTTCCAATGGTGTCGCCCCCCCCCCCAAAATACTTTTAAATAAATACACCCCTCTCCCCCCTAAGACATACAGTACAATAATGGGCAAAATTACTATTATCCAGATACAGATAATAGTGCATTTGACAATTTTAAATACAACAATAATCAGCATAAATAAAGTAAATAAATCTTGCACTCACCCCTGCCAAGAAAAAAAGGGGGGATGGGGGAGCACCGGTGGAAGGCTGGTATAAAACCTAAATTGGTTGTGTAATGCTCTATGACAATATGAAGGGTTTTGTGGGTGTAAAATAATTTTTAACACTCACACGGCCTTGTGCGAATGCTGTCGCATCAAGGTATCTTTTGGACTCCCTTTTCTTTCTTCTTTTTTCTTCCTTCTTTCGTCTCCTTTCTGTCTTCTGGATTCTTTTGCCGCCTTGCGTCTGTATTCTTCTTCTCCTACTTCTTTGATGTTTATCTCACCCTCGGAATAAATATATACACAAAATATGTGAGCAAACTGTGATTGTATCAGGAAGGTATCAGGATATATAGTAAGAATATATATAAAACACTCACACGGGCATGTGTGCGTGCGCTCTAAGGGATGGTATCTTGGTCTTTCAGGGGCAGTCCCACTTCTTAAAGTAAAATTAAAGCTTATAAATATGGACTCATCTCCTTAAAGATGCTGTGTGGGATGAAGCAGATCGATCATTCGCACAAGGCCGTGTGAGTGTTAAAAATTATTTTACACCCACAAAACCCTTCATATTGTCATAGAGCATTACACAACCAATTTAGGTTTTATACCAGCCTTCCACCGGTGCTCCCCCATCCCCCCTTTTTTTCTTGTCTCATTTGTTGAAGGATCCTGGGTAGATCCTTTATTGGGGTCTTTAGAGTCACAGGCGGAAAAGAAGCAGAGGGATACCTTGCCTACCACCAAGGTTGCTATATCCCCCTTTACTATACCGACCATCCCCCTAGGTAGCGCCCAGGTTTTTTGTTCTCCACTCACCCCTGCCAGGCTGCCACGGTGAAGGCCGTCCTCATCCCGTCCATGCCCTCTGGTGCTACAAACAATACAGAAGAATAAAAAAATACAATCTAATTCCATTAATTCCTTAATCACCCTAGCGGTTATTAACCGCTATAGTACTTAAGGGGTTAACCCACCCTACCCTACTACCCACTCGGGAGGCCAATACACCCATCCTTGTGGACAATACCCCCTTCACCCACCCAAGATATCCACAATAAAAACAAAACACACAACGTGGGGTGCCCACGGGTTTCTGGGGACCCTCGAGTGGCCCTCGTGGGTGTCTGGAGGTCACAGTGTGTTGTCGTGAATATTTTTGTGTCCCCCGATGTACATGGAGATCATTCACATTAATTTAATCGAAGGAGAACCCGTTATTGAATCACAATTAAGTACAATTGCATGACATCCATCTTCATAACTTCTAGTCTAACCGCAGACGTTAGGAGTGGGTTAATATAAAGGGAAATATTCCCATGATCATAAAACAACCTGAAAATAAACAAGGCTTCTGCCACACCTCTCTAGAAAAAAAATCTTCTTGTTATTTAACACTTTCTTTACTGAACATCCAAATGTCATGATTGTGTGATTTTTAACAACAATTAGTAATATTGGCTCGCATCATTGCTTTCACTGTGTATTAATGAATGGGGTTTCTTTTCTGATTACATCATTTTATATTATGTGTGCAAGACATCACATTCAAACTATAATGACTGCTTGGATTAATTCAATACACATGTTATAGATACTATACAACACATGTGGTCTCATTAACACTAATGTGGTTGATTTGTCTATATAAAGGATACATGGAAACACTTACCTTGGAGGGTGAAATGGAGGTCCTAGGCAATTATGTGATGATGGAGTTCATATTGAGGAGGATGAGAAAAATTATTTTGCAATGGACGAGAGGAGGGAGAGGAGGGAGAGGAGGGAGAGGAGGGAGAGGAGGGAGAGGAGGGAGAGGAGGGAGAGGCAATTACAAGTAATGCATACATTGGTGCCACATAACTTCAGAACAAGATGCTCCCAAGAGGGATTAAGTGAGGCCGAGTTGATCAGCCACTATCGCTTGAGCTCAGTGGCTATCAGGAAACTCTATGGAGAGTTAAGAGAAGATTTAGAGCCAACAACACTCAGGAGTAATGCAGTGCCTTAAATTGCTGAGCTCATTCCATTTTCTTGCTTCTGCGTCTTTTCAGACAACTGTGGGCATAGTAGGCGGGGTCTCGCAGACAACGTTCTCACGGGTCCTTAGCCAGTTTCTTTGTGCACTGACTAGACACGCTAGGGATTATATACATTTTCCTAGTGAGCAGACAGAGTGGCAGGCACTGAAGACTTCATTTTATAATGAAGCAGGGCTACCCAATGTGATGGATGCTATAGATTGCACAGATGTTGCATTTACCCCACTATGTGCAATTGAGAAGAGTTTCTGTAACAGGAAACATTACCACTCGCTGAATGTGCAAGATGTATATGACGCAAACATGAAAATACTGAGTGTGGTAGCCCTACTCCTAGGTGCCTGCCACTATTCCCATATCCTGCAGAACTCTTTAGTCATCCGTGCATTTGAAGCGAGAGAATTCGAGGACGGTTGGCTATTGGGTCAGTCAATGTAATAGAAACTGCATTAATATGTAAAGTTCATGTACAGGTTAATGTTTAATTCTGTTTTGATAATATCAAATGTAACAAAAAATCATTTTATATGGGGTTTTTTTAAATACAAAAAATATAATCCATGTTAGGCAGCTGAAATTTTAATAAATTATTAATCACACAAGAATAGTGAATTAGTGGCCAAAACAATAATTGCTTACATATTGTAGTATTCATACTATAGCCATCAGAGGTGTCATGTTTAGAAGGTTCAAGAGATGTACTCGTGACACTGTCACATCTATAAAATTATGAAAATTGTATTTAATGTAATGTGTTGCACATTCTTCAATCACTTTCAGGTACTAGGACAAGTCAATAGGCAATGTTTTGAATATTTATTAAATATTATATCAACATTTGTGTTTTAACTGTCTTATTGGTGACTCGGGATATGTAAGCCAGCCCTCGCTCCTGACCCCACTGAGTAATACTCAAACCCCTGCAGAAGAACGTTATAATGCGGCCCACGTCTCCACCCGCCCAGTGATTGAGGGGACAATTGGACTGTTGAAAAGTTGACTCAGATGTCTTGACAGATCTGGTGGGGCCCTACAGTATTCACCATATAAGGTTGCTGACATAGTGATTTCGTGTTGCATTCTGCACAACATTGCACTACGTCACAATCTTCAAGTAACATTCGGGAGGATCTAGAGGAGGATCCTCCCGTGTCTCCTGCAGGGGTTAGGGAGCATACAGCCAGTGGGGTGGAGACCCGTCGGACTGTAATCGAAAATTATTTCACATGTAAGATTTTCATTTACATATAAGATAATCTATACTCATCTTGCGATGTGTGTCACATTTCATTATGTGTATCTAATCATAGGATCCTGCTCTCTGAAATGGAATGCACATTTTCGAGTTCACGTGAGAACGGTATGTGAGTGTTTAACACATTTGTCCTTCTCTAAATCATTCCCCCCCTACAATGTGTGCATCATACAATGCAGAATGTTGTTCAAGAAGATAAGAGATATTGCTGAACTCATGAATATGCAGAGAATGTTATATTTAGACTTACCAAGTACTGTACATTTAAATATATGTAATGTTTCTCACCTTTTCATGTAATCATTACTAATTGTAAAAAAAAAATTATGGTTGAGGATTTGTTATCTCAAATATTTAGTTAATTGTTATTGTTCACGTTCCTTACTAATGTATAATTGTCAATTAATGAACAATTACAACATACATTATAAATAGAAGATGTTGAGGTTAGGACCCCAAAAGTAACTAGTGCTACAGAGCATATACCCATTGATACACAGAAAATATATTGTGATAATTCACTGCAAACCGGAACACATAATGTCCTTGATGCATACTTAGAGCTTAGGCATTAACCCCTAGATGAACCACGGTTAAGCCAGGGTAAAGAGAGTTGTGTGGGGGATATCCTAGGACCCCCCCCAAACCTCTGATGTACACCAAGAGCAAAATAAACCAATGGTAGTGGGGCAGCTCACTTTAAAGCATGATAGTACTCACATATGTCCATGTGTATATCCGGGTCTGTGTGCTCCAGCTGAATGGAAGCAGAATGAAATCACCTTGTGCCGAGAGGGAAGATGAGTCAGCGGGCACTACGATGCAGAAAAAATCGATGAGGCTGGACTGTGCTACAAAAAAATCCTTTATTGAGACATGGATAAAAATTGAGAGGAGGGAAGAGAACCCCTGCACCTCTAACGTGTTTCACCCGCGATCGGGCTTTTTAAAAAAAAAAGCCCGATCGTGGGTGAAACGCGTTAGAGGTGCAGGGGTTCTCTTCCCTCCTCTCAATTTTTATCCATGTCTCAATAAAGGATTTTTTTGTAGCACAGTCCAGCCTCATCGATTTTTTCTGCATCGTAGTGCCCGCTGACTCATCTTCCCTCTCGGCACAAGGTGATTTCGTTCTACAACATACATTATTTTAAAATGCCTGCAGGAGTCTGTGCTGCTTACATGGGGTTATCTTGTATCAGTAACGTGGTATGTGTAATGCTTGTGCTCACCACGAACAAGGTGGGACCCCGGTACTGAGGTGGGAAAGTATAGAACTGCGCACCAACAGCAGCGGAGGCACGCCTGGTGAGTGGATAGTTAAGATTGCTGGGTCTGGTTTGGAGAGAGTGGGTTAATCGAGATACTTGCCGTGGTTGTGGTTAGGTGCCAGGAGGATAATCAAAGTCCGAAGTGCATTGGTCAAGGGTTTGAGCCAGGAGGACAGTAGATAGTCCATTTGGCATGGTCAGGAATGGAGAAGGTTGGATGGTCTGAGTCAAGTCAGGGTTGGTAATCCAGAGTAGGGTTCAAAGTCTATCCGGGTCAGTACACAGGGAGACAAGAAGCAAGAAAAGAAAAGCACAAGACACAAAGCAGAGACAGAGATTTGGGAACACAAGTCTACCAATAACTATGTTCAGCCAAAGAGGAAGTGACAGACCTGAGCATATATGGAGACATGAGTCCAATGAGAGAAGGGGGTGGAATGGAGGAGCGGCCACTGCGGAGGCAGGGACAGGCTGTGAGAAACAGGAGACAGGTGAGGGCAATACTAGAGTTGACGTGCAGCTGGGGAGCAGTGCATGTGTGTCACGTAAGTACACCGCACAGGGCGGCCATGCGGTACAAGTGGAGTGGCAGAGCCAAGCTCCGTAGGAACTGTGAAAGCCTGCGTGTGCGCTCTATAATGTGCGCGGGAGGCTGTAGAGCAGGAGGCAAGGAGGAAGCACGCCGGGGGGGACGCGCACTTGGATCACTTGCAACAGGATGCTGTGCAGCAGGAGGTAAGGAGGGAACATGCCGCAAGGGACGTGTTCCCCGATTCCTTACAGTAACCCCCCCCCCTTGAGGAGCGGCCTCAGGATGACTCCAAAATGGTTTGTGGGGGTACCTGGAATGGAAGCGCCTCAGCAAACTGTGTACTTGGTGGTGAGGTATCCAGGAACTCCCTTCATGTCCAAACCCTTTCCAGTGGACCAAGTACTGGACTGATCCCCTTGATCTTCTAGAGTCTATTATGGACCATCTCGTACTCCTCTTGACCTTGTATGATCACTGGCTTAGGAGTAGAAGAAGTGTGAGGAAATTGAGAACTTAGAAACACAGGCTTAAGAAGGGAAACATGAAAGACTGAAGGTATTTTCATAGGAGGCAGTTGTAATCGGCATGCGATCTGATTAATTTGCTCCAAAATTGAAAATTGGACCAGGAACCTAGGAGCCAGTTTGAGGGTTGGTGCCTTCAGCCTGATAGTTTTTGAAGAGAGCCACACCCTGTCTCCTGGTTTGAAGTTGGGCACCTTTCACTGATAGTCCGCTTGAACCTTTTGTCTTTGAGTTGCCTCCACAAGGGTCCTCTGAATCCTCCTTCAAGATTTTTGTAAAGAATTGATTCTGTTGTCCGCTGTTGGGACCCTGGAGGGAGAGGAAGAAATGGGAAGCCATGCTGGGTAAAATCCATAATTTATAAAGAATGGTGATACCTATGTCGATTCGTTCCTAAAAGAATTGTGAGAAAAGTCTGCCCATGGGAAAAGATCCACCCAGTCATCTTGGGCATTGGAAATTAAGCAGCATAGATATTGTTCCAAGGTTTGGTTAGTTCTTTCAGTCTGTCCATTGGTCTAGGTATGATACCCTAAAGAAAAATGAAGAGCAATGTCCATTCTTTGGGCAAATGCACACCAAAATGTAGAGACAAATTGAGGACCACGGTCGGATATTATGGTCAAAGGTACCCTGTGGATACGAAAAATCTCTTTGACAAAGATCTCAGCTAAGGAGGAAGAATTGGGAGGAAGAATTGGATAGGCCTTTGAGAGGGATAAAGTGAGATTGTTTTGAAAATCTTGCCGATGATGACCAGAATAGTGTTCATTCCTTTAGAAATAGGAAGCTCAACAATAAAATCAATAGAGAGATGACTACAGGGGTGTTCAGAAACTGGCAGTGGTGGTAGGAGACCCGGTGGTTTGTTGCATGTAGCTTTAACCTGAGCGCAGATAGAACAGGACTTAACAAACTCCTCAATGTCTTTAAGCATAGTAGGACACCAGAAGGATCGTCTGATAAGATCAGAAGTTCTTCTGAAATCAGGATGACCGGCAGACTTAGATGAATGACCCCAGTCTAGAATCTTTTTACGAAATTGAGGAGCAGCATATAGGCAATCATCAAGCACCTCAAGACCATCAGGAATGCGTGTTTGGGTAAACAAAATGTCAACCAGGACATCAAAAGTATTGGTAGAAATAACGTATTTGAAAGGGAGAATAGTCTCTGATATATCCTCAGACTTGTCTTCGACCACGAACTGGTGGGACTGTGCATCAGTTTTCAGATTTTTAGAGCCGAGAATATAAGAAATCAGATAATTGAATCTAGAGAAGAAGAGAGACCAACGGGCCTAATGAGCTCCAAGACGACAGGCATTTTCAATGTACAGCAAGTTTTTTTGGTCTGTGAGAATTGAAATGGGATTTTCAGTACCCTCCAAGAGATGTCTCCATTCTTGTAGTGCGAGTTTGATAGCGAGTAACTCCCTGTTGCCAATGTCATAATTTTGTTCCGCCGAGGAAAGCTTCCTAGAAAAGAATCCGCAGGGATGAAGCTTGGCCTGAGGGGATTGCCTTTGAGAAAAAATGGCGCCTGCACCAACATCAGATCTGTCCATCTCCAGAGTAAAAGGTAGTTTGGGATCAGGATGACATAGGATTGGAGCAGAACCAAAAGCTTCTTTGAGAGATTTGAAGGCTTGAAATGCCGCAGGTGGCCAGGAAGAGGCGTTTGCTCCTTTCTTAGTCAAGGCCATGATAGGAGCTACAGTAGTGGAAATATTTTGATGGGGACATCGGGTGCCGGCATCACTGCCTTTTTTAAATCGTCCACGTCACGTGACCAGGTAATTTAAATACTTGAGGAGATACCGGCATCCCAAACCTTTCTTTGGCAGCAAAGCAACAGACTTGCAGGCACCGCAGTAGCAGCAACAGATGCAGGTAAAACCAACCCTGTGTAAGCTGTAGTCTAGGTTCATTGCATTCTTTAAGAACACAGGGGATAATATTTTGATGTGATTAGATAAAACTGACTTAAAAAGTTATTTTAAAAGAAAACATCACATCAATTTTAACCTAACGCTTGAACAGAAAAATGCTTTGAAAATTTGAAAAGAAAAGAAAGACATCTTTAAAAAAAAGCTGACAAGGGAGGGGCATTGGTCATGCAAAATTATGATCAATATAGAGCAGAATCAATGAGACAACTGACCAATATGAATTGTTATATTAAACTTGATCATGATCCAACATTGGGATATCAGCAGGAAATGCAGGGTATTCTTCAGCTGGGCTTTAATAACTTGTTGCTAGATGAGGAAATGGTTAACTTTTTAACAATGAAAAATCCCAGGAGACCAGTACTTTATTTGTTACTCAAAATCCACAATGGTTTACACAATCAACCCAGTAGGCCTATCATTTTGGCGACAAACTCTATTAACCAGCCATTTTCCCTTTTTGTTGATACTTTTTTACAATCTTTGGTTATTAAAATAAGATCATATATAAAGGAAACCTTCAATTTCTTACAAAAAAATATGTTCAATACCTCTATAGGGTAAAGATGGTTACCATCGACGTGACTAATTTATATACAATTATTCCACATGAGGATGGTCTTAATTTTATTAAAGTTAAACTGATGGACCAACACAGGACTAATCCCCAATTCATTACATCTTACTTCTTCTACATTTATGCTCTATAAAAACTACTTTAAATTTGAGCAACGTTTCTATTTACAGATTGCGGGTACTGCCATGGGCAGCAATGTGGCACCTTCTTGCCCTAATATCTATATGACCGATTTTGAAGAAAGACATCTTTTCAAATTAGCACTTTAACAACATGCTTTTTTTGTTGCAGATATATAGATGACCTGTTCTTTTATGGGAGGGGACATCAGACGAGCTCATTAATTTCTTTGACTTTCTGGATGGACTGGATACACCAGTATGCTTCACCAAAAATTAGAGAAAGAGTCACATTTCTTACTTAGACGTCTTACTGAAAATGAGGATGGCTCATTGCATACAGATCAGTATAGAATACCAACAGATTGCAACACTATTTTGCATGCATCCAGCTCCCATCCAGAAAGATTCAAGAACATGTTACTTTTTTCACAGATTGTGAGAGCCTCACATATTGTCGACAGGCATACACAACTAGAGGACACATTGAGAGATATAGAGACACACTTTACTGGCAGGGGACACAAAAAATCTGTTGTTCAGACAGCATTCAACATGACAGCTAAAAATCCATCGGAGACAAAGTCAGATGGTAGAATGACCTTTGTAAGCAAATTCACCACAGCGAGCGGTTTTGTAAAATCAATTATAAAAAAAATTGGAAAGATCTACAGACAGATGGGGTTCTTAATGAAATATGGAAGGACTGTCCAAGATTTGCCCATAAATGGGGTGAAAATCTCCAAGATATTCTGATTAGGGCTGATAATAAAAATCATTATTACACACCGCATTTCCTTAGTACTCCTAAGACAGGTTGCTATAAATGTTACAACTGCAGTGTATGCAATACTCTCAACACAGGGGATCAATTACACCACCCCAGAAGTGGTAAAGCTTTTAAAATTAAAGAACGTATCATTTGTACCATCACAAATATCAATTACATGATAAACTGCCCCTGTTGACATTGCTACTGTATATACTGTAGGAAAGACGAACAGGACGCTCAAAATTAGGTTTATAGAGCATAATAGCAAAATATGTCATGGTGCGGTGGAGACAGCTTTGATAAAACATTGTATTGAATTTAACCATACGTTGTCATCACTAAAACTAATGGGTATTGAACACTTGTGTACGTCTAAACCAGGAATTGACAAATATGTCTCATTACTCCAGAGAGAGTCCTATTGGGTTTATACTTTTGAAATAGTATACCCCAATGGGTTAAATGATTTTTTATCACTTAGAGGAGAGATAACAATAACTTAATTTCTCTGCCCTTTTAGGTTGCTGCCACTACTGCAATCATTTGCATACCAAAGGTTGGTTTCTATCTGAATGCTCACTAGGAACTCATTTAAATGTTCTCATGCTCTATGGAAGAAAAAGGCTTCCAATTATTTTAACCATTTCACAGACACAAACAGTCCAATTTTAATGTTTACTATTAGGATGTTTATTGTCCTATGTGCCGATTCTTCCCCCCCCCTCTTCCCCTTTTCTGTTTCCTTTATGTGCTTGAATATGAAATCTGCAGACAATATGAAGTGGAAATACTATGACAACGGATGTAAACAAAGGATGCCTCACCAAGGCAGGAAGAGCCACTGACGTCACAGAGGTCCTGTATGGATACAGATGGAGGGATCGATGGCCCAGATGTTGAACCCAATGTGACGCGGTGCCACGTGTTGACACAGAGGAGTCAGATGTAAACAAAGGATGCCTCACTAGGGTAGGAGGAGCCACTGACATCACAGAGGTCCTGGATGGACACAGAAGGAGAATCTGATGGCCCGGATATGGAACCTGAGATGACGTGGTGTCCTGTGATGGTGCCACCTAAGGGTCCTGGGGCTGATCAAACCAATGTTAAATGTCCTAAGTGGTGAAAATACTATAACATCGGAATGTCTACATATCTGGATCAAAAACTGACTCCACCTGACTGCTGCTAAATGTCTTACAGCATATGGTTAAAAAAACAATAACATGAGAATACTTACATATCTGGATCAAAACTGATTCCATTTTGCATGTGCCAATATGAAAATTACATAACAAGGCTAACGTACTATTTCCTCTATTAGTAAAGTTCTTCCGACAACACTATTATCAGACTAAAGTCAAGAACAAAATATAATCATTTTAATTTTAACTCTATCCCTTGAAAGTGATTTAGTTAGGATATAGTAATAAAACCATTGATTTATTTTCATTGTTAACTACTGTAGTAAAACATGTAAAAATATGTATTTTTGTCATACTGTAGGTGAAAAGAAAACTTTCAGTTTACTAATGTATTTTACATAATACAGGAATTGAATCATGCTGAGCTCAGATGGTCTTTAATGTTCCAGATAAACCCTGAGATTTAACTGATTTATTTGCCAACTGAATCCTGCTAACAACCAGCACAGCAGAGAGTCCGTTAAGGATGAATGCTTTTGGTGATAACCTTTCATTAGTAAATATCTAGAGACAATAAAATGAGGCTATTTCATTTTGCTTTCTTGCATGTATTAACTAGTGAATAAAAAACAAAAAAAGTGTTTACCTAAGCCATTTTGTTTCTTTAAAACTTCCAAAATATGGCATATCAGTAACACTTTTTTTTGTTCCATATATTTATAGTATATCAAAGGGGTTTTGAACATAGTTATTTGCAGCTTACTGTACCTTTGATTTGTTATTTTATGAGAATCATCAATTTGATGAATTATCTATTTTCAGCTATGATCACATGACTACATTATAGTTTTTTAACCTTGTAAAAAGCTGGGGTCATCTGACCTAATAACATTATGCTTTGATGCAATTCAGCTGACTAGTTCTGTTCTGTACATTTTCAATATTATTTTAATATTGTAAATAGGGAGAATATCTTCCCAGAAGAGCAAGGAACACAGTACTATGGATACTGGTAGGGGTTTTCAGTACCAATGTACAATTTCAAAACAGTTTGGTAGCTTGTACATTTTTTAAGTTAAAATTATAATGTTTTGCCATTTAAGTGATGCTAAAATATGATTTTTAAGCATGTCAGTAATGTGTCCAGATATTTTATCTATACAGCTGCTTTATTTATTTATTTTTCGTTTAGTTTGCAATTTGAGTAGTTATGTGGAACATAGATATGCACTGAAAATGGGTAACTGAAAAAGATGGGTCACTGAAAATCCCAAACCAGGTAAAATTCCCAGAAAAAAAGAAATGGAAACTTTCACAAAAAGGGCAATGTTCGACAAACAATAAGAGGCCAATGTGTGGATCATATGACCCTACATTCGAGTAACAAGGCCCATTATATAGATTTTAATGACATTTGCAAAATTAGAAAACTTTTACCAAATTTTAAATTTCACAAAATAAGTCTTAAAAAGTAAAAAATCTAATAATTTTTAATATGGAACATGAGGAGATGTATGGGAGGAATGAAGTTACACATATAATTTTACTTTGTTAAATGCAACACTGATATATGCAAATATATACTTTCAACATTTAAAAGAAATCCCTTACATTAATTGCATGCCTTTGGCAGACTGGTCTATCATAGGCCATATACTATATTGTAAGTTTCATTTCTATTTTTGGAGAAACATTTCATAACACGTTAAATCATATTTACACATTGTCCAAAATCAAAATGATTTATATATACGTACATGACACATTCTAGTTCATTAGTCTAGTATTAATTCAAAAGACTACACTTATGCATTTTCTTTTGTTAACCAAAGAACCAATTTGTACTTTCAACATATGAAGAATGAGTACACAAATATACTGTAGTTCATAGCCTATATAATTACTGGTCTATAAATTGCAGAGACAGTTACAAAATGTCCTGTCTACTTTCATACATGTCATACTTACCGAGGAGAAGAATGAATCAGTAGACTTAAAGAGGTCCACAAGGCCAATCACACTCACAAATAGCACGTCATCATCAAAACAAAACATAACATTATTCATTTTCCAATACAAAAAATACCAACCCACTCTATTTCTCCCTCATTTATATTCTTCTCTTCTCTCCACCTTCTCTCTTTATCTCTCTTCCTGTAAGGGTTCAAGTCCAGGATTTTGCTGGATCTTGCCTTTACATGGCTGTTGTGGTCATCTTGGATCTTGGCAATTCTCTTCCTGAATTTCCTAAATTGGCTGCACATTTGCCGGGGCTTAAATAGTGGTCAGGGACTCCCAGCCCTGCCTGAGCATTGTATGCATTTCCTTGTGTTCTGATTCCTGAGCCTTCTAGGTTCCTGAATGTGGTGAGGAGAGGGTTAATCAGGCCATTAATAAAGGCATTGTACCTGGCTGATTACATTGGGAGTGAAGGGGTTAAATGTATGTGCATTACCCTGATGTGTTTCCCCCTGCACCACCTTTATTGTCCCCATTTTGCAGCCTATTCCCTGACTGTGGTAATGAGAATGCATACAAACTGTGCTGTTAGCGTTTCACGCACAAGATGGCGCTGATTGAAGATGCATGGCTGTGTATGGGAGGGCCGCTTTGAAGATAGGTATCCATTTCCAAGCCCTAGACCTCGCAACCGCAATGTCAATTGAATAAGTGGTTTGCGGTTAAACTGAAGTGGATTCTGTCAAAATGTATCTCTTATCTTGTTAGCGTCCTAAGTTGAAAGGGAGAAAGTCTATTGACGTGGGAACTAGGTTAACCACGGAAACCACAATAGAGACCTTTCCCTTAAGTACTGTAAGCTAACTTGCGAACCGAGTGGGCTAGCACTCTAATTTTTGGAGTGCAGCCCAAAATAAGGAAACCATGCACCCACATATAAAGTTATTCCCTTAGTATAAGCAGAACAGATTGTTTTAATAAACTGTATTATACTGTGAGTTTTAAATGTACAGTCGGGGGAAAACTTTTTCTGTAAGCCCGGGAAAAAACCTTTAGCATGCAAATATGCTACAAGTGGATGAGCTGAGGGTATTTTCCTCCTTGCACTTCAAAGAGCCCCTGCTAAGTGGGAGACTATGAGTCTAGTGAAGTACAGGATTGAAAAGCCTCAGAGATTCAAAGTGTGAAAATGGCTGGGACTTTGCTGAGTGACCGATCCCGGTACTCAGCATGAGCCATTCACACTGGGACCAAACCCTAGACTGAGGATCGCCAAGCTAGGGGTGGACCCCCGGTATGGAAAACCACATAGGTGTCAGGCTGACACATGCGCTTTGCAAACCGGAAAGCTCTTTTTGCCTGTTCTGCAAACTCCGGGCAAATTGGGGATTGGTGGTTTAAATGTTCCCATGGAGGGGATTTGGCATGCATGTTAGGAATAGGACTCTAACCCCTATAAACCTGCATGCCGAGCTATCCCCTGTGTGATTCATGACTTATCCAAGCTTTGCTCAAGATTCAGTTCAAGTACAGCGGTAGCGGTTCCAGGACGCAAGGGGTTAACAACATCGTAACTACGGATTTACCCCTACTTCAGGAATTCGTTAGCCCTGGTGACTCCCGGACGAATTCCAATGAACGAGAATGAACTTCTTTCATTTGGTGGAGATATTAGGTCGACAACAAGCGACCTAACCAAAAGGTCTTTAAACCAGAGACTTTATTTCTTCCGCTTTCGTTCAAAGGACAATTTATTTCGTTTTCCCCATCCCAGTAAGTGTGTATTAAGTGTATTCTGAGGTTGTCGTGTGTTTGTCTATTAAGGAAATAAATCAGAATTTATTTTGCCCGCCTTGTTGTGTTCAATCGAGAATCCTAAAAATATAAAAGTGTTAATAAGTACTGGTCCACCGTGACACTGAACCCTCCCACTTCTTTTGGATTCCTTGTTGCTGACCTCAGCCTGTTACCTCGACCACCGCTTGTTGCTGACCTCAGCCTGTTACCTCGACCACCGCTTCTGTGCCACCTGCCTTGACCCCAGTCTGTACCCGGACTTGCACCTTTGCCACCTGCCTTACCTCTCTGTCTGAATATCGGCTACTCTATCAAGACTCTCTCCGCTTGTTCAGGTTGGTGATCTTTTACCCTTACCTCAGCCCTGCGGGTCCGCTTCCTATTCAGAGACATGCAACGTTACATAATGCTCTGGTCAAACATGGACCCTGCTGAGGTAGGGAGGGTGCTGTCCTTCTTGGGCCAACTCCTGGAAACTTACTCAAAATCACCATGTTACAATGGAAGGGAAGATGTACACCATCTCTGCTATGCTGCAGTCCATCTGCGGTCAAGTCTCTGGTTCAAGTCCTGCTACTAACCCCCATGGGGTACCGATTTTGTTTTGTTGTGGGCCCCAAGCTAATGTTGCATTCCAGAAGCCAAAAGTTGAAGTCTCCAAGTTAAGTACACTTTTCCCTGTTTTCTCAGCATTAAACGCTGTAAACATTCCTTGTTCTAAACCCCTAGATTCAAAGAAAAGTTCCCCTTTCTTTGACTCCTCTGAAGTGTTTGGTATACCTATGACTAACTCTAAGACTCCTGCTTCCCCCTGAAGTGTCTGATGTAATTATTACTGAATCAAAAGATCCTGTTTCAAAGTCAAGTCCCCCTTTCTCTGATTCCCCTGCAGTACTTGCTGTAAAAGTTGCTAGTTATAAAGCCATCTGATTCCCCTGCAATGTCTGAGGTCCCATTGACTAATTCTAAGGTTGCTCCTTTAAATACAGGTTCACCTTTCACTAATGTTCCCAAATGGTTTAATATACAGTACCTAGTTCTGATTCTTCTAAGACAAGTTCTCCTACTGCTAGGTTCCCTGCAATGTTTGATACTGTACCACTATCTTTGATTCTAAGCTCTTGCCTTAAAGTTCCCCACAGTATTTGGTCACCTATTGTTGATTCACAGACTCCCACTTCAGAGACAATCGTATCTATCTCTGATATTTCTGCAGTACCTTTTATAACCACTGCTAATTCTCAGACACCCACTTCAGAGACCATTATACATTTCACTGATTCCTCTGAAGTACCTGTTATAACCATTGACTCTAGAGGGGGGGGGTCATGCACCCTACTACGAGGGTTAAAACGGGAATCCTACTAAGAAGAATGTGGAAGGTAACCAGCATTCAGCAGCATAGGTTGGAATATATATGTATATATATATTTATTTAATAGAGGGTACACTTCAGGAGGACCACTTATATGATAGTCAGCATCCCCAGGTTCAGTAAGATTTAACTCTCCCCCTCTTTGAATATCAACTGATGGCTCAAGGAAGAAAATTATTTAATTGTTACTCATTCCAAAGTGACTTCATTTACTAATTTAAACATGTTGACCATTTTCATTGTACAATATGATCTGGTTCAATAGCTAAACTCTTTAATGTGTAGTTTAAAATATGTATATTCACTTGACCAATAGGTGAGGCAAGTTACCCCATATTTCCCTCCATTGAGTGTAACGGTATTAAAAAATGTTGAATATTTGTATTGTTTCCTTAATGTTTTCCTATATGAATGCTTGGGGTCCACATTCTATTTTATTCAAATAGTCTATAAGTCAATACAGCATTTTGAATTTTTTGTGACCTTAAATAGTGTGTGGATTCTCCATGCTGTTACTTAAATCAACAATGTAGTCATATGAATGTCATAGAGAGCGTTCTAAGGCCTTCACTTACCTTCTGGTATTTAAGGCCTTCACTTACTTTCTGGTATTTTTTTCCAGAAACATCCTCAGAATCGTCTGAACATACATACAGCTGCACCAGCCTTTATTCTAAAGCCTCGCACGCCATACCGCTCTGAATACCGGATCCTGACGTGCTATGCTTTCCAACCGTATAGCAATTGACTCAGGTTTCTATCGGTTTTGAATCGGGCACAGAATTCCTTTATCGGACAAAGATAATTGCATTTTAGCGTTGTCTGCAATACGTCTAGAAACTGAAGTGGTGATCGCGAGCTGTTGTCTGAAAAGTCTAATTGCAGAAGCGCATGCGTGACGGGGATGGTGCAGGAGGTGTAAGACAGAGGCTCCACTACCCGTCGGCAATAATAAGCTAAATAAAGCTATTTTGGGCGCAGCAACCCGAGTCCAAAACACAGCATCGAAACTGTGAACATATACTGCTTAAGATAATACCACATAAAGGGGGCAATGGCGACGACCAGACAGAAAAACAAGCGCAAAATGGACGTGCGCTCCTACTTCACTGGGGGGAGCAAGGCAAGGCCGGAGGAGATACCAGCAGCCTCAGACTCTGATTCTACCCCAGAGGTGGAAGGTACATCAGCAGAGCAAAAAGGGGTAATAAAGAAAGAAATCGCCCGGCTTCTCATTGATTTAAAAACATTTTTTAGGGGAGAGGTGGAGAGCCTACGCAAAGATATCCAGCAAATCGGATCCCGCACAAATGAATTGGAGGAAAGAATGGAGGAAAGTGCACGATGCCAGGGGGAAACAAATAAAAGGATGGGAGACCTGGAAGCCAGGGTACTGGAACTAGAGGACAGACAGGATGACAGTGAGAACCGCGACAGAAGCAACAATTTGCGGATAAGGGGCATACCAGAGGAGATCCTGGACCCAGAGGAGCTGCTCAGCAGGTGGGTGACCTCCATCATGCCAGGCAAGACAGAGGCTGAATTATCCATGGATCGCTGCCACTGTGCCCTGCTGTCGCGCCCCACACCTAACAACCCGCCCAGAGACGTGATCCTCCGGTTACACTATTATAGAACCAAGGATGAGATCTGCAAAATCACGAGGTCCACTCCCATGGTAACCTTTGAGGGAATCTCTATACCAAGACCTCTCCCCTATCACTCTAGCACGACGAAGGGCCCTCCACCCGGTCACTAAAGTGCTGCGAGACCGGGAAGTCCGCTACAGGTGGGCTTTCCCGTTCGCCCTCGTGGTTATGCGGAATGGCCGCTCGCACGTGCTAAAGCACCCCACGGAGGGGAAAAACTTTCTAAAAAAACTGGGCATAGCAGCTGCGGTAGCAGAACCGGGGAGCCCGGAGGCATGGCCACCACGTCCCGCGGTATGGGAGAAAGTGCCCACATCAGCAGAAAGGCGCAAAGAGAGAGCTGACCCAGAAGCCCAGTAACCCCTAAAAGTTTCACTCACCGTTTAAGAAGTTCTGTTCTAAATTGAAATCAAAGCCTGATCTCTATAATCTGAACTATAGTCCTGGCCGGGCCACAAACGATGCAGAGCGGGAGCTACAGCGGTGAAACAGCCCCTTCCCTTCCCTGCACAAAGATCAAGAAAACCCTGCTTTTGGGAACCAAAATGGCGATTGGGGTTTCACCTGTAGAAGAAGGACAGCCGGCGGGAAGATCTCCATGGAGGTGGCACATTTGGCGGGAAGGAGTGAGGAGCAGCGCGAGCCCGCCCACAGAAGCATTCCTCCATGCCCACAGCCTGCCTCCGAGTGACGCGACACCACAGCGCACACAGCCGTGCTCACGGGGTCTGGCAGATATCCGGGGGCGGATGTGACGTCAGACCGGAGACGCGGACCAGGAAGTGCCCTGACCCCTCCGGCGGGGGTACGCGAATTCCGCCGCCAGAGCAAGGCAAGGTGGCCTTAACAGCTGCACCGGGCGGCGGCCCTCTCTCCCTCCCCCTCCGGTGGAGCACACGTGGTGGGGGCGCATTCGGGAGGGTGTGGGGGCGTGTTCGTGGGGGGTGTGGGGGGGGCATTCGGGAGGGGGTAGGGGGGCATTCGGGAGGGGGTAGGGGGGCATTCGGGAGGGGGTAGGGGGGCAATGCAGTAAGGGAGGGGACATAGGGGGAGTTCAGGGAGAGATGGAGGGGAGAAAGTCTAGAGAGGCCCAGAGAGGCGGAGGGCTGCAGGGAGAACAGAAAGAGGGAGATGGGCCAGCAAGACCCCAAGAGGGTCATCAGAATGGTAGCCTGGAAGGGAGGCAATAGGGGAGTGCTCCCGACAGGAACTAGAAAGTGAGGGAACCCTCAGTAAGCAACCCAGGACGTAGAGTGCCCCCAGAGGAGACACAAGACAGGAGATACCAGACAGGCACATTTAGTCATACCCATAGTTTCATGCCACCGGGTTCCGGGGTTGGCAGTTCCTGAAATATACATTAGATGCCGGCGGGTAGATAGGAGAACACCACTAATCCTACCTGAAGACATGCGTTTCGGCGGCAGGGGTGTGGGTTACCCCCACACTCCTGCAAAAGTCCCGGAAATACATGGTCTGCAGGAGAGGCCATGGGACTGGACTGGGAGGGAGGTGGGTCCAGAGCGGCGGAGCCACAACCGGGCACCGAACCTGGGGTCCCGAGGGATCACTATGGTTCTCTATGTTTCTTTATATGTTTGTTGTTTTCCCTGATTTTCCCCAGTGTTTCCTCCCTTCAATGTATCCCATCCTCATCCTGAAGGTGCAAGAGGGAGCGTGATTCTCCACCAAGGAAGTCTCCACCAACAAAAGCAATCTCCAGCGGGCACCCTCGGCGTAAGAAGGAGGGTCAGCAGATGCCACCAACGGAGACGGCGAGGCCACCAAACTACACTACACCTAGTGTTTTCTTCCCTCCCTACCCCTGGTCTTCACGGCGAAGAAAAGAAGGAATCCCTCCATCATCGACGGAGACGCACATCCCACCACACGGCAATGTCCCTAGGTAGGCACGAGATCTGCTATTTACACAGCCACCCACCCCACACAAGCACATGGCGGTAACATTCCTATCGCAGAATGTTAAGGGTTTCAATAGCCCGAATAAGAGGAAGGTTGCCTTCTCCGAATTTAAACGGCGAAGAGCTGATGTTATCTTCTTACAAGAGACTCACTTTAGTGTCCACAACACCCCGAAATTTTTAGACAAACATTATAGACAGGTATTTTTGTCCGCTGCCAAAGAAAAGAAAAAAGGAGTAGCAATTTTATTCCACACCAGGGCCCCCTTTCAAGTGGAGAAAGTCGAACGGGATCCTGGAGGGAGGTACATTGTATTAGTGGGCCTCTTAAAACAGAGCAGACTGACACTGGCGAGCGTATATGCCCCGGGCACAGGGGAACCTAGGTTCTTTGAAGAGTTTTTTCAGACACTCCAGCGCTTTGCTGATGGTCACATTGTGCTTGCAGGGGACTTTAATAAAGTCATGGACCCTAGGATAGACCGTTCCCCATTGTCTCAGAGTCAGAGGAGAGAGGGCAATGGGCCGATGCTAAAAGGACTAAAACAGATGGGCCTAATAGATATATGGAGAGAACAACATCAGGGAGACCGAGGATACACAATTTATTCCCATCCCCACGACAGTTACAGCAGGATTGATCACTTCTTTGTGTCTGGTAGAATGGTCCCACAGATATCCGACACCCACATACATGACATAACATGGTCGGATCATGCGTCTGTAGAGCTGAGATGCATGCATATTAATCCGCCTAGGTCGGGAGCAAATTGGAGGCTAAACGAATCGCTGATTAAAATACCTGAAATCGCAAAACAAGTTAAGGGTGAAATCTCGCAGTATTTCCAAACTAATCTGGGGTCAGTGGAATCCCACACAACGTTGTGGGAGGCTCACAAGGCATCGATGAGAGGGATATTAATTGGCATAGCAGCTAGGAAAAAGAAACAGAAAGAGGCCTAAATGACCCAGCTTTATCAGAGGTTGCACGAGCTCTCTATACTACATAACCGATCAGGTAGAGAGAAAACATTAAAGGAGTTGAAGGATGTTAGGATTGAGCTCAATCTCCTCCTTACATCCCGGGCTGAGAAAGATCTGAGTTGGACACGTAGGAAGTTCTTTGAGAAAGCTAACAAGCCGGACACAATGCTAGCCACCAGACTCCGAAACAGACACCCAAATTTTAATATTCACTCTATTAGGACGGCAGAGGGGAAGATCTCGTCAAATCCCAAAATTATTGTAGACGAGTTTAAAAAGTTCTACGCGCAGCTATATAATGGGGAGAAGGTGGTCCACAATGCCAGGACAAGTAGTAAACTGCGGAAATTCCTGGCAGGCGCAGAATTACCACAACTGGACAACTTAGAGCGAGAGGCACTCCAGGGCGACTTCACAGGGGAAGAACTGTTGACAGTGGTTAAGGGTTTAAAACCCTCTAAAGCCCCACGCCCAGATGGGTTCTCAAATCTATACTATAAAAAATTTATTGGAGTCCTCGCTCCACATATGCTCCGGTTATTTAACGGAGTGTTAGCTGGAGAGCCCGTCTCTGAGCAGATGCTCCAGGCGTCGATCTCCGTGATTCATAAAGGGGACAAGGACCCCACAAATTGTCAAAGCTATCGGCCTATATCATTAATAAATACAGATGTTAAAATCTACTCTAAATTGCTGGCCAATCGTTTGAGTGTCATCCTGCCGAGGCTTATCTATCCAGACCAAGTTGGCTTCATTACAAACAGACAGGCGGCCGACAATACTAGAAGGATTGTGGATATAATTGATTTCGTGGAAGCCAACGGGGTCCGGAGCGTGGTTTTAAGCTTAGATGCAGAGAAGGCCTTCGACAGGATTGACTGGCCATACCTGGAGTCCACGCTTGGAGCGTTTGGATTTGGAGGCAAGTTCCAGAGGGCAATAAAAGGTGCCAAGTAGAAGAACAATGTTCAAATATAGTGCTCAAGTCACTTGAGCACTATATTTGAACATTGTTCTTCTACTTGGCACCTTAACATATCCATAGTAGCTCGTGACCACTGAAGATATAATCCACTACTTGGGACACGAGGAAAGTAGTACAGTCCTTTTGAAAGCTGTTTATCAATATATATTACAAATACATGGTGAGAGACAGACAGGATGGAGTGCTTATCAGAGGACTCAGATACCAGCCAAAATAAATCCAAAATAAATCCACATCCTATGCACACAAATGCACTGATAACACCAAACGAAGCAAACAAGCAGCTCAGGTGTTTGAGGGGTCCACGCTGTTAATTGATGATGAGGATATAGATCTTCCTATGTTCTTTAACAAATTTGAAAAAGCCCTAGCTACCGACATACGGTTGTGGTGGGACATCACCACACTAGAGAACTATAGAATGATGAAGCGAATACCAAGAGGCTTAAGAATAACAAAAACGCCATCATTTGGATTCCCATCGAAAGAATTTGAATCCAAATGGATCAAACTATTAGATGAATGTTCCTTTAGATTGATCGATATAATAATAGAACATAAGATAGAAGAGAAAAAACTCACATCAAATACAGTGAAAGACCTACAATTGAATTTGAAAAACTTAATTGATATGGATGAATTTGATGACTGTGATGACAAACTAAGTAAACATATTAAAACTATGGAACAAGAACTTATGACACAGAAACAAAAGAAGTATGAGAGAGACAAGATGGATTATGTTTTTAATCAGGTGTATATGTGGCAAAAACCAATATCACATAGAAATGCTAACAAAAATAAGAATCAGAAGAGAAATCAACACAGAGAGAGAGAGAATCAAACAAAATCTACACCAAACAAATCCATTCTAAAGAATAGATCAGAACTTTCTAGTATATCAGACACATCAGACATTGAAACACGTACACCATCAGTCTCCTTTTCAAGAGGCCCAGACGCAGAGAGACACTCCCGTGACCAGGGGGAACAAGATAACAGATCATCAACATCATACACACGGAGATATGAGTCTTCTTCATCATATGAATCCAAAGCCCCAAAAAACGGTTCAGAAAAACAAGGCGCTCGGCCAAAAGAAAAAAGAGACAAAAAGAGAAAGATGGACAATTAAATGTTGACAATAACAACGTCATTAATATTTCTGGTATACCTTTAAACAATGAAGAAATGCAATTACTTAACAAAGGCTTGAACTTTGCCCTAAATGACAACTTCGACCTTTTTTCTACGGTTATTGATGTGCAGAGATTTATTAGAAAATTGTCTTTAAAGAAATGGTTTAACAATAAAAATGCTAATCTTGACACCTTGTCTCCACCAGAGGCTCCAACATCCAATAGAGAGCCCCTGATGGACACAATGTTGCAAGATCAATTGTCTTTCAAAGAATACACCAGTATACAAGACCTAACAGATCTGCTTGCAGAACATGAGGAGGAACAAGAAGAAGACATTACCACATTCTTAACACATAGTAAACATTCAGGGTTAAGAAACAAATCACTTTTCTGCCCAACATATAACAAAGGACCATTTTTGGAAACTTTTCAAAAACTAGTAGAACGTGACTTACAAGTATTAGCCAAGGGATATACCTTCACAAACATAAGACCTGACAACCTCACTAAAAATGAACGAAACACACTACAAAAACTAAAAACCAATAATGAGATTATTATAAAAAACGCCGATAAAGGCGGAGCTATTGTAGTGATGTCCAAAGATCAATACTTGAAAGAGGCCATGAGGCAACTCAATGATAGGGTCTGTTACCTTAAGTTGGAGAAGGATCCCACCACTATTTATCTGTCTGAATTGAATACCCTTATTGATCTAGGCAAAGAATTGCGGGTATTAACGACTCAGGAATGTCAGTATTTGTGCAATCGCTCTCCAACCATACCGATATTTCACCATCTCCCAAAGATCCACAAATCTCTGGATAATCCACCAGGGAGACCAATTATCTCCAGCATTGGATCTTTGGGAGATGGTATATCGAGATATGTTGATGTTTTTTTACAACCTCTAGTGAGAGCACTCCCCTCCTATCTCAGAGATTCCACTCACCTGATCACAATGTTAAATGAAATCACGTGGTGTCACAATTATTTTTGGGTCACATTAGACGTGACATCTTTATACACAATTATTAGACACGAATTAGGTATCCAAGCAGTCACTCACTTTCTTAACACTTCCAATTTACACACGCCCCAAATCACATTTTTATTAGATTGTATTATCTTCCTTCTACAACACAATTATTTTTTGTTCAATCACCACTTTTTTCTTCAAAAACAAGGCACGGCTATGGGGACCTCCTTTGCACCTTCCTACGCGAACTTATACATGGGATTTTGGGAAAACATTCACATTTTTGGTGTCACCAACCCGTTTCGTAACAATATTATTTTCTATCGTCGGTACATTGACGACCTTATTTTGATATGGAGGGGAGACTACTCTACACTACAGGAATTTATTCTTTATCTGAATAACAATACATATAATTTAAAATTTACATCATCAATTCACATCAATCATATCAATTATTTAGACATCAATTTATATGTTGATACTGATTGCACGGTACAGACAAACCTGTTTCGCAAAACCAATGCCCGCAATTCTCTCCTCAGGGCCAATAGCAGTCATCCGAAACCACTTTTACGCGGTATACCAATCGGACAATATCTCAGACTAAGAAGGATTTGCTCTACTGAGGAAACCTTCTTGGAAGAATCTGAGATATTGAGTGAGAGATTTAGAAACCGAGGCTACCCTGAGGAACATATTCAATCTGCGTTCAACAGAGCGCTTAACACAGAGCGAGAACATTTACTAAAGAAATTTCCAGACAAACACAAACACAATAGACCACAGGAACGAGATTCAGGAACACCACTCTTTATCACAACATACAGTAATCAGGCAAAATGTATTAAGCAAATTGTAGACAAACATTGGAAGGTTCTACAATTAGACAAAGACCTTAATAAATATGTGTCTAGTACACCAAGATTTGTCTACAAAAAGGCGAAAACTATAGGTTATCACCTATCACCGAGTTTATTTGCCCTAGAATCCAGAGACACAAAATTACCCAAAGGTTTCCATAAATGTGGGAATTGTGTATACTGTAAGTATGTCACCCCTTTGTCAGAAATTACCAATAAACATACAGGACAGAAATATAAAATTAATCATTTCATGACATGTAATACAAATTATGTGGTGTATAAAATAAATTGTCAATGTGGTAAAGTGTACATCGGAAGGACAATTCGTCCGTTAAAGATTAGAATTTCTGAGCACATACGCTCTATTAAAAAGAATCATATAGAATTACCGGTAGCAAAACATTTTCATGAATGCCCACAAGGCTCGTTAGAAACTTTCACATTCCATGCATTGGAACATATCCCCAAACACATTAGGGGAGGCAATAGAGAATTGACTCTGAATCAGAGAGAAATGTTTTGGATTTATACCCTCGGGTCTCTTGCACCCGGGGGTATAAATACCGATTGGGAATTGAAACATTTTTTGCAATAAAATTATTGGTATTATTAATATCAGGTCATGTATATATTATATTATACATATTTTTATAATTCTGTGTATCACAAGTTATATGGTTATCTCTTTGTATCTCTCTGAACTTGACCAATAGAATGTATTATATATTGTTCCCTCTCTAATCTAGTTCTGTGTCATACCAAGTATCATAATTACTGCATTTTATTTTCATTAATATCTATTGATGTCCTCTGATAGGATTGTATATGTTGACTATTGTTTTTAATATATCTTGCTTGAAATGAGTTATCAACTATTCAGCAAAGATATCTGTGCTGTGCTTTCCCTCATTTGTATAAAGTCTTCACCCCAGGGTTAATCCACGGGTTGCCATGACTACATATTTATTATGTAAACAAATCATTGTCATGGGCATCATTGCGATATGTCATTTCCGGTTTAAAAATATGTGCCATAGCGACACGTCATTTCCGGTTTAGTATACACCTAAACACGGATAGATTTGGCTTTGCTTTACCTCCACACTCCCAGATAACCCCTCCCCATGAGGTTAGAAGACGCGCTATCTAATACCATACCCAGCCGGCAAATAACAGTGACTCGCATATCGCGATACGTCACTTCCGGTATACCAAGTGAGTCGCGTCACTTCCAGTTTACAAATTTTACACGGAGGTCTCAAATTATGATAATTGGGATCTCTATAAGAGGGCAACCACAGCACACCACACTGTACTCTCCGACGAAGCGCCAGCAAGGCGTGAAACGCGTTAGAGTCAGAGGTTTTTTCCTGCACCCATACCTGTCTGCACCATGACTTCTCAATAAAGAACTTTTATTTTCATTATACTGCTGCTGTCCCGTGGATCCAGTTTATCGCTGTGCGCTGCACCTCTACATCTGTGGCTACCCGAACCAGAGGGCAATAAAAGCGCTGTACAATGCGCCTGCAGCTCGGATGGTTCACCAAGGGTTTCCCTCAGAGCTGTTTCCAATTAAAAGTGGTACGAGACAAAGATGCCCGCTATCACCCTTGGTGTTCGCCTTATGCATTGAACCACTAGCAGCCCAAATTCGTAACAACAAAGATATCACTGGAGTACAAATACACTCACAAGAACACAAAGTGGCTTTGTACGTAGACGATATTATTCTAACCCTGACGAAGCCGCTAATCTCGCTACCTAACCTGTTCGGGCTTCTAGAACAATTTAACCAGATCTCGGGGTTCAAGATTAATCAGGCAAAATCAGAGGCCCTACACAGGCGGCACACTTTATTCGAGTGCGGCCCATTCCGCAAGCCGGGAAATGTCCCGGCTTGCGAGCCGCACTCCCTCAGCGTGCCGCGCATCACCGATGCGCGGTCACGCATCATCGGGTGCCTGTGCCGCCTGTACGTGTGCCCAGGGCTCCCCGAGGGAGCCCTGGTGTCGCGTGGATGTACTGACGGCGGCGGGACGTTCCGGGGGACCCGGCGGACCCGGTAAGGAGAGGGGGAAGCCCCGATCGGCGGGCCTCTCCTCCGAGGCTTCGGCGCGCGCCCGGCACCCTCCGGCGCGCCAGGTTACTGCTGCGGCCGAGAACGGGCAAATGCTCGAATAAACTCGGCCGCAGCAGTAAGTCTTAATGTTCCCCGAGAGATGGAGAAGCTGATTGAACTCAACTTTGAGTTTAAGTGGAGACCCTAATCCATAAGATACCTAGGGGTGTATATTACAAAAAATATAGGCTCCCTATATCAAGCAAATTACCCCAGTCTATTGAAAACTCTAAAATAGGAATTACAAGACTGGGCAGCATATGGTATCTCATGGATAGGACGGATCTATAGCGTCAAGATGAACATCCTCCCCCGGATTTTATACCTGTTTCAGACTCTCCCGATACTCGTGGTTCGGGCAGATATTATGGGACTCCAAAAAGCGATTTCGAAATTTATTTGGAAGGGGAAAAAACCACGGATAAATGCCAAAATGATGCAGCAGTCAAAGGAGGGGGGGGTCTAGCTGTCCCGAGCATTATGTCCTACTATAAAGCGGCACAATTGTGCCAAATTACGCAGTGGCATGGGGACCCGGAGCTCAACGGTGGGTGGCACTAGAAAAGGAGATGTGTGCCCCTCTAGAGCTCGGTGACCTAATCTGGTACCCGAGGAAACGGGTAAAGGACATAAACAAGACACTATCCTCTGTGATCAACTCGCTCTCGGTCTGGGAAGCATCTAAAAGTAGTTGCTCGCTGACCTCCAAACATACGCTTATGGCCCCCTTATATGGTAATCCGGATTTTGCTCCCGGACTAGCGAACAAGAGTTTCCCATTGTGGCGTAAATTGGGGTTGAGAAGATTGAAGGATCTGGAGGGTAGTAACACAATTAAATCTTTCGAATTTTTAAAGTCAGAAACGTACATCCCCAACACAGAATTCATTAGATATCTCCAGGTCCGGGCATTTTACAACGCACATCCGGTGAGACCACCGCTAACAAAGTTTGAACAGCTCTGCGTGAGAGGAACAAACACGCGGGGACTGATTTCTACCTTGTACAGAGACTTGGTCGGTGCTGACAAATCCGATACAGACAAACCCAGATTTATGGCCCAGTGGGAGTCGGATCTACAGTGCACATTAGAGGACGAGGACTGGACCGCGATTTTCAGAGCGGCAGCTAGTAGCTCCATCTGCACGACCTTGAAGGAGAACTCATATAAGGTAATGTTGCGCTGGTATCTCACCCCAGTTAGATTAGCTAAATTCGTCCCAGGCTCTTCCCCGCTCTGCCCTAGGCAGTGCGGGGAACGGGGGGACTTGGTGCACATGCTGTGGTCTTGTCCGAAAATAGTACCGATTTGGACTCAGATTAGAAATTGGCTACAGAGGCTCTTTTTAGGCCTCCAATTATGCTTGACCCATGGGTGTTCCTACTAAGCAAACCCACAGATGAGGTTTCGAGCTCAGGGAACAGATTAATAGCACATTTTGCAACGGCTATGAGGTGCGAGACCGCAGCATTATGGAACCAGAACGCAATCCCATCACTAGCAAAGATCAGGAATAGAATTTGGTTCATATGCCGAATGGAAAAATTAATGAGCCTAATCAATGACTCCGGCGACAAATTCCAAAAAGTCTGGCTGCCCTGGTTGGCACAGACGGATATCCAAGGGGTGAACGATACCACAATTTGGCTATAATTTAAAGGAAGTGAGTTCTCCTATGAGGGGAGCCCGGGAGTGTGACGAGCAGGACGGTCTGGACGTAGGGGTCCCCCAGGTAGTAATAATGTGGCAGAGGCAGTACAACTCCAGTCGAGAAGGCAATGCCGTACCACTGCAGTGGCAATCCGCCACTAGCGTCGGATGGAAGGACAAAGGAAGGAGATTCATCGCCTATCCCCCTCCCCCCCGCCCCTCTCCCAACCCTTCCCCTCCCCCACTTTCCGGTGTAGTCATGTCCGAGTGTCTGTGATGTCTTGTTGTCTCCCCATCACGTCGTCTGTTTAGTGTTGTATGTCCCACAGAGGGAGTTTATTTGTGTGCGTACTGCAAAAGTTGACATTATGTTTATTTTTTCAATGTATGTATACAAAAACCAATAACAAAGAAAGTTTAAAAAAAAAATTCTAATTGCAATTCAACCTACACAGTACAGCCGTACAGTTCTGCAAGTCTGTGTGTGTACAGTAATTGTAATTTGAAGATTTATATTTGAAGCAGAGATTAACGTTACGAGTTCATACTGTATACAGTGGCGTCCGCCTTTATTCTCCTGCGGCCACCGCCGCAATATGCGGGCAGACGCGGCTGATTTTTTTTTCTGATGTGTGCCGCGCGTCACTGGTGCGCCGGTCACGCATGCCAGCATGCGTGCCAGGGTTCCGCCGGCAACCCGAAGATGGCCCAAAGATGGAGGTTGAAGGCGGGGTAGGCGTGGGGTAAGGCCCAGTGACTGTCCCTGCGTTGTGCATCAGTAGAAGCAGAGGCGGAGCAGCCAGGGGGTCGCGCGTCATGGACCGGAAAGGAAGATGCGGGGAAGATGCGGCTGGCGCGCGGCCAAGTTCGGCGCCAGCCGAAAAGAGCCACGGTAAATATAAGAATTAAGCTGGCCGCAGCAGTACAGTAGTCTAAGGCTCCTTAGCCATACACATAAAAAATATGAGGACGGGGGCGTGGCCAAGACACAGAGTGGAGCGGACGCAGGCTCGCTCAGCTCCGGTGGAAGGAGCAAATACACTGCTCACCCCGCAGCAAAAAAAAACCCCAAAAAGCCCCAAACATGAGGCACAGCCCTGCGCACAGGACCCCGGCTCTGCAGGGGGCACCGGGAGCTCCCAGCACCAGAAATCGGCCAGACAGCCGCCAGCATTCCCTACGAGTCCCCACGAGGCAGGGGATCCAAGATGGCCGGCGGAGCAGAAGCGTAGGCTGATCCGCGGCACAGATCAGCACAGGAGGCAGTGAAAACCCGGTGATCAGGGAGGAGGCGAACCAATACGCCATGCGGCAGAACCGGAGACGGAGGGGAGGCATGCTGGACAGATGGAGAGCCAGACAGACGCCGTCGGAGCTGGGGTAGGCTAAGGAGGGGGCAGACATCTGTGTGACAATGGAGCCCTGCCGCATAGAAGCTCCCAGAGGTACCCTGCTACCAGAACACAGCAGTGCTCAGCAATAATAGAGCAGAGGCAGTGGGCGCAACCCTCTCCCCCCGGTCAGACATATAGCTGCAAAGTGGACCTTCACCCTCCCCCATCCCCCTCCATCCTCCGCCCAAAACATAACTACAGGCACAAAAAACACTGTGGGTGCCAATCATTAACAGCTGCCAGATGCTGCCAACCGAGACCCGCGAGCTTAATCAATGGCCAAACCCCACCCTGGCACAAAACCTCCTGAGCAGCACAACTCTGCAAAACCACCCAAAATAACACCACACTCTAAAATGGCTGCCACAAATCTCTGAGTGACTAACATTGAGAGCCAGAAAAGCTACACTGCCACGCCCCCCAATCCCCCCCCCCCGCACAACCTATGAACACATAAATAAAACGATGTAACAGGGGGAACACTAAGTGAAGGGGTGCAAATGTGGTCACGATAAAATCGAAAGCTCGAGTCTAGGACCCCCCCAGGGGTCTATGGATCAAAGCAGTTAAATATATATCTCAACAAGAGCGACCTAGGGCTAACAATTTCTAGCTATTTGTACAAAACAGGCCTGAGAAATGGCCCCGCTGTAAGGAATCGGGGGCCCCGTCCCCTGCGACCTGACCCCTCCTTACCCACTACCATTACTGCAGCTGCTGCTGCCTCTGCCCCTCATCGCTACCCCTGCCGGTGCGGTGTTTCCTACTACTCGCCGCGGCCGCCATCTTGGATTCTCGCGCTGGCGTTACAGAGTGCATATCTATCCCTGTCACTTGAAACTCGCGCGCCATGCCTGCCTCCACCCCCCGCTCAGCCCGGGAGTTCTTGCCATGCCTCCTGCACTCTCAGCTGAGCTCTGTTACTCCCAGCCTCTCAGGAGCTGCTACTCGCCACACCCCCATCTGGATTGGTGGATACCGCTTTAAATACCCTGCTCTGTCACTTCCTCCTTGCTCTGCATAGCTCCTTGCTTCCTGTGTAACCTGGAAACTGTGTCGTGTTCCTGTTTGTCTTTACCCCTACAGATTTGAACCGGCTTGTCTGACTTACCTCTCTTGCTCCCGACTTCGGCTTACCCATCACGATTCTTACCTCTCAGACCCTTGGATACGGAAATGGATTTGACTATGGAACTCTCTATACTCCTGAACTCGGCAAGTACAACAACTATTCTAAATCTTAATCCAGGCCTGGCCACGCTACAACCACATCCCGGACCCGCTCCCTCTGCTGTCGGTGTGTATATTCAACATCCCACCTCAGTAAAGGGGACTGGCCTGGTCTGCGGGCTGCACAGCATGACACCCGCCAAAAAAGCCACCAAACCAGAGACTTCCCTGTTTTTCAAACAAAAGAGTGGCACACCGAAACCTCCAAGAAAAGACAAGACCTGGCAATCCCAGGACCACGAAGAATCCGAGTCAGACTCGGACTCGGATCAAGGGAGAAGTATAAGAGACGATCTAAAGGCCTTGGTCAAAGAGATCAAGCAGACATTTCATGAGGAACTGCAGAGCGCAATGAAGGGACAACGCTCCGAAATCGCGGTGGTCGAGGTGCGCTCTACAGGCCTCGAAGACGCTATGGAGGCCTCTACCGAAAGACAGATCAAGGCAGACTCAGATATAGCCCAGCTCAATGATCAGATATCTCGTCTCCAAGACGCGCAGGAGGAAGCCGAGAATCGATAAAGAAGGAACAATATCAGGATTCGGAATGTCCCAGAGTCGGTCGCTAAAGAAGATATTAAACTTTATCTCCACAGGCTGTTTGAAAGTATACTTCCAGAAGCCACCAATCCTAAACTGGAACTTGACAGGGCCCACAGTGTTTGCAGACCCAAGGAGTTCAAGAACAGAGGACCCAGAGATATAATTACCAGGCTGCACTACTTCTCAACTAAAGAGGAAATTATTACCAAAATCAGAAACCAGGATAAGATCCACTTTGAAGAATCAGAATTACAAATCTTTTCCGACCTTGCACCTGCCACACTGGCTAAAAAACGGGAGCTTAGAGGGATAACGAGCTTTCTATGAAGTAAAGACATCAGATACTGCTGGGGCTTCCCATTCCGTTTACAAGTATCGCACAATGGGAAACAAGCAACACTCTGGAATCCAGAGGAGGGCCCGGCATTCATGGCAGCCCTGGGTATGGAAGTCCCGCCGGAAATTGAAGCCCAGGCGAGAGCCCCACTACAAGAAAAACAGAGACAATGGACTAGAGTTCAGGTGTCCTCAAGGAGGACTTAAACAACTGTGATTTAGGGCCTCATGCAGTAAGCGCTGAAAAGACTTTTTTCGCCATTTTTCCGCAAAAAATGCCTTCCCGATTCAGTAAACGCCGAAAAGTGGCCAAAATCGGCAATTTTTGTTCTCGATAAAAACGTATCTGCATGCGGGTGCCGTGTAACAGGGGAGTAATCCCTGTTCAAGTAATGTGCCTTTAATCTAGCAGTGTGGGGGTTAACTGCTGGTAGTCAATTAATAAACACCACCTGCCTGATCTTGTTTGCTTACAAAAGCCTGTCTGTTGAGACAGGAAGTTACTCCTTAGCTCACTTGTGAGCTGACCTTTGGAGACACCACATGTCTTGAACTCTGCCAGAAGACACAGCAGACCTGATTTCAAGACACAGGGAAAACTACTGAACCTGAAGCTGACACACCCTGAGTAGGGAGCTGACCGGTATTGATCTCTGCCCAGCATAGCTGATTGCAAGACACCAAATAAGACTTCTAAACCTTGATGCTGATATTTTCTGTGCACGCACGGGTGCGGTTCCAGGAGAGCAGAGAAGCTTACTCTACGGCAAGAAACAGATAAGACTTTCATAATTAAGAGACTGCTTATATCTGCTTATTTCATGCTATATGTTTTGGGGCTGGGAGAAATGCTTAACTAACGGAGATGTGAATTAATTGCATAGAATTTCACTAGAAATACTCCCAAGTGAACAGAAGCTTTGTTCCCCCCCCTGTGTTTGGATGATTTCCTGATGAAAAGAAAAAGGCACAATAAAGCCTATTATAATTTCACCTTATAAAGTCTCCAATTGTGTACCTCTGTGAACGTCCATCTACATATGGTGTCCGAGGTGGGACAAGAGGTGTCCTTGTAGTTAAAATGGAACAGAGAATTTTATGTGAATTTTTTTTAGGCTTTTTGCCTACAAACAATCTGAGAAAGTTAAAAAAAAAAAAACCTCATGCAGCAGAGATCAGAATTAAAGGGATACACACCATTGAAACCACACTGCACTGAAACTTACAAAAACCCAGAAGATACTGCGGAAGTAGCTAAACCTTATTTTGCCTATCACAAAGTGTAATATGGTCATTGAAATAGGGGTTTTGCCTTTCAGCCATAGTCAGTGTTCAAGAAGTGAGTCAGCCCTTAAAAAGGGATAGGTGTTTGTTGTTTTCAAAAGTTTCGTTGAAGCAGTGAATACAGATGGTGACCCACGAGCGGTACTGATTTTGCAAATAAAGGTTGCCACACCGCATAGGGCTACCAGCTGTGAATGGAGTATATGCAGAAAAGTGTGAAAATTGATACAAGACTGTGCTGAAGCAGGGGAATTTTTAGCAAACAAATGCTGAGTGTTGAGTCACCCTGCCGGGAATGAAAGAATGTTTTTTTTTTCTGAAAGTAAAAAAGGTCTGCCTATATATATATCTTGGGAGCAAAAACAGACACCAAGAGTGTGAAGTGTGAATGCCATAATACCCAAATATGAGACTGAAAATTACTGAACTCAGGCAGAAAACTAAATTCTGTTGCTGAAGCGGAGAGATTGCACCTAGCAAGTAAATGGTGTAGAGCAAATAGACTTTTTTTTAACCTAGCAACTGCACATCATGTATACCTGATAAGAGAAAATGCATGCACAGTACTGCTGATATTGAAAAAAAAAAATTCCCAAGAAAGAAAAGTCTACAGAGATGCCTGTGAGAGCTACGACCTCTACAAGAAAAATATGCCCATCTGTAGGACTACCACAATTGGGGGTTCTAGCAAATACAGCGGCAACAGCTGCAATAGTGCCTCCTGAGGTCAGGAAGAAAATTACACCTGATAGCCTAAAAATGGAGGACAAGATGCAGCGTTCCTGTAATGAACCCTACCCCACGGAAGAGTGGCCCTTCCAGTCCAATAAAGAGGAAGACATCTCTTACGGGGACCCCGAACTGAGTCACACCCACAAAACAAACCAAGAATGGTAGGGGTGCCTGAACTCGGCACGGACAGAAAAGCCTGGCGTATATAATGAAGCCGCTAAAATTTCAAATGAAGATGGAGACCCCAATATCCCTGAAGGGACGGTGTCATCCAAATCAAAAAGGCGGAAAAAGAAAAGCAGTTTTTCACTTACCGTGGATCGAACAGACACGTCCGCAGATCCTGTGGAAGAAAAGGGGGACCGAGTTGCCCTGCAGTCTAGAGAAAATGGAGAATTCGTCCTGCGGTTAACCGAATATCCAGAGGGCCAAAGGCAGAAGTCGTGTACCCAAAAGAAGTGTCTGTCCAGTGCCAACAGTTAGGAACCCTCAACCAGTCATCCCAGGGAAGCGGAGCCGGAACCTGTGAGTGACGATCCCTTGACCAGCCCTGAAGACGCCCTGAAAATTGCCAGGCATGACTGTGATCTGCTCTGTGAAGAATTGGGAAGGGAGAGAAAAAATAATGCTGAGCTACAGAAGACTGTGCTAGCAATTTACTCTGCGGCCAAGACCAAATTGGAGGATCTCAAGACTGAGCTAGATACTGCAAAGGCTACTATTTCCGCCATGGATGAAAAGCAGAGCCAATCGGATAAAATGATGGCCACGCTAAAGCGGAAGTATGAGGAGGCACTGAAGCAGATGACAGTCTTCCAGCAAGAGGTTCACACTCTTCGTATAGAGCTTGATGCCTCACATCATGAGACCAACAATGTCCGGACAGAGGTGGACGTATCTCAGAAAGAGGTTCAGACACTCCGCAGAGCACTGGATGCCTCACATCATGAGACCAACAGCTGCCGCACAGACCTGGAAGTTTCCAGAAAGGAACTACACAGTCTCACTGAGGAGCTGGACATTGCTAAAGAAACTACTGTCAATCTTGATACAGATCTCAAAGTCTCTCAGAAGGAGCTTCAGACCCTCAACCTAGAGAAGGAAGTCTCACGCCAGGAGAGTGTCATTCTCAAAGCAGATGTGCGTAAATGGAAAGAGGACTGCAAAGAAGCCCTGAAGAATACAGAGACTGAAAAAAGAGAAAATTCAAGATTAAAAAGAGAAAACTTAAAACTGAAAGAAGAAAATTTTCAGTTGACAGAAGAAGTCAAGGAAAAGATTGAAGCAGAGCACCGACTGCAGAACCAACTGCAAGGTCTGTGTACACACCTCCAGTATGTTGAGGAGAAGCAGCAAACGCTGCAGGAAGAAAAGCTGCAGGCTGCTAAAGAAATTCAAGTGCTGCAGGAACGTCTGATGACCCAGTATGTCCCCGCAAAGCAGCATGAGAAACTGAAGGCTGCCCTGAGCATCACCAAAGTAACGCTAAAAGCCAAGCTTAGAACCCAGGTGACGCGGCACAAAAGAGAGCACAAGAAGGTCCAGAAACTGAAACAAGTAAATGTGGCCCAAGCAAAGAAGTTCATAGTGCTCCACAATGCAATATAAATGTGGAGGCAGGCTCAGAGAAAGAAAAGCATGCAGATAAATTCCCTGAGAAGAGACTTGCAAGACGCACTCAAAAACCAGGGATCTCTCGCGGATAAGATTACAGTCCTACAATGACAAGTATTGACCCTGACTAAGCGTCAGTATCCCACAGCCTCAAAAACCCATGAAGACAAGGGTACAGTGAGAGCTGGGAATACCGCTCATCTGAAAGACAAGGTTGCAAAATTTGAACCACCTAAACAAGCACTAGCAAAACCTTCAGCCACCCAGCAGGCAACAAAAGAAAGTACACATGCTGAATTAAAACCAGAAGAATCCTTAGCTGATGAAGCTGAAAAGATGGGACATTCTCTGGAAGTGGGTGTGGAATTGCAACTTAATCAAAAAGGGGCTGAACTAGCAACCCCATTGAGTGGGAAAAGGGCATTTTTTTAAACACTCTGAAACTGCTGCCATACAGTATGCATACAATAAGATGAGCACCCGACGCGAGGGAAATCACATGAGCACGCACGTAGAAAAAAGACTATACTTGGAGAAAGTCCTCCTCGAGCGACTGAGGGGTGTTGATCTCAAACACCTTCAGGAGGAGACACGAATAAACTGGAGAAAGGGCTCCAATCCCAACAGGACTGAGGGTTCTCTTCCTCCATCCACTCTCATTCAAGTCACTGAGATATCTAGAATGAGAGTGGAAGGATGGGCTTTGGCCGTGGCAAGCCTGAGCTTCCCACAAACATGGGAGGTATGTAACAGGGGAGTAATCCCTGTTCAAGTAATGTGCCATTAATCTAGCAGTGTGGGGGTTAACTGCTGGTAGTCAATTAATAAACACCACCTGCCTGATCTAGTTTGCTTACAAAAGCCTTTCTGTTGAGACAGGAAGTAACTCCTTAGCTCACTTGTGAGCTGACCTTTGGAGACACCACATGTCTTGAGCTCTGCCAGAAGACACAGCAGACCTGATTTCAAGACACAGGGAAAACTACTAAACCTGAAGCTGACACACCCTGAGTAGGGAGCTGACCGGTCTTGAGCTCTGCCCAGCATAGCTGATTGCAAGACACCAAATAAGACTTCTAAACCTGGATGCTGATATTTTCTGTGCACGCACGGGTGCGGTTCAAGTAGAGCAGAGAAGCTTACTCTACGGCAAGAAACAGATAAGACTTTCATAATTAAGAGACTGCTTATATCTGCTTATTTCATGCTATATGTTTTGGGGCTGGGAGAAATGCTTAACTAACGGAGATGTGAATTAATTGCATAGGATTTCACTAGAAATACTCCCAAGTGAACAGAAGCTTTGTTCCCCCCCCTGTGTTTGGATGATTTCCTGATGAAAAGAAAATGGCACAATAAAGCCTATTATAATTTCACCTTATAAAGTCTCCAATTGTGTACCTCTGTGAACGTCCGTCTACATGCCGATAAGCCACTTTTCTGCACTTTTTGAAATCGGCTGAATTCTAGTAGCCCCGGTCAGCTTTTCGCTGCTGATGGGCATTTGAGAATTTAACGCCAATTCGTCCCGCCAACTAAAGTTGGCAAGTTGGTGGTGGAGAAGCATCGGCAAGGTCGACACTTAGAAAAAATCAGGCCTTTTTCCTGGCTGGGATTGATGCCGGGGGTCTCCGGAGCTGATACCCATTAATATCAGCACCGGAGCCCCCCGGCATGCATCCGAGGCAGGAAAAATGCATTTAAAGCCCACTTCATTACCTTAGCGGCAAACCGCTAAGGCAATGAAGTGGTTAAACTTACCCATACCAAAAGAAGTAAAATAAAACATAATCTAACACTTACAGAAAAGACTGCGCTCAAAAAACTTGAGGATGATAAATCAATAACCATCAAACAAGCAGATAAAGGGAGGGGGCGTAGTGATCATGGATACTACCAACTATAAAAAAAGAAGCAGACAGGATCCTCTCAGATGCTATTACATATGAGAGTCTAAGAATAAATCCCCATAAGAATTTCTGTACAGAATATTCAAAACACCTAGACAAGGGTAAAGAAATAGGGGTAATAAACACCAAGGAATATGAATACTTGAATGTCAAATTCCCCGTGATGCTGATTTTCTATTTCCTTCCCAAAATACACAAAAGTCTGATAGACCCACCAGGAAGACCGATCATTTCGGGTATAGGCTCTCTCACCTCACGACTGTCAGAATACATAGACATTTCCCTACAACCTTACGTCGTGGGGATGAAATCATACCTCAGAGACACCACACAAACTGTCAATCTGATAGAACAAACAGCATGGAGCCCAGATTTTATACTATGCACATGTGATGTAACATCACTATACACATCCATTAACCACGAGGATGGTATTTCAGCCATTGATAGGACATTAAGCAATGACCCAAACGTTCTTATAGAACAGAAATCTTTTATTCTAGAGAGTATTAACTTTATTTTAAAACATAACCTTTTTAACTTTGATGGAAAGTACTACCTACAAAAATGCGGAACCGCAATGGGCACGAAATTTGCACCAAGCTACGCCAATCTTTTTATGGACGCCTGGGAACAGGACAAAATCTGGTCAACACATGAATTTAGCGCAGATCTGGCGCTTTGGCGGAGATATATAGATGATATCTTCTTCATCTGGAAAGGTAGCGAGGAGAATCTAAAACGGTTCTTAGAATATATCAATGACAACGAAATCAATCTAAAATTCACGGCCTGCACAAACCCCATCTCTGTAGATTTTTTAGATCTAACCATCTATGTCGAGAACAGTTCTCTCAAAACCAAAACATTTTTCAAGAAAGTAGACTGCAACAACTACCTACTGAGAACAAGCTGCCACCACAAAAAATGGCTATCTAACATACCACTAGGCCAATTCCTCCGTATCAGGCGGAATTGCAGCGACGGTAACACTTTTAAAGAACAAGCAGACATTTTAAAAAATCGGTTTATTAACAAAGGATTCAACAAAAACTCACTAGATGAATCCATTAAGAAGACAGGTCTCCTACAACGATGAGATATCCTAAAAACAACACAAAAACAACCGACAGAAAATTTTAACGTCGAATTTTTAACTCAATACAGCCAGGATTCAGGCAAAATACAACAAATTCTTAATAAACACTGGCACCTTCTACAAGGAGATGACACCCTTAGAAACTACCTCCCAGAAAGACCCAAGGTCATCTTTAAAAAAGCAGATAATATAAAGAATAAATTAGCATCCAGCCTATTTAGAACTGATAACTCCAAAAGGGACGAGAATTGGCTATCAACAGCCAAAGGTTTTTATAAGTGCAGTACTTGCAAAGCTTGCAAACAAGGGTCAAACGACAAAATAGACTTTTCATCACATGTAACAGGCGAACAATTTAAAACAAAGCACTTTATCAATTGCAAGAGTGACTACGTGGTCTATTTACTAAGCTGCCCCTGTGGACTACAGTATGTCGGCCGCACCAGCCGACCACTGAGGGTTCGAATATTGGAACATATTGGTAACATCCGACGACAGGTTATGATCCACAGCGTGTCAAAACATTTTTCACTACAGCATCAGGGGGACCCCTCAGGCCTGACATATAGAGCCATAGAACAGATTCCTCCCCTTTGGAGAGGGGGAGATAGACTTACAAAACTAGCAAGAAAGGAGACACTATGGATTTATAAACTAAAGACGCTAGCACCCCAAGGACTTAACATTAACATCGACATTGGGGCTTTTCTTGAATGAAACATGTATATTTAACACACTAATCACGTTTCTCTTCTTCTCTCCCTTCTTCTCTTCTTCCTCTCAATCCCCTTCCCGAATTTAGAACCAGTAACTTCGCAATTGGATGATTCACTTTCATTCGCTTAACCGTACACAATTATATTATTTTGTAATCTCTATGTTTACGTTCTCTATGTTCACATATGCACCAACGAGTATATGAAATCTATCTGCCTCTGCGTAGCACAGTTAACTTATCACACTGCTTTTGAGTGAGGGCCAATATGATCGTGGGGACAAATCCCCAATGAAATACTAGAAACACACACTAAGAATTCAAGTACCCCACATTTCTCAATTATTGAGATACTTTTTAATACTTTTTAACATTTCACCTAAGCCTGGGTAACACACCAATACTCTTTAATCACATTTGTTATTCTCATTGCAGAATTCTGTACTCTCTCTGATCGCATATGTGTAAACAAGTACATGATGTCCATCTGCCTCTGTATAGCACAGCCAACTTATCACTCTGCTTTTAAGTAAGGCCTAATATGATCGTGGGGTCAAATCCCCAATGAACCATACTGAAAATACATCCAAGTTCCATACATCATTAAATTACTGATCACTATGTTTGAATTACTGAACTATCACATTTGTAGGAATAATTCTACTCCAATTCTATTCCGGCCACCATTGACATTCTCCAAACTAACCACAAGGGGGAGTCAAGAAACACACAGGGGTACTTTTTAACATATATCACCTAAACCTGGGTAATACACCATATATATATATATTTTTCAGGACAGATAGTCTAAACATATAAGCGATACCATATCCCAGTAGCCCCAATTACACATATATTCATCTATACAATATTTTTATTTACAACACATTTTTATATTCCTATTTTATTATTTTATATTTTTTTATATATCACTTTAAATCCATCCATCTGAGCATGAGCTCTTTTGCATTTAGTTTAAATGTCACACATCACAGAAGTTCTAAGTGCAAGGGCCACTTTAGGTATGAAATTAATTTGCTGAAGGAATTACATAGAGGTTTACTTCACAATGTACTGCACCGACACACTTTATTCGAGCAAATGCCCGATTTGTACCTGGCAGATACTTTGAATCCGCCGCTGCTCACCTCTTGCATGCTGCGTTGCGTTTGCCTTCCCAGCCACGGTTCATGCCTGGCTGACGGGGGATCTGATCTGTTAAATGATAACAGAAGAATTTACTAGGCGGCAATGTTTCGTTTGTCCACCAGATGGCATAAACTCATGACTTAAGTTATGTGTGGACTTTGCAAGTTGTTTCGTTTACTATACCAAAAAAGATACTTTATCCCAGTACAGTATGCTACAGTATTGTAACTTGTCCTTGAGACTGAAGGAAGAGTTGCAAAAAATTTATCAATTTAGGCTTTACATACAGTACTGTATTAAATAAAGACAAAGATCATTTTCGCTTACACTATTCTACAGAGACATGAGTGTTCAAGTGGAGCCCGCTTTCCAAAAACCTGACAGAAGTTATGCTTATTTGATATGGGCCGCTATTAATGCAACAGAGGATAAGATGGCAACAGTTGTTCAAATTTATCAGTATTTTATCGAAAATTATGACTTTTACAGATTTTCGCCAACTCCTCATTTGTGGAAGCGCGCAATAAGGAAAAGGTTATGTAGTGACCCCTGTTTTCACCGTATTGAGCCTCAATTTGTTGGAGGGTATTGGTGTGTGGCACCGGGTTTTTCCCGTATCTATGATAATGGAGGCGGCAAAAGGCGAAGGGTCGTGTTAAAACGAAATAAGAAGCGACAGTCCCTGCCAAGCAATGCGCCAGAACCAGAACCAGAACCAGCAGCAGCACCAGCTTATCATGATGCCATCTCCATCGGTGACAACTCTGAGATGGATTTCGCAGCCAGTTTTGATGAAGCTTGCATGTACCTAAGCGATTTCCCGCTGACTACAGGTGGGCTAGTCCCTCTGCAAACTATCGACGTGGGTGATGATGAAAGCTGGACTGGAAGTGGGCCGGCGCCGGCGCAAGCTGAATGGGAAATTCAGTAATACAGTATGGTGAGTACTATTATTTTGGTGGGGCTGGCTGGGTACTTCTTTAGGGGGCTGACCATTACTGTACATTAAAACTTTTCATTTTGTTTTTCCTCAGAAAAGAAAAGAAAACGGCTAATGGGGGGATTTCGATGGATACAGTAATATTGTGCTGTACAGTATGCTGATGTTTTCCAGCCGAACAGTATACTGTGTAATAAACCCGAATAAATAAAACTATGCATTTATTCTACAGTACATGTTCAGTAAATTACTGCACATACTGTACTGGGGGCGAGATGTGTTTGCAGCAGAGAGAGATTTAATAATATTGTACAGTGAGCAGGGGGCTCCCTGAGCCAGAAATTAATGCTCAGGGAGCCCCCCCCCCCCCCCTGCTCCTGATCAATATTATTAAAAAAATACACACAGCAGCCGCCAAAAAATAAATAAATAAATGACAATAAATACATTTGAAATACATTTTTATTGATAGTGTAGATGTGCAGGGGGTCTGCGGAGCTGAACCGCGTTGGTTTTAGGTCTGGGGACCCCGTGCCCCCCGAGATACAGGCCCCTTTAGGGGGTGCCGGTATCCCTCTGCGTTTAAAGATCCCGATCACGTGACCGCGGCCTGTAAACCAAGCAGAGCAGAGGGATACCGGCACCCCCTAAAGGGGCCTGTATCTCGGGGGGCACCGGGTCCCCAGACCTGAAACCTGTGCGCTTCTGCTCTGGAGACCCTCTGCACATGTACACTATCAATAAAACACATACAATATACAGTATAAATAAACACTCGTTCTTTACCTTAGCGTCTATGCGCTATGGTAAAGAAGCATTATTTTAATAATATTGTAAAGTGAGCAGGGGGTTCCCTGAGCCAGAAATTAATGCTCAGGGAACCCCCCCCCCTGCTCCTGATCAATATTATTAAAAATACGGAAAATGCTGCGTCATTACCATAGCGGATAGCCGCTAAGGCAATGAAGGGGTTAACCCACCGTGCCCGCTTTATTGTGTGTAGTGGGGATTGGTGAGGGGGGTATTTGGCCCTTGGTGTGAGTTTAGGACTTGCGGGAGGGGGGGGGGGGGGGTTGCGGGTGCACTTAACCCCTTCACGACCGTAGCAGTTAATACCGCTACGGTCATGAAGGGGTTAAGCCCTCCCGCAACTCCCCCCCTCCCCCCGCAAGCCCTCCCCAACCATTGTTGGGGCGAATACCCCATTCACCCACCCTCCCGCAACCCACAACAATAAAATACACACAGCAGCCGCCAAAAAATAAATAAATAAATGACAATAAATACATTTGAAATACATTTTTATTGATAGTGTAGATGTGCAGGGGGTCTGCGGAGCTGAACCGCGTTGGTTTTAGGTCTGGGGACCCCGTGCCCCCCGAGATACAGGCCCCTTTAGGGGGTGCCGGTATCCCTCTGCGTTTAAAGATCCCGATCACGTGACCGCGGCCTGTAAACCAAGCAGAGCAGAGGGATACCGGCACCCCCTAAAGGGGCCTGTATCTCGGGGGGCACGGGGTCCCCAGACCTGAAACCTGTGCGCTTCTGCTCTGGAGACCCTCTGCACATGTACACTATCAATAAAACACATACAATATACAGTATAAATAAACACTCGTTCTTTACCTTAGCGTCTATGCGCTATGGTAAAGAAGCATTATTTTAATAATATTGTAAAGTGAGCAGGGGGTTCCCTGAGCCAGAAATTAATGCTCAGGGAACCCCCCCCCCCCTGCTCCTGATCAATATTATTAAAAATACGGAAAATGCTTCACGTCTGTGTTAAAACTCCCTGCCTTCTCTCTAATCTATGTAAAACCCCCTCCCCCTATTCTCGCTTTTAAAACGCCCTGCCTTCTCTCTAATCTATGTAAAAACCCCTCCCCCTATCCCCCTATTGTGTGTGTGCGTTAAGCTTCCCTGCAAGCTATGTAAAAAAACCTCCCCCTATTGTGTGTGTGTGTTAAATCTGCCTGGCCTGTGTTTCTGATTGCTGAGTGCTCTGCGTTTAAAGGTCCCGATCACGTGATCGCGGCCTGTAAACCAAGCAGAGCAGAGGGATACCCGCACCCCCTAAAGGGGCCTGTATCTCGGGGGGCACGGGGTCCCCAGACCTGAAACCTGTGCGCTTCAGCTCTGGAGACCCCCTGCACATGTACACTATCAATAAAAATGTATTTCAAATGTATTTATTGTCATTTATTTATTTATTTATTTAGATTTATTTATTAATTGTGCTGCTGCTGCTGCTGCAAGTCGTAAACTCACACCAAGGGCCAAACACCCCCCTCACCCCCAATAAAAAAAATTCACGCACAGCAGCCTCACAATTAATAAATAAATCTAAATAAATAAATAAATAAAGACATGAAGAGAAATAAATATATACTGTACAGTATATACTTTGTATATATACTGTATATACACTGTATATATATATATACAGTATACTGTACATATAAACACTGTGTATATATATATATATATATATATACAGTATATATATATATATCATACAGCTATATTTGTATATATATATATATATATATATATATATACAGTATATATATATATATATATATATATATACATACATACTGTATGTGAGTGAAAAGAGAAAAAAGTAACCCGTATGGGAGCACTCAGGTATGCAATTGATATATTTGTTTATTTATTTGACACAGTGCAAAAAGGGATGAATAAACAGTACATGATTTAAAAACACTTAAAAAAGAGGCATGGACCCTTAAACACTAATGAACAGCACTAGGGAACGACACACACTGTCGACCCTAAACATGAAAAGGATAGTGACTCAAAAAACACTAGGGAGAATCAAAGTGAATCACAATAGGTTACTGGGTTCAAAGGCACCTACAGTATACAACGCTAAGGATAATGCACACTACACACCAAAAGGTAGACTTGTCAAAGTATAAATGACAGTCTCAAAGCATCACACATCTGCATTAGCAGACAGTGATATAACCAATGCCTACAGCACAAATCATGTGTAGGAAAGGTGGTAAGGTGGAATGAAATCCCTAGATGTGTAGAGCAATGAAGTTAATGAATAGCATACAGTATAAAACATAACATTACAATCCACACAGTACATTGCATTTACAGTACATTGTATACTGTAAATGATGCATAGCATTAAATCTATGCACCATATACAGTACTGTACATTCTGCAAATGAATGTTAACAATATAATTGCAAGCTACTCTACCAGTAAATACTGTACAAACACTTCCAAACAAGTCAACTACAGTATTTTAACCAATCAATTAAACCAAAATCAATATATACTGTAAGTACCAACCAGAAAAGACAATTTAAAACCAAACTAATCCTTACAATACCAAGGATTACATCTATCTAATTGTAAAAAACCTTATACATTATACATTATACAGTACACAGCATTGTTTAAAGCCCCCTCCCCCCTAATGTTTCTGTTAAGCAGATTACACTGAAGGGAGAGAGATATAAAGGCCTAAAGCCCCTTCCCCCCTAATGTTTCTGTTAAGCAGATTACAATGAAGGGAGAGAGATATAAAGGCCTAAAGCCCCTTCCCCCCTAATGTTTCTGTTAAGCAGATTACAATGAAGGGAGAGAGATATAAAGGCCTAAAGCCCCTTCCCCCCTAATGTTTCTGTTAAGCAGATTACAATGAAGGGAGAGAGATATAAAGGCCTAAAGCCCCTTCCCCCCTAATGTTTCTGTTAAGCAGATTACACTGAAGGGAGAGAGAGATAAAGGCCTAAAGCCTTACCTGCATTGGTAAACCCTCCCTGCATTGGTAAACCCTCCCTGCATTGATGTCGTGCAGTGTACAGTATGTAAATGTGGGGAGGGGGGGGGCCCAATGTGCATAATGTAGTGTGAGGTCTAACCACCCTCACCCCCTACCCACATACTGTACCGTTACCCCCCCCCCCCCCCATCCTGGCCATGGCCCCTCACGCACAGCAGCTCCACAATTAATAAATAAATCTAAATAAATACATGAAGAGAAATAAATATATACTTTATATATAAATGTGAGTTTATAAATAAAATAAAGAATATTATTTCTAGGGGCCCTAGAACAGAAGTTCCCACGCCAATTTCGCGCTCATTGCTCTTTTTTTGCTCTTTTTTTACAATGTTGCTGGTCTTGCGGCTTTGCAGTCTGCAAGCAAAAAGCGCAAAGTGTACAGTATGAAGTCTGGGTGAGCGCTTTCCACATTTGATGCCTACGGCACCTTCCCATTTCTACACACTTCAATACCTGCACAGTTGGTAGCGCTTTCCATCCCAGCTACCATTCTGGATATTCACCTCTCACAGGCCATTCTTGCCCGAGTCTGTCCTATCAGACAGGGGCATTAACCTGTATCCACACCACCTGGACAATTTCTCTCTGTCAGAGACTTGTGCTATTTATTTTATATATTTTTGTGTAATTATTCATGCAAATTTATGCTCATTTCATACTGTATGTGGTTTTCAACATAAAGTGGCTGCTGGGCCTGATCCTAACTCATACAGTATAGCGCTTCCCTGTTTGTTTGTTTATTGCAAGCAAAAAGCAGTTTGTAGTACTGAGTGTGAGATAAATTACTGTATTTATCAGTGTTGATCAAAGAGAGTTGATCAGAAGGATTCCCCTTATATACAGTACGTAGAATTAATAAAATTGTATTATTTTGTGAGTTTAAAGTATTTTAAAATTAGATAGATGTATTATTCCTTGGTATTGTATTGTGTGTTTGAGGAAGGTCAGGGATAGATAGCCTTGGTTGTACTGTAAAGGTTGTATTTTTGTCGGTACTTATATTTTTTCAAAGGCTTAATTGTTCTGCTCTAGGCGTGAATTTGTTAATGATTTTATTGTTCAGGATCTAGTGTGAATTGTTTAGGGATGTAAATAATGATTGCTAATTGAGTTTTGTTTACTTGGTTGATTACAGTAATTTGCAGAATGTATATGGTGCATACAGTAGATATTTAGGCATCATTTATATTGGAATGTAAGTTGTTTAAATGGCTTTTCAGAGGTTTAGTGATGATTTACAGTAGATTGAGAGATCAGTTATGAATATTAAAGGAAATTAATTTTAATTTAGTGTGTATGTATGGAGAAGAGTTTGGTTGTAGGACAGTGCTTTTGATAACCCTTCTACATTTATTTGTACTGTACAGTATATTGGTTTATCATGGGTGTGTATATAACGTGTGTATATATATATACTGTATATATCTCTCTCTCTCTCTTTCTCTCTGTCTCTCTGTATGTATATATATACAGTATATATATATAGTTGCATGATGAAGCCACAGTACAAATTCATTGGTGAAGGGTGGGTATCGTGCCTGTGTGGCTTAACCCCTTAATTACCTTTGCGGTTATTATCCGATAAGGTGTTTAAGGGGTTAATTGATATCTGAATGTAATTGCAATGTATTGGCTTGGTTTTGGCTATGTTTTGTGTGGGCAAGAGAAGGAAGGCGCTGGCATCGGACACTTCGTATTGATGAGGTCAGTAGTACTTTATTTATTTGTATATGCTAGTTAATGTTTTTAATAATGGGCAATTAATCTATTATCCATATCTGGATAATAGTTATTTTGCACATTATTGTACTGTAGGTGTTGGGGGGGAGGGTGTATGTATTGAATGTATAGGCCAGGTTTATTTTTTTTACATTCAGGGTTTGATTCCGTGGTTTTGCGTGGGGCCTATGGAGACCACCTGTGGGTATCCTCGGGTATCCTAAAGGGTAGCAGGCTGGTGGTTCCACGGGTGACACATGCGGGGATGACGATGTGTGGTCCCACTTCTGTGGGGGCACCTCCGACCCGTAGTCTGCGGGCATGACGATGTGTGGTCCCACTTCTGTGGGGGCACCTCCGACCCGTAGGTGCGGGGATGATGATGTGTGGTCCCACTTCTGTGGGGGCACCGCGGACCCGTAGTGAGCACCCGTGAGTTCCCCAGACCCCCATGGGAACCACCCGAGGCCCCGCAGACACCTGTGGGTTTGACCCGGGGCTCCCAGACATCCTTGGGCCTACCGTGTGGACCCAATTGTGGCTCACGGTGACCCAAGGAGACCACCTGGGCGCCATGGTGCTGGCAGGATCCACCAGCAGGCCTCCAGAACCTGTGGAATGCTGCTGGTAAACTGTAGGTCTGTCCAGGTGCCCTGCCAGCCCACCGGGGACTAGCGTGGGGCTGCGTTATGGACCCTGAATGTAAAAGAATAAATCTTGTATTTATGGGGGGGGGCACAGGGGGTGGGTAATGTATTTAATAAATAGAATGCTGTTTATTGTGGGTCATTGTACTGTTTTTATTGTGGGTACTGGGGTGGGGGTGGGGTGTTTCCCCAACGGTATGTGGGTAGGCCTCCCTTGTGGGTACTGACTGGGTGGTTAGGCCTCACGGGTGGGGGGGGGTTAGTGTGGGAGGGTATGTAGGCATCCCGAGTGGTGGGTGGGTGAGGGTGGGTTAACCCCTTCATGACTGTAGCGGTTAATAACCGCTATGGTGATTAAGGGGTTAGGGGACATTACTTTGAAAGTGTTATTTTTTTTCTCTGTTTTACTGTACAGCAGCGGAGGTTGCCATGGGTAGTGGGTAGTGTATTGAATGTATTTATTGGTTATTATGCCTTAATCCCTTCATTACCTTAGCGGCTATACGCTATGCTAATGAAGCCTCGTTTCTGAACTTTTAATAATATTGTGCAGGAGCAGGTGGTCCACTGAGATTAGATTTCTGTCTCAGGGAACCCCCTGCTCACTGTACTGTACAATATTATTAAAAAGACAGAAATGCTGCTTCTTTACCATAGCGCATAGCCGCTAAGCTAAAGAATGATTCTTTAATGATGTGTGTGTTTTATTCACAGTGTACATGTGCAGGGGGTCTCCGGAGCTGAAGCGCACAGGTTTCAGGTCTGGGGACCCCGTGCCCCCCGAGATACAGGCCCCTTTAGGGGGTGCGGGTATCCCTCTGCTCTGCTTGGTTTACAGGCCGCGATCACGTGATCGGGACCTTTAAACGCTGAGCACTCAGCAATCAGAAACACAGGCCAGGCAGATTTAACACACACACACAATAGGGGGAGGTTTTTTTACATAGCTTGCAGGGAAGCTTAACGCACACACACAATAGGGGGATAGGGGGAGGGGTTTTTACATAGATTAGAGAGAAGGCAGGGCGTTTTAAAAGCGAGAATAGGGGGAGGGGTTTTTACATAGATTAGAGAGAAGGCAGGGAGTTTTAACACAGACGTGAAGCATTTTCCGTATTTTTAATAATATTGATCAGGAGCAGGGGGGGGGGGGGGTTCCCTGAGCATTAATTTCTGGCTCAGGGAGCCCCTGCTCACTTTACAATATTATTAAAATAATGCTTCTTTACCATAGCGCATAGACGCTAAGGTAAAGAACGAGTGTTTATTTATACTGTATATTGTATGTGTTTTATTGATAGTGTACATGTGCAGAGGGTCTCCAGAGCAGAAGCGCACAGGTTTCAGGTCTGGGGACCCCGTGCCCCCCGAGATACAGGCCCCTTTAGGGGGGGGCCGGTATCCCTCTGCTCTGCTTGGTTTACAGGCCGCGGTCACGTGATCGGGATCTTTAAACGCAGAGGGATACCGGCACCCCCTAAAGGGGCCTGTATCTCGGGGGGCACGGGGTCCCCAGACCTAAAACCAACGCGGTTCAGCTCCGCAGACCCCCTGCACATCTACACTATCAATAAAAATGTATTTCAAATGTATTTATTGTCATTTATTTATTTTTTGGCGGCTGCTGTGTGTATTTTATTGTTGTGGGTTGCGGGAGGGTGGGTGAATGGGGTATTCGCCCCAACGATGGTTGGGGAGGGCTTGCGGGGGGGTGGGGGGGCTTGCGGGAGGGCTTAATCCCTTCATGACCGTAGCGGTATTAACTGCTACGGTCGTGAAGGGGTTAAGTGCACCCGCAACCCCCCCCCCCCTCCCGCAAGTCCTAAACTCACACCAAGGGCCAAATACCCCCCTCACCAATCCCCACTACACACAATAAAGCGGGCACGGTGGGTTAACCCCTTCATTGCCTTAGCGGCTATCCGCTATGGTAATGACGCAGCATTTTCCGTATTTTTAATAATATTGATCAGGAGCAGGGGGGGGGGTTCCCTGAGCATTAATTTCTGGCTCAGGGAACCCCCTGCTCACTTTACAATATTATTAAAATAATGCTTCTTTACCATAGCGCATAGACGCTAAGGTAAAGAACGAGTGTTTATTTATACTGTATATTGTATGTGTTTTATTGATAGTGTACATGTGCAGAGGGTCTCCAGAGCAGAAGCGCACAGGTTTCAGGTCTGGGGACCCCGTGCCCCCCGAGATACAGGCCCCTTTAGGGGGTGCCGGTATCCCTCTGCTCTGCTTGGTTTACAGGCCGCGGTCACGTGATCGGGATCTTTAAACGCAGAGGGATACCGGCACCCCCTAAAGGGGCCTGTATCTCGGGGGGCACGGGGTCCCCAGACCTAAAACCAACGCGGTTCAGCTCCGCAGACCCCCTGCACATCTACACTATCAATAAAAATGTATTTCAAATAATTTTTAATGTGCGGATGTTTGCGCAGAGAGAGAGCAGCGGATCTCTCTCTGCTGCAAACACATCTCGCCCCCGCCGCCCATACAGTAGTATCATTTATGTATGTGCATATACAGTACAGTACTGTACAGTACTGTATGTTAGGGCTTACAGGGGTTGTTGTTATACAGTATATACAGTATATAGTATACAGTATACAGTATACTGCATTACAATTCATTATAGGGGACGGCTTCACAGAGAATAGCTCGCAAGCGCCACCATGTGTATTTTGACGGCATTGCAGTATTGTAACCAGCCGGAATAAAAAGCTTAAATTCCGACCGGAAAATAACGCAATGTACTCTGGCAGAAAACCTGAATACACCCGAGTATACCCGAATTCGCGGGACTAGCCGTGCTCGAATAAAGTGTGTCGCCAGTGTATTGTGCTGCACCTGCTACCAATTTTAAGAGATTTGTTTAAAGATGTCTGTAGATTACTAATTGCCTACACCTCGAGCGAGGGAAGGTCTCTTAGAACTGATAGAGATCATGTGTGCATAATTATCTACTGTGTATAACATTGTCACTACTTGTAACATATTTATGTATGTATTTAGAGTTTAGCATTATTGGTCTTTCATATTATTGGGCATTAGTCCAACACCCAACACTCAATAAAGGTCGTTTTTACATTTTATTATTTAATTGTTCCAATACCAATTGATGACCAATCCAATCATCAATTAGGTATTTGCCTATAAAGAGGGAAGACACAGGGCATCCGGCAGGAACCTGACGAAGCATTATTGCGAAACTAGTTGTTCCCTGCCGGAGCCCATTGATTGAAGGACCCAGCCAGCCTGCTGACATCCGGTAAGACCTCCTCTTCCGGTCCCGCCGTCGGACGCGACCACGGGAGCTGTACTGGTGAGAGGAATATCACCGGACGATCAGGCTGATGCTGGGCTGTTTTAAAGCTGTACTGTGAGTGTTATTTTGACTTTGTTTTCTGTACCTAATAAATTCTATTTTGCTCACTCAACGAGTTCGGCCCTTTTCTTCCTATTTGGGCCCCCGGGAGAGAAGCAACACACGTACTGCCCCCACCAGGAGGGTGAGAAAGTTATTGTTTTTAGCAGCATTCCGTGAAGGAAAGACTGCACATTAAACTCTGCTAACCAGCCCCATTATCCGCTTTTTACCTCAGACCAACAACAGGCTATGTAAACACACCCTGTTAGTCATCCACATATAGCACATATTCTGCTTCTGTTCATAAAAAAACACACAATTCCATTTAAATTTTATTTAAGGATTTTATTTAAGGATTTTCTAATCTATTTTTAAGCTATTTTAGAAATATATTTTTTCATATATTTATATATTTATATATTTTTACTTTTAATTACCAAGGTTCTTTAATTCCAAAGAGTTTTAACCTATTTTAAAAATATATTTTTGATACATTTTTAATTCCAAAGTTCTTTTGGCTGTATTGTACCGTTCGATTACTAAAACACTAATACCGTGTTCCATATCTTCCTATCCTCTTATCTCTACGTTTGAGCAAAATCCCGTGCGCTGACCAACCCTCCACCTCCACAGATAATTTCATCAGTAATCTTCTTTGAATCCCTTGGTAGTGAGCAATATACATTAATCTTGACAATATATTTTATTATTGCTATTAGGGTGTATAGAGCATTGATAGTATACAAGATAATGATCACCTGTAGCCCATGATATAGTAGTCGCCTGGGTAGGCTAATAAAAGTGGGATTTATGGGGTACTTGGGGGACACAGCAACCCAAAGGTAAAAGTGGACCCCCATTCACCATCACACTTAAATAAAAATACTTAGAATATAAAGGATATCTGGTATTGGAAGATATAATGGAAATCCATGGATAACTCACTGTTTAAGTAGAGGCTCAGCGGAGCATATATCCAATAATTGCAGGTAGTAGCTCATCCAGGCGTGCATCATCCAGGCGTGCATCCAGCTGTGGTAAATGATAGCAGGAAGAGGCAACCTCATATGAGGAATAAGTGGAGCACTGCAGGCAGGGTAAGGCGCAGGTAGAAACGGCACACCATAGATAATAAAAAATCTAATTTATTAAGTGACTGGAGACATCATAAAAAAGGAGCAGAGTTGTCTACTCTGACGCGTTTCGGGCCGTGGCCCTTTGTCAAAGAGTATAACCCGTTCTGGCATATGTTTGTGTTTAAATATAAATAGTACCTGATTGATTCTGTCTTAAACCGGAAGTGACGCAAGCAGAACTCAGTACAGTATCAGTCTCACGTGATCTTCCAGTAATCTGGGGACCTTGGTAGACAATCCGAGTTGTCACCATAGCACCATCTGGTGGCGAGGACCAATAAGAAAAACACAGCACAGATACCAGAAATTCAAGTGTGCACTATAACAGCAGTCTCCATAGTGAATGGCTTCAGAGATAGATCGATCTCATATATTGACCAATATATATATATATATATATATATATATATATATATATATATATATATATATATATATATATATATATAGTCAACAATGAGGTCTATAGTCATTCAGATATAAGGAGTGGTCACTCTATTGGATAAAGGCTGATGTGGTGCACACAGGAAAAATGTTACAATAATGTTATTAGCACGATAAAATACAATCTATAAAGAAACTTTATTTCAAACCTAAATTTAAAAAATGATCAAGAAAAAAAGAGAGGGTTAAAAACAATCTGTAGAGGGATATATACGCTGATAAATTAATAGCATATAAACATATAACTCATAATATATGAGTGTATATACACTGTATCTATATAGTATCATAACAATATAGCGATACATTCCTCTCAGTCTGACACAGTGCATAATCATATGCCCAACCAAGGATACTATAGAAGCATCATAGATTGTATATACTTATTTAGTTGTGTATATATGAAATAAAAATTAATCACATACCATGGAATACACCAATATATTCTATGACCATAATAGAACTTGAAAACTTAATATCACTTAATAATGATATCTAAACACGGGCATATATACATATTCGATTTCTAAAATTTAAAGTTGATTAAAGAAATTGATTACTAAAACATTGTGATATCAATTGAGTATTAGATCTTTTGACTAATATATGATAGATATACAATATGTTGGTAGGATGGACAAACATATACAATACATGATTCGCTAAATCTATATCATAATACATATATAATTTAAACGAAGGATGAACACTGGAAGATCCTTCAATGCATCTGTAACGTACGTGCTTGCCACAAACTGGTACCGGACTGCGGGGCTGAGGTGGGGATGCATAAACACCGACCTTAAGCCACGGAGTCAGGTCCGGAGTGCGGATTCCATAATCAGACATAGCCAGGTCAGGATTGGAGAAGGTAGGGTTAACGCTATCCCGGCAGGGGTCAAGGCAAGGGGCACAGGAGCGGTGGTCGAGGACACAAGCTGAGGTCATCAACAGGAAATCTTGGGTGAAGGTACTTCAGCACAGGAGGCTAGAACCTTGAGGTGAGCCACTGCAGCAGAGATGCTTCAGCGAAGGTGCTGCAGTGCATCAGGAAAATGCCAGAAGTACACTCCACTTGGAGGAAGCAGGAACCAGAGGTGCAGACACGCCACAGGAAACGCTGGGGGAACCAGCGTAGTCGCTACAGAACGGCGAAGGCAAAGTCTGCCAGGAACAAGGAAAGCAGCACCGGGGCTGCTATGCAAGAAGGCCTTGGGATGCCCGGGACTGGAAGCAGGATACAAGGCACAAGGAGCCCAGCAGGCCAAACACGGAGTCTGTGACAAGCACAGTTACTTGCAACTACTGCACCGACACACTTTATTCGAGCAAATACCCGGTATGTACCTGGCAGATACCTGGAATGCGCCGCTCCTCACCTCTAACAAGCCCCGTTGCATTTGCCTTCCCAGCCTGGGTTCATGCCTGGCTGATGGGCGGCTGATCTGTTAAATGATAATGATTAGGATTTAATAGGCTGCAATGCTTCGCGTGTCTACCAGATGGCATAAATTCATGAATTGTAATGCAGTATATATATATATACTGTGCAGTATTGCAGCCAGCGGGAATAAAATGCTTCAATCCCTGCTTGGAAAATAACTCAATGCACTCGGGCAGAAAACAGTCACAAACCTCAATACACCCGGGTATACCCGAATTCGTGGGACTAGCCAAGCTCGAATAAAGTGTGTCGCCAGTGTAGGATTGCAAAGTCTATGTCCAGCAACTTCCTGAGGGCGGGGCAGGCACTAAATAGCACAGGAGGCCAATCAGGCCAGAGCTGCACAGTAGGCACGTGATTGCAGAAGCAGGGAATAGATTGTCTGGAACCTGCAAAGCTCCGGATGGATGGGCCCATTCCAAAGCCAGGAGTGGATTCCTGACATTACCCCCCCCTTCAAGCTAGCCCTCCGAACGAGGATCCCACAGAGGTCTGGGCGACATGGAATTATTTCTGAACCCTCTGGGTATAGTTGTAGAACTGCGCCGAGGGCGTTTGTCAATGAGCGCTTTTTTCAAATGGAAAAGCAGTGGCACTGCAATCAATAGGGGGTCAGCACCCCTAGGTAGGTGAGGTTTAGAGAACATCAGGTCCGAAGTCTGGGGATCCACATAAAACGCAGTAGGCACGAAGGAAAAAGCAGAGAGACGCATGCCTGTGCCCAGAGTGAGAGCACAAGAAGAAGGGACGGGCACCTCAGGCAAGTCAAGGAAGTCCAATAGGAGCATTGCAGGCTTTGACGATGACAACATGAAATCAAGAGAGAACACATGATGTAGTACAGAAAGTTCCATGAGGGATAATCCTAAATTTGCAGTAGCAGTCATGCAGTCAGTAGCGTGTACCTCAAATACTGTGGAGGAGTCACTGGGAGACAGTATTGCCTGAGGAGTGGGAATCCCAGATTCAGAGGTAAAATGAGGAACTGCGGGGGGGTTAGGGAGGGTAGGATGATGCTTTACTGTGAGAATCTTAGGATCATCCATGGTATAACAGGACATGCAGAAGAGTCAGTGAGGCATCTGATTGTTCCAGAAATGCATGGCTGAGAGACAGCAGCGGCTTCCCTAGACAGAGCATGGAGAATCGAAAAAGGTACACCCATCACTGAAGTGAGTCCTTGAGAAGCAGCAAGTGCCAAACTAGGTATTTTGATTGAGTCAGAAGGCATTGCACTAGCCTATGAAGTGAATATCTGTGAAACAGCAAGGGCCAGAGTAGATGAGTCAGTAGAATCAGAGGAAGTTGCGCTTGTCTGAAGGGAAAATTTGTGGAACAACAATAGGCATAACAGAACCTGGGGGGATCTTCATGGCAGGAACCTTGAAACAGGGCTAGGTGCATTTAACCCTGCGGGGACATCAGGAAAAACACCTCTTAAAGCAGGAGTTTTAGTGACGGGTAAATCACATGCTACAGGAGAGGCAGAGGGAGCTTTGGAACTTTCACAAATTAACTCAGGAACTGCTGGAAAATCCTGGGATGCAGTAACAGGGAACTGAGAATTTGCAAAGGAATCAGAGACATAAAGGCTGATCTCTGAAGTGGTAGATTGAGAAAGAGCAAAAAGAGAGGCAAATGCTGTGGGGGGTTCTAAAGAGACAGGCTTGGAGTCAAAGGTAGAAATCTCAAATGTCTGAGGGGCAGCAGTGATTACACTTGCTCCAGTAAAGGGTTTAGAGAAAAGAGCACTGGTTTCTGAAATGGGCGTGAGAGAGTTACTGCTAGGTACTACAACATGATTACAAAACTTTGACAAAGATAACATTGACTCAGAAACTGGAGCTTTAGATGCAATGGCAGAAAACTCAGACATAGGGCCTCATGCAGAGAGCAGCGCTAAAGTAAATCTCACCATTTTTTTGAGAAATTCGCGCAGAAAACAGCAGAAAATGGTGAGGTACGAAAAACGCTCCATTTTTTTTCTATTTCTGAATCTCGCCTCGCGGCTCGTGAGAACCTACATCTCGCCAGTGTTAAAAATATCCGAATTCAGAAAGGCGCGATTGCCATCTAGCGACAATTACCTCCGCCAAAAAAAGTTGGCAAGAAGCTGGAGCTCGCCGGCCATAGGGAAAAAAAAAATGCGATTTTTTTCTCTCACTTTTCTGCAGCGCGCATCTCTCCCTTTTAAACTCGCCACACGCATTCATGCCATAAATTGCGAATTTCGCCCATTTCTGCATATGGAGAAAAAAACTCTCCATTAAAGCTAATTTTTCTTAAACTCTCCAATTTATTCTAGCGCTGCTCTCTGCATAGGCCCCATAGAGAGGGTACTGTTTAAAGCATGAGTTTTAACATTAGTGATTGACATATCACATACTACAGGGGAATCAGAGAAAGGGAAGGCTGCTATTACATCAGGGGTATTAACAGGAGTACAGGTTAACACAGGAAGTGCTGGAGAATCCTTAGATGCAATAACAGGAATTTGGCACTGCAGGGAAAGGAGAAAAAGGAAATTTTGACTTGGAAACCTGAACTGTCAATGCAGGAAAGGAAGGCTCTAAGGAAAGAGATTTAGAAACACAGGCAGGGATTTCAACTTTCTGAGAAACTGGAGGGGAAACACTAGGTGCTGCAAAAGTTTTAGAGACAGGGACACTGGTCTCTGGAGTGGGAACTTTAGTTAGGGCAGAGCGGTGAAAGCAGTAAATCCCAACAGGCTCGGTAGCTTGAGCAATACAGTAATCTGCAATGGGAGCTTCGCAGAGCTGACTTGCAGGGGTTAAATCAGGCACAGCATTAGAGTCAGAGTAAAGGGAACTTGAGTTTGAAACTGGTGACTTGAAAAATTCCTCCTTAGACTTCTGACATGCAACATCAGCTTGGGAATCCCAAGAAAATCGGGGTACCCCAAGGAGCCCTGTAGCAGGACGTGAAGCACAGAGGGGCTGCCTCGTAGCAGAGAGGGAGTCCATGGACTGGTCATTCTTTTTCATGAGCCGGTCCAAGGTTAGGGAGAATCTTCCAGACTGGGCCAGCATTTCAGACATGGATAGGCTTTTAGACCGGGACTGGTTTTCAGACAGGTACCGGCTTTCAGACAGGGACCGGCTTTCAGACAGGGAGTTTAAATCAGGGCTAGGGACCCTGGCAGCTTCTCCCTTACGCTTAAGAGGAACAAAATCAGCTTGGTAATTACCAGGAGAAGGAGGTAACCCCAAGGGTCTAGCAACAGGACTGGTAGCGCAGGGAAGCAGTCCCAAAACAGCATCGCAGGCGAGGATAGGATCATGCTCTCTTATGTACTGGTCCAAAGACAAGGGATAATTCATGAAACATATTTTGAGTCTGCGCCAGTTTCACAGGATTCACGTTTTCCCAGGTCACGGGGGAGCCAGGGGCAGGAACATAGGAAATCATAGTCTGTTTTAGCTCTCTAAGGTGATGGGCCTTAATCAGGAGTTCTTTACTGAGCTGTATCTCAGACAGGGTTAGGCCAATAAACAGGGACTGGGTTTCAGGCGGAGGCAGTCTCTCAAATACATACTGATCTTTAGACAGGGGCTTGTTTACAGACTGGGACCGGTTTTCAGAGTGGAACCGGCCTAACCCCACCTCAGCGGGTCCGAGTTTGTGTGGCTGGACATACTGTAACATACGTGCTTGCCACAAACTGGTACCGGACCGCGGGGCTGAGGTGGGGATGCATAAACACCGACCTTAAGCCACGGAGTCAGGTCCGGAGTGCGGATTCCATAATCAGACATAGCCAGGTCAGGATTGGAGAAGGTAGGTTTAACGTTATCCAGGCAGGGGTCAAGGCAGGCAGCACAGGAGCAGTGGTCGAGGAAACAAGCCGAGGTCATCAACAGGAAATCTTGGGTGAAGGTATCAGCACATGAGGCTAGAACCTTGAGAGAAGCCACTGCAGCAGAGATGCTTCATCGAAGGTGCTGCAGTGCATCAGGAAAAGGCCAGGAGTACACTCCACTTGGAGGAAGCAGGAACCAGAGGTGCAGACACGCCACAGGAAACGCTGGGGGAACCAGCGTAGCCGCTACAGCGCGGCAAAAGCGAAGTCTGCCAGGAACAAGGAAAGCAGCACCGGGACTGCTATGCAAGAAGGCCTTGGGATGCCGGGGACTGGAAGCAGGATACAAAGCACAAGGAGCCCAGCAGGCCAAACACGGAGTCTGTGACAAGCACAGTTACTTGCAATTAGGATTGCAAAGTCTATGTCCAGCAACTTCCTGAGGGCGAGGCAGGCACTAAAGAGCATAGGAGGCCAATCAGGCCAGAGCTGCACAGGAGGCAGGTGATTGCAGAAGCAGGGAATAGATTGTCTGGAACCTGCAAAGCTACGGATGGATGGGCTCCAGCCAAAGCCAGGAGTGGATTCCTGACAGCATCTTAGGTACTCACTCAGTACAGAAAATGCTTGAGCTCCCAATCAGTGTTCATCCCTCGTGGGGACAGTGATCCTAGGGAGTGGATCCAATACATTTCTCTGCGATTCAGGGAAATTTCTCGATTCCCCCCCTGGTAGGTGGTTTGATATTTTCAAGAGCACTAAATGTGAAGTTACTTATATCTCCGGAGGGGCATGTAGAGAAATGCCTAGACATAGGGTATCTATCATCCTTCTGTTTTATGGACCTTAGATGTTCGGATATCCTCTGTTTCAAGGGAATTATAGTTCTCCCTATATATATACTGCCACAACCGCATTTCAACATGTAGACAACAAAGTTAGAATTACAAGTAATAAGAGATCTAATTTTTAGTGTCTCTTTGGTGTGGACATTTTTAATATATTTTAATGGAGCTGCAAAGCGACACATATTACAGTTACCACATTTTTTAAAACCTTTAAGTTTAGTGAATTCGTTTATCTTTCTATTAGTCTGTATTAGACTTGGTGATAAAAAGTGTCCAAGAGTCTTTGCTCTTCTAAACACAAATTTTGGTGGTTTATTAACTATGTTTTTAAGCTCATCATCAAGACAAAGTACGTTCCAATGTTTCAAAATAATTTTTCGAATCTGTTCAGATGGTCTACTATAGGTGGAAATGAATAAAAGTGTTGTTTCATTAGAAAAATCATCTCTGGGTTTTTTGTTCTGTCTTAGTAAATTGTTACGATTAGAATGTAGAGCATTAGTATATGCTGAATCAATATGTGTTTCTTTATATCCTCTAGATATAAATCTAATTTTAAGTTCAATAGATCTATCAATAATGGCCTGATCTGTTGAGCATAGTCTACGTAAACGTAAAAATTGGGCTTTGGGAATCCCTTTCATAAGGGGTTTTGGATGTGCACTTGAAGATTGGAGAAAGGAATTGCGAGAGTTAATTTTGCGGTGAAGATCCATTTGAATGGTACAATCCATATCGATATATAAACAGACATCTAAGTAATTAATATGGTGTCTGTTAGATTCAAAAGTGAATTTTAGATTATAAATATTTTTATTGAGGTAGTCAATAAACAAATATCAGAATCAAATCATCGATGAAACGACGATAAAAAATGATGTTATTTCGATATGGATTGTTATCCCCAAAAATAAAAATAAACTCCCAGAATCCCATAAATAAATTTGCATAGTATGGGGCAAATGAAGTGCCCATTGCAGTGCCACGTGTTTGAAGATAGTAAGTGGTGTCAAAAAGAAAATAATTGTGATTTAATAAAAATAATATGGCATCTATAATAAAAGTGATTTGTGCTTGTGATAGAGTGGATTTATCTATGTAAAATTGTGTTGCTTGAATGCCTTGTGTATGGTTAATGCTTGTATATAATGACATAACGTCTAAAGTGACCCAAGTATACTGCGGCCGCCTTTATTCTCCTACTTACCGGATAAATGCGGGGATTATCTCCGTTTCTCGCGGAGTTTCCCACGCGGCGGCCGCATAATCAGATAAGCGCTAATGGCGCTTATCATTGAAAGCGCCCGCAGCACGGGAAACCTGAAGAAAAAAAGCCGCGCGCCGCCGCGTTTTTAAAAATCCCGCGGTGGCGGCCGCAGGAGGATAAAGGCGGCCGCCACTGTAGTGTGTGCTCCAAGTGAGTGTAGAAATAACATTAAGTAAATTAGACAAATCTCAAAGGTAAGAAGGTAAACTGTGCACTAATGGCTGTAGAAATGAATCCACGTATCTAGATAGACCATCTCCCAAAGATCCAATGCTCGAGATGATAGGTCTGCCAGGAGGGCAGAATAGAGACTTATGGATCTTTGGGAGATGGTGAAATATAGGTACAATGGGATGTGTGACTGTGAGAAATGAGGACTCATTATCATTTAACACTTGCAATTCCTTTCCCAGGTCAATGAGAGATAAATAATCGGCAATAAATGTATTTGTCGGATTGGACGTAAGTTTATGATAAGAGCTTTGATCGCTTAGTTGTCGTAAAGCTTCTGTAATATAGTTGTCTACATGTTGTACAACTATGGCCCCGCCTTTATCGGTTCTCTTAATTATTAACTCTTTGTTCCTTTTCAGAGTCTCAAACTCCAATAGTTCCTCACTGGATAGATTATTGTATCCAGTAGGAGAGCAAGTATACCCTTTAGCCAGAAGCTGTAGATCCCTCTCTACCAGCCTTTCAAATGTTTGAAGATGTGGTCCTCTATTGTAGGCTGCATAGAATGTGGACTTACTTTAAAAGGTAGAGTGTTGTGTACATACCAAAAATAGAGAGGGATCAACATCACTGGCAGAGTCTTGATCTTGTGTAGCTTGCTCTAGTAATAAATCATTGAGGTCTTGTAGAGCTGCCTGATCTGAAAAGGAAGAAAGACTCATAGATTGATTAGTATGTGATCCTAGTACCTCCTGCGAGCTGTCAGTGGGGGTATCTATAGTATCAGCTAAAGTTTTATTAGTGTTCTTTTACCAAAAAAATGTTTAAGGTATAGTTTCCGTATGAGACGTTGGAGATCAATAGTCATATCAAACAGTTCAAAATTATCATTGGGGACGAAGTTCAATCCTCTATTGAGGAGTGATATGGCACCATCGGTGAATGGGATACATGAAATATTAATAACAATGTTATTATCAGAATCTAAATGATCTTTTTCCTGTGCGGCTGATCTGTTAAATGATAACGAGAAGAATTTACTAGGCTGCAATGTTTCGTTTGTCCACCAGATGGCATAAACTCATGACTTAAGTAATGTGTGGGCTTTGCAAGTTGTTTCGTTTACAAAAAAAGTTACTTTATCCCAGTACAGTATGCTACAGTATTGTAACTTGTCCTTGAGACTGAAGGAAGAGTTGCAAAAAATGTATCAATTTAGGCTTTACATACAGTACTGTATTAAATAAAGACAAAGATCATTTTCGCTTACACTATTCTACAGAGACATGAGTGTTCAAGTGGAGCCCGCTTTCCAAAAACCTGACAGAAGTTATGCTTATTTGATATGGGCCGCTATTAATGCAACAGAGGATAAGATGGCAACAGTTGTTCAAATTTATCAGTATTTTATCGAAAACTATGACTTTTACAGATTTTCGCCAACTCCTCATTTGTGGAAGCATGCAATAAGGAAAAGGTTATGTAGTGACCCCTGTTTTCACCGTATTGAGCCCCAATTTGTTGGAGGGTATTGGTGTGTGTCACAGGGTTTTTCCCGTATCTATGATAATGGAGGCGGCAAAAGGCGAAGGGTCGTGTTAAAACGAAATAAGAAGCGACAGTCCCTGCCAAGCAATGCGCCAGAACCAGAACCAGAACCAGAACCAGCAGCAGCACCAGCTTATCATGATGCCCCCGCCGTCGGTGACAACTCTGAGATGGATTTCGCAGCCAGTTTTGATGAAGCTTGCATGTACCTAAGCGATTTCCCGCTGACTACAGGTGGGCTAGTCCCTCTGCAAACTATCGACGTGGATGATGATGAAAGCTGGACTGGAAGTGGGCCGGCGCCGGCGCAAGCTGAATGGGAAATTTAGTAATACTGTACAGTATGGTGAGTACTGTATTTTTGCCGTATTATTTTGGTGGGGCTGGCTGGGTACTTCTTTAGGGGGCTGACCATTACTGTACATTAAAACTTTTCATTTTGTTTTTCCTCAGAAAAGAAAACGGCTAATGGGGGGATTTCGATGGATTATATTGTACTGTATGCTGATGTTTTCCGGCCATACAGTATACTGTGTAATAAACCCGAATAAATAAAACTATGAATTTATTCTACAGTACATGTTCAGTAAATTACTGCACATACTGGGGGCGAGATGTGTTTGCAGCAGAGAGAGATTTAATAATATTGTAAAGTGAGCAGGGGGTTCCCTGAGCCAGAAATTAATGCTCAGGGAACCCCCCCCCCCTGCTCCTGATCAATATTATTAAAAATACGGAAAGTGCTGCGTCATTACCATAGCGGATAGCCGCTAAGGCAATGAAGGGGTTAACCCACCGTGCCCGCTTTATTGTGTGTAGTGGGGATGGGTGAGGGGGGTATTTGGCCCTTGGTGTGAGTTTAGGACTTGCGGGAGGGGGGGGGGTTGCGGGTGCACTTATCCCCTTCACGACCGTAGCAGTTAATACCGCTACGGTCATGAAGGGGTTAAGCCCTCCCGCTACCCCACCCCCCCCCCCCGCAAGCCCTCCCCAACCATCGTTGGGGCGAATACCCCATTCACCCACCCTCCCGCAACCCACAACAATAAAATACACACAGCAGCCGCCAAAAAATAAATAAATAAATGACAATAAATACATTTGAAATACATTTTTATTGATAGTGTAGATGTGCAGGGGGTCTCCGGAGCTGAACCGCGTTGGTTTTAGGTCTGGGGACCCCGTGCCCCCCGAGATACAGGCCCCTTTAGGGGGTGCCGGTATCCCTCTGCGTTTCAAGGTCCCGATCACGTGACCGCGGCCTGTAAACCAAGCAGAGCAGAGGGATACCGGCACCCCCTAAAGGGGCCTGTATCTCGGGGGGCACGGGGTCCCCAGACCTGAAACCTGTGCGCTTCTGCTCTGGAGACCCTCTGCACATGTACACTATCAATAAAACACATACAATATACAGTATAAATAAACACTCGTTCTTTACCTTAGCGTCTATGCGCTATGGTAAAGAAGCATTATTTTAATAATATTGTACAGTGAGCAGGGGGTTCCCTGAGCCAGAAATTAATGCTCAGGGAACCCCCCCCCCTGCTCCTGATCAATATTATTAAAAATACGGAAAATGCTGCGTCATTACCATAGCGGATAGCCGCTAAGGCAATGAAGGGGTTAACCCACCGTGCCCGCTTTATTGTGTGTAGTGGGGATGGGTGAGGGGGGTATTTGGCCCTTGGTGTGAGTTTAGGACTTGCGGGAGGGGGGGGGGGTTGCGGGTGCACTTAACCCCTTCACGACCGTAGCAGTTAATACCGCTACGGTCATGAAGGGGTTAAGCCCTCCCGCTACCCCCCGCCCCCCCGCAAGCCCTCCCCAACCAACCATATTTATTATAAATCATTCTTCCTGGCAATGCACAGGTTATTAAGAATCTATATTAGTGTTAGGGACCCTTGAAACGTGGTCTGCCGTGCAGTTGGCTCAAGGCCTTACAACAATTTGGCCAACATGTTAAACTAAAAGACCATTTTATTTATTAGTTATCTATACATGTATATTTAGGCACTGTACAGTGTATAAGTTTTTACTGGATGTGCACTGAGCTTTGTCTGTGTTTTATGTTATGTCTCTGGTTTTAAATATATATATTGCCATGCTCAGTAGCACTCCTTTGTGAAACTTATATGCTTATATATATGTTGTGGTTATTTTGGGGGTTCAATATGAGCTTGTAGGTGTTCTGTATGTTTTATAAGTCTTGTTCAGCTAGTCTTTGCTGATTGGAGGGTGGCAACCTCCTACCTAATTAAAGCTCACCCCCTCCCACATTTTAAATGGGTAAAAGCTCACTCCATGGCATCTCCCACTCTCAGGGGAACTTGCTTGCTTACAGTGTTATTGTGACAAATCTATTACAGAGTGCTTTTCCTTGTAATGTACAGGTAAATAAAAGCTTCAATCAGACTTAGAACTTTGCAACTAATTTTGACAGATTTATTATAAATCATTCTTCCTGGCAATGCAAAGGTTATTAAGAATCTATATTAGTGTTAGGGACCCATGAAACGTGGTTTGCCGTGCAGTTGGCTCAAGGGGTTACAACAATTTGGCCAAAATGTTAAACTAAAAGACCATTTTATTTATTAGTTATCTATACATGTATATTTAGGCACTGTACCATGTATAAGTTTTTACTGATGTGCACTGAGCTTTGTCTGTGTTTTATGTTATGTCTCTGGTTTTAAATAAGTACAGGTACAGCAAGTACTGTATGATACAGGTAAGTATGGCACAGATTGTTTTTATATGCACTTTACTGCACTCATTTTTTCTTTTCTTTTCAGAGCTGCTGCACTAAAAATCTTGTTATAAAGTATTTATACAGTAGTTATAATGTAGAGTTCCAGTATACAGTATACTGTAGTTATACAGTTACTGTGTACTGTACAGTATACAGTATAGTTTGATAGTAGTAACTGCATAGTCCAATATGGAGTAGTAGCACTTTACCGCACTCATTTTTTATTTTATTTTCAGACAGAGCTGCTGCATAAAAAAATGAAGGGTGGGGGAGGGGGGTATCATGTGTAATATTTGTAAGCTGTGTGTATGATGTAGTACGGTCATAATTTACACAACCCCCCACCTCTCTCAATGAACTACAGAATGAAATGCGGCCATGACGAAGAAGATAAAGACTGTAAATTTGTATTATTCATGATTATTTGTATTTTTCATTCTTCCATGATCATCCAGAAAAATATAAAAAAGATTGTTCTTTCAATTCATGAGAATCATTGAAACACCCCCACCCATCCCCAAAGAAAAAGAAAGAATGGCAAATATCAAAAACATGATTTAGATCATGGTTTATTTAAATCAGTCCTTAAAAAAGGGATGTTTATTTATTTTTTCTTTGAATTTGAAGGCTAGGTGCCAAAAAGGGTTTATCAGATTAACAGATTAATTTGGGGAAGGTGTTCACTTTGTTTTTTTTTTAAGGCTTTGTGTGAAGTGGTGGGGGGGGAGGGGTTGAAGTTACCACTGGCCCTTAAACTTAAAAATTCTCTTGGTATGTGTGTGGAGGAGTCATTCGAGAAGGGATTATCACACGTGCGCATGCGTTACTGTGAACAAGGCCTCAAGAAGACTCAGTGACACAAATACTGTAAACAAAGCCTCAAAGATTTTAAAGAATGGCTTCGGGGTTGATGTGTGGTGTCTCTTGTTCAAGTTCACGCATGCGCATAAATGTGATTAAACTAAGCCACAAATCCGCCAATTACAGGAGGTGTCGATAAGAAGTAGAAATACTTTAGCTTTGTGTGTGTGGGGGGGGGGGAGGAGGAGAGGGCTGTATGCTGGATTATTAGTTGAAATAAATATTTTCAACACGTTATCATAATGTTTTGAACCCCACACCCCCAAATAAAAATCACAGTATGCCACCACTAGTGTAGAATTTAAAAGCTACAGTAGTGATTGATTCTCAGAATATCAAAAATGCATACGTATAGGTCCTTTATACAGTTGTGTACTCATTGTGTCCAGTCAGTAATTGTGCAGGAGAAAGAATGTTAAAAAAAGACACAGAGCATTGAGTTTTTAACAGTTTTTATTACAAAACGCCTAAAAAAGATACTGTAACTTCTTCAAGGTCAATTCACAATGGACCACTGTAGCACAAGCAGTGTAGACATTAGAATTCATTACAATTCATGAATATCTGCCACCTGGTAGATACGCGAAGAATTGCCCCCAATTACATCCGAAACCAGTAATTAAACAGATCAACCGTAGATCAACCACGGATCAACCGCGGGTGATGGGCGGCGTGAATGAGGCATGAACCTGGGGGATGCAAAATTTATAGTGCGTAGAATTCCGGAGATGCAACGACAACGGCTCCAAGAAGTTTTAGAATAAATGCTGGCGCCGCAGTAGGCTTCTCTTGTAACTCCGTGCCAAGTGCTTTGCTATTCAGAGCAAAGCACTTTTGAAAAGCCCTCCATAGCTTTACTGGACCAAGCTCAAGATCGTCTGCTTCTCTGCTCGGCCAGTCCCCTTACATAAGCCTTGCTCTCCTATATTCAACATGGAGAAGGGGCTGGCGACCAATCAGAGAACAGATCATAGCATTATCAACCAATCAGAGCTGGGGCCTCATCGAGCTGTTTGCGCCCGAGGAGGGGGTATGTCAGGACGCCAGCAAGAAGGAAATTCGAACTGGCCAATGGTATCATGCCTACCAGCAATAGATTCCCAATGCAGCCCATATCGCCCACTGTGTAGGCTCCACTGAGCCTGGGCAAACAAAGTGTCTCCCCTGCGGGGAGTCCTTGTTCACAGAACTAGTACTCTGCCTTTCCCAGCTCACCAAACATTTTGACACCTCACGACTTCCCCTTTCCTCTTTGATCCCACATCTCTATGCAGACACCCTGGCTACCTCTCGGATTACCAGGACTGTCTGAATAGAAATGAATACACAATTTAAAATGTAACTTTTTTACTCTAACCTTGGCTCGGGACTGCAAAGATTTTAGGGGGAACAATATGCAGACGCATATTGACACGGTCTGCGGTTAGACTAGGGAGTCAACCTGTAACTTTGCTTCCCAACATTGTACATATGTTTTAAGCACATTTACAACCAATTATCCACCATTAAACTCCAACTCCCAAAATCCCTGGTTATTGTACAACAGGAAAGTTATAATATACACAGTATCCCCGGCTTATGTAGCTTCTAAGATACCGGGGACCCACGGTTTTCAGAGGTAACCAGTCGGGCTTCACATTTATTATGAAGACTGGCAACCCCTACTGTCACAGTACATCTTTAGCATTAGGAGCAGCTTGCAAATGAGCAATTGCTTTTCTTGCATTTACAGAATTTGAGGACCTGGATCGGAAATCTGGAACAAGATCTTTTGGCATGGGTTGCAAGACTCATGAGGCTCAGAAGGTTTTTTGTACATCATGTTAGCCATTAACTTGATGCCTCTTTTGATTTAATTAAGCTCACTACATTTGGTACAATTAATATTTGCAAGGAGAGTATTGTGGTAAAAGCCATGAGTGGTTTATACAGCTTAAAATAACTATCTGTGTACAATACCATTTGATGGATCAGTCTTATTCCAGGAAGAGTTGGAAAAGTTCAAGAAAAAATATCAGGCGCTAGAATAAAGGTCCTTCCTCAAGAAAGACCACTAATTTCCAGATTCCCTACATTTGGTGCCAGACCACCCAGAAGAGGTCGTAACACACAGCTGCCACATTTCACCAGACCTGCTTTTAAGTTCTCTAAAGATCGAAAGACCACCGCTCTGTTATACACAAAGCCAAAAAGATTTAAATAATCCTCATATAATCCAGGACGACATTCGAGAATGAGGGAGATTGTGATTTTTCAAAAGTATCCGAGGTTTGCGATCAGAAATCCATCGGTCAACATCAAGTATTTTCAGTTCTCAGTGCTTCCCTTAGAGCTGTCATCAGAACCAAATGTTTACAAAGTATTGTGGCCTCAGTAGCAACTCTAAGACAGGAATGTTTATCAGTAGTCTCATATTTAGATAACTGGGTGCTACAGGTAATAGCAACTAGAAGACAATATTTTCAGGGTAATACATTTTTTAACACATTATAATTGGGTCATCAATTTTGACAACAGGAACCTGATTTACCCCCGAAGATGACAGCTTATGACTTTACTATTATGCAGTACTCGGGTAAATATATTGCTGTCTCAGGCAAGGTGTATGGTTCTGGATAAAATATGCTAAGCCATCAGGTTTTTAGCTCATCCAAGAGTAAAGGACTGCATAAAATGACTGGGTCTAATGTCAGCCTCTATAGAGGCTGTGCCATGGGTAAGGAAAGACATGCATTCATTCCAGAACATTGTGTTTTTGGCCTGGAACAAGGAAGTTTTGGTGTTGGGCAGAAAAATCTTTCTGATCAACTCAACAAAACAATTCCTAAAGTGGGGGGGAGGGGGGAAATTAAAAGAATATTGTTAAAGATTATCTCCTTACCACTACTGCTTGGTAGATTATAGCAACAGATTCCAATCAGTTGGGAAAGGTAGCACAGTTCAAGCTCTCTGGAAACCACAGATAAGCAGTTTAACCATCAACATAAGGGAAATAAGAGTAATATTCTTGTCAATTCTCCATTTCTACGACCTAGCCAAAGGATTTCCCCTCAAAATGCATTCAGACAATTCAACATCAGATGCTTAAATCAAAAGACAACTGAGCACAAGGAGAATTGCTATGATGAGTGAAGTGAGCCATATCTTAAACTGGAAATGTATTATTTATTATCTATTTATAAAATATTTTACCAGGAAGTAATACATTGAGAGTTACCTCTCGTTTTCAAGTATGTCCTGGGCATAGAGTTAAGACAAATAATACATGGTTACAAATACAGTTACATAAATGAACAGGGTATACATTATATACAAGATGTTGCATGCACAGTTGAAGATAATATATATTATGGGCGTATGAAACAGTTACAGAGCAGGTTAAAATGTGTGACAGCCTTAGATTTGAAATAACTTAAACTGGTGGTGGATGTGAGAGTCTCTGGTAGGATGTTCCAGTTTTGGGGTGCACGGTAAGAGAAGGAGGAATGTCCGGATACTTTGTTGAGCCTTGGAACCATGAACAGTCTTTTGGAGTATTATCTCAGGTGATAGGTGCTGCATGTGGTAGGGGTGAGGAGCTTATTCAGGTAGCTGGGTAGCTTGTCCATAAAGAATTTGAAGGCAAGACAGGAAAAGTGAACTTTGCGCCTAGACTCGAGGGATGACCAATCAAGTTTGTTAGGTTTATTAGGGGTAGAGGGGATGGGTGAAAGGAGAAGTTGCCCCAGGGATGACCAATCAAGTTCTTTGAGCATTTCGCAGTGATGTGTGTTATAGTTGCATTGGAGAACAAAACGGCAAAGTGTCAAGTTTGCTAAGGTGGGTTTGAGGTGCCGAGCCATATACTATGTCTCCATAGTCAATAATTGGCATTAGCATCTGCTGTGCGATACGCTTTCTGACCAGGAGACTTAGGGAGGATTTGTTCCTGTAAAGTACCCCTAGTTTAGCATAGGTCTTGATTGTCAGGGTATCAATGTGCATCCCGAATATTAAGTGGGAGTTAAACCATAAGCCCAGGTATCTAAAACTAGTGACAGGGGTTAGGGTGGTGTTAGCGTTAGTTCTGATCTGGAGCTCAGTCACTGGAAGCTTTAAAAATTTAGTCTTGGTCCCAAATACCATTGTTACAGTCTTGTCAGTGTTTAAAAACAGTTTCTTGTATGAAATCCAGTTTTCGAGTCTCAAAAAGTCAGACTGAAGTATGTGTTGAAGGTCAGAGAGGCTATGGCTGTGTGCATATAGGATTTTGTCATCTGCATACATGTGTATTGAGGCTTCCTGACAAGCGTGGGAAGATCATTGATGAACACTGAGAAGAGTAGGGGCCCCAAAACAGAGCCTTGCGGGACACCACAGGTGATATCCAGGGGGTTGGAGTTAGAGCCTGAGATGGACACATGTTGGGATCTATCTGATAGGTAGGACTGAAACCAGTTTAAAGCATGCTTCCCTATTCCAGAGCTCTGGAGTTTGTTAAGCAGGATAGCATGATCAACTGTATCAAAAGCCTTTGCAAAATCTAGGAATACTGCACCAGTGAGTTGTCCCCGTTCCATTCCACACTGGATTTCTTTGCAAACTTTTAGCAGGGTAGTTACGGTGGAGTGTTTGGGACGAAAATAAAAAGATGTTCCACATATTGTAGCATTCCATATTGAAGGGTCAAGAATTGTAAAATCATATCTCCTCGTTTGCAATCATGGATTGTCCTTGCATAGAGAAGGATTCACAATGCTATACAACAGATGTTGTCATCCTCAGATAGATCTAATAGCTAACAGAGTCAATGCAAAGCTCCTGTTTTGTTCAATAAGCAGGTAGGACCATTATTTGTCTCTGGGCGTAATTAATCTTCAGTGGAATTTCTCTAGCATATATTTTCCCACCATTCCCTATGATTCTAAGAGTATTGCAGAAGATTAACCAGGAAAAAGTCAAGTTAATAGCTAGCTTTCCTCTTTCACCCACAAGTGCCTGGTTAACAGATCTGATACATTTGGCAGAATAACTCCCCTGGGAATTGAAATAGAGAGATGACTTGATATCACAGGATCTAATTAACCATCCATATCTAACCAGGCTTGGATAAATGTCTTGGAAATTTAGTGGAACACACTACAGTAGATAAGGAAAGCCTTTCATGATCAGTAATTCACATGCTTCTTCATGTGTATAGAGCATCCACCTTTAAATCGTATAATGGTGTGAGGTGTACCTCCCAGAGCCGGTGTCTTAGTAGCCAGGAGGATAAGGCTGTATTTCTGTGCACAGGATTTTCGATTTCATTCAGATAGGGGTTGAGAAAAATCTCAGCTACAGTTTGATTAAGGTCCGAGTGTCAGCAGTAATAGCTTCAGACGGGATCCCCTTTCAACTCAACTCAACAGTTAAAGAAATGTATTTATGCTATTATGAAGATTACACCTACCATCATAAAAAAATAATCTCCTCTTTGGATCTCACTTTGGTACTAAAAATGTAGTATCAGAAACCTCTCAAACCTCTTTATCAGGAATCAGTTAAATACTGTAGTTAACGCTGGATACAGTTTTAGCATACACATCTGCTATAATAGTGTCTGATATACAAGCCTTATCATACAAAGGTTGTGTTTAGAACAGATCATGAGTTCAGGTCTAAGGTTAACTTGTTTTTTCATCTTTATCAGAATAATATTTACAATAGAAAGGAGGAGGAATTGCACACTTTGGATTTACTATGACGTTTATAAGAATAACCAAACAGAGATTGTGTTTAGAACAGAAGAGACAGGACAGATTGCAGTCATGTAATTACTACAATCTGTCACTCAATCACTTCTTCACTTTTTGAGGCAGTTGCATGCTTTTGTATTTCTACCTCTTCCATAAGAAATTTGGATACCTTTGTATTTCCTTTAAAACATGAATTAATGCAAAGGAAAAATAAAATAAAAAAAATAAAAAATCAAGTTTTGATTTATATTGTATCAAGTAGCTTGTCTGGTAATGTCTGCTATGACCAATCCATTAAATCACTCATTGCCTAATTTACAGTAGATGAAAAACACTTTGCTTACATTCATAATGGTAAGTAATACAAAAGAAAAAATGGACTCCCTTATCCCACTATCAGTTAAGCAGCATTGTACAAATTTCACATTTTCTACATTGATAAATGTGTTTTTTTAACTCATATTACTAAATGTATTTTTTTTTTTAATCAGTTTGAATTATTGGTGCCTGTTATTATGTAAATATAATGTTTACATTATAGGAAAAACATTAGAGGTTCCTCTCACAGTCTGTGATACTATGTTGCGGAGGATCCAATAAAGATTTGTTCCATCCGTTGAAGCGATCCAGCCTCCATCATTTTTTTCAGGTTTTGACACGCAGTGCACCGCCCAATGTTTCCCCCGTGGGATCTTACTTCCACGATTTCGACTGAGCAGTGAGCACGCAAACTTCAGGCAACCACTCATCCAGTCGTGAGTATTTCATTGCAAAAGACTGTTGTTTGGTTTATTACCAGGTTTGATTATGTCTAGTACAAGCGGAGAGACACATTATGAGTGTTCCTTTTTCACAGGGGATGCGGACATCCCCTCAGGTTGCCATTAACTTTGTTAACTTTCCTCAAACTTGGAGAATTTTATGACCTGTTATTCAGCAACATTTCTTTATTAAGCCTGACATCAATGTCCACAAACCTTTATTCCAGTATTTTTCTATGAACGTACTGTATACTGTTTAAATGTCATATATTATACGCCATGAAGTTTATGTATGCACAATCTTGAGTATTGATACAGGAGCCCAGGTGCTCTGATTTTTTCTGCTATAATGCTAAGTAATACAATAGAAAAAATGGATTCCCTTATCCCACCATCAGTTAAGCAGCATTGTACAAAGTGCACATTTTCTACATTCACAAATGTGAATTTTTTAAAACTCATACAGTATTACTATATGTATGTTTTTTTTAATCAATTTGAATTATTGGTGCTTGTTATTATGTAGATATAATGTTAAGATTAAAATGTTTAGCGTATGTGAACATGAAATGCCCTTTTCTCCTTCAGTAGCATATTGTGTACAATGTATGTTATTTCACATATTTAGTTTGTATTTGGCTTCAAAACTCCATCAGATAATAACATTGTTCACTGAAGCACATTAAGGTTTTCACAAATTACTTGCTTCCAACTGGGTTCATTTTCCCCTTCAACGATTGTTTCACAGGCTAAATGTTAGTAATGAATACATAGAAATACTATGCATTCTATATTCAATAAATCATTATATGCCAAAACAGACACTAAGATTCCATGCCCATTACTGTGTCGGAACAATAATACTAAGCACAACTGACTGTGTGAAAGAACAAATATATAATTAAAATTAAAGGCAAATCAACATATACTGGAATATGATACTGATTTTTTTTAAAAAGTAACTAATTAATAGAACACTTATTTACAAATTACGTGTGTATTGAATCAGAACAGGCAACATATCCTATTATGGAGAACATTTAGCATTCAACATTTTGTAATTGACTCAATTAACATTTGCAATTCAGATCATGGTCAAATTATTTATGCTACAGGTTGATTACTGAATGTTGAGGTTTTTATTATTGTTTTTCATTAAATAAGTACAAAACAATATAAATAAAATATTCTGGAAAGTATTCCTAACAACACTTAATTAAAAGTGAAGTCATTCCTTTAATAGCTAACTCGTGGTTAAAAAGAGATATGAACATCACAAAGGGTCCTTCTTCAGACTTGTTTTTATGAAGTAGAATTCACAGTTAATTAGGTAAGTATTAATGGCTAATATGTGAGTTATGCTAATTTAGGCTGGAAATAAAAATAAACATACAATATGTATATAAATGCACATATATGCACACATACATAGTCAAAAACTCATCTTGATTACTCCTATCCACACCATCGTTGCTGCATCCCTTAATCCAGGAATTGTCCCAACAAGCCGTCATTACCTTAGCAGCTAATTACTAAGACAATGAAGGGGCCAAAGTCCCTGGTTTATTAGGGGTAGAGGGGATGGGTGAAAGGAGAAGTTGCCCCAGGGTTAGTGGTTAGGCCGACCAGGAAGGTTGTGGTTGTGTGTGGGTGAGTTAATCCTTTAGTGGTAGTTACCACAATGGTAATGAAACAGTTAAACCCTGCAACTACCCACCCGAGAGGCCTAACCACCCACCCCGGGGACAACTACCCCCTTTCACCCACCCCCTCTCTCCCCAATAAACATTAAAATACAATACACATACCAATATACTCTTAGATTGCCTGTGTACTAAGCTCTCAATGGGAGAAAAGTTAACCCCAATGGCACCCTAATACCCACCACCTCTACCCCCAACAACCTCCCTCCAAACACATACAGTACCTCAATGGTCAAAATTCCTATTATCCAGATCTGGATAATAGCACATTTTCCCAATAAAAAATTCAACATATCAATATATTACCCACTCAGCATATAGTAAATAGAAGTTGTACTGCCAGAATGAAGGCCATTCTCATCCTCCCATCTTCAGTGGGCACCAACAGTAAAATAAAAAAAACTAATTACTGACCTTCAACCCCTTAATCACCTTAGCGGTTATTAACTATTATTGTAATTGAGGGGTTAACCCCCCCTACTGCTATCCACCCGGGAGGCATAACCACCCTCCCTGGGGCAACTATCCCCACCCCATCTACCTATTTATTTTCCCTGTGGTAAACCATGTCCACAATATGGGATGGCAATGAACAGGCAAGCTACAAATAACAAAACTAGCACTGAATAAAATACATTATATTTAAAAAAAATTAAAAAAATTCCGATAAACTAATTCATTGTCATAGTGGTAAAACATGCCCACAATATTTATTAAATTGTAATGTATTTTATTCACTGCTTTTATTTTTTATTTGTAGCTTGCCCATTCATTACCATTGTGGTAATCAATGCCCATATTGTGGGCATGGTGTACTACTATGACAATCAATGGTTAGAGGGGGTGGGTGTATTTGTCCTGGGGATGGTGGTTAGGCCTCCAGGGTGGATAGCGGGAGGGGTGGTTAACCCTTTAATTACCATTGTGGTTAATAACATCTAAGGTAATTAAGATGTTTCAGGTCAGTAGTTGTTTTTTTATTTTACTGTCAGTGTCCACTGAAGATGAGGATGACAAGGATGGCCTTCATCCAGGAAGAGGTAAGTACAACTTTAATTTATTATATGCTGGCTGGGTATATATGCTGGCTGGGTAATATTTTGGTTATTTTTAATTTTTTAATGGGCAAATGTGCTAAGGGGTAGTTTCCCTGGAGTGGGTGATAAGGACTCTCTGCTGGGTAATGGGAGGGGTTAACCCTTTCATTTTCATAGCATTACTACCACTAAGTTAATTAAGGGGTTAACCCCTTTTGCATCCTTCCCAGTAGGCCTAAACACCTACCCTCAGGCAACAACCCCCTTCAATTGCCCTCTTCACCCACCCATTAACCCAGGTAAACTGGCTTAAGCCCTTTATTGCCTTAGTGGTTAGCTGCTAAGGTAATGAAGCTGCTTTTTTTACCTTATTTCCTCGATTCTAAGACACCATCAATTGTAAGATGCACCATTTATTTAATAACATCTGTTTCAGGAAAAAAAGAAACACTAAATTAAATGTACATTAAAAATATTTTTTATTAGCAGACAGTAGCATAAATTTATCCATAACTACATTCTTCTTCAGTATCACATTCAAAGTATGCTTCTAAAGATTCTTCTGAATGATTTTTGGCATCGTAGAGATCCGTGTTTTTAACAGAAAAAGGGGGTACCCCCTAAGGGGTAAGTGTGTACCCCGCACAACATCAAGGAGGGCTAAATAATAATGATCCGATGTGACAGAGAACTCCACTACAATAGATGGTGCAGGTGTGGTGCTGACTGGGAGTAGGTAATATTGTAGACAGAGGTAGTAAGAGCTCCCTATTATGTTGCACTGAAGAGGCACCCCTATCAGATTTAAAATTAATTTTAGTAACACATTTAATTAAAATGTATATGTAATGAAGTAGACAAAGTGATGAACCAAAAATGATTCAAATAAATTAAAAATGAAGTGAGACGTTGGTGTGCTGCATCTGAACGCTGATATTGGTAATGAAATTAGCTATTAACTTTATTGTGAACCACAATTATACTATTGAATTAATTGTGATGATAGCTATTTTAATATAACCTTAAGACGTCAGATAACTGATTGATCCTAAATGTACCATTAAACCCTCTTCTGTGGAAGGTATGGTGTTATATAAGAGTGCTTTGCTCTATAGTGAGAGTAGAGAACTTGTCTACCTGTTAGTGGTTGTATGTGGGGTGCTCGATGTGTGGTGGACTGGTAATCCTAATGGTGATGTTTAGACATAAGCTCTGCTTCAGCAAAATACTTTGTCCACGCCCCTGTACACATACAATATATCACCAGACCGACAGGTGCATGAATTACTGAGCCTGTAGGTCTGTTCTGGTGAACCACTTGGCATACACTGACAAAACACTCCTATGAGTGGAATTAAGTCAAAAGGCTCTTAAAATCCATTATAATAGGAATAGCACAATGAGGTTCATGATATAATATCAAAATAGGATCAGTCAGAGCGTTGTGCTTCCCACGGTGAAGGCTCCGAAACGCTCTGACAGGAAATCGCACTAGACCTCTCCGATTAGCCTGCGCACCAGGGAGTGACGCTGGACATACCCAACATATGTTTTACCTGATAGGCTTAATCGGGGGCAGTTTTGGAGTGATTCTGCCAGGTTTTTATATGTAATGGTCACTATGGATACCGAGTGATGCTGACTCCTGATTGGTCTCCTAAGACGTCGCATCATAATTGTGCATCACTGTCAATTGCAGCTGTGTTGTGTACTTTGATTGGTTACCTCAAAACACGTGATTGCCAGCAAGGTTAGTGATTTGTCAATGATGTTAATGCACTCATGTACACCGGTCTGTTTCAGTTGCTATAGCTACCAAAAAAACCTCACTTCTGATTGGTCCATTCAACAGAAGCATCACGATGACCCATTACTATCCATTATAACCTTTGTCCGCTCCAATTTGTTGATTCCAGAAATGTGGTCTCCAGCTTTTATTCTAAGTTGACAAGAAGCAGAAATGGACCATGCTGTGTTTATGTTGTCAATACAAGGTTTGTTTACATTATTATGATCGTAAATATATAGAGATCAGGTCAGGTACTTTGAAAAAACACAAACACAGTTGATCATTGTTATATGAACAGTGTTATAGTTTACTCTGTTCCTTATTAGGTGATGTTTAATACAGGAAATAGTCTGTACACCTAGATAGTACAGATAGTACACATATCCCAGAATGTCCTTAATAGTGTGCTTAGTAACAGACATATTCTTTGAAATGCAAAATTAATCCAGGAGGTATAGATTGAATTAAATAGCACTAATGATCGCTTGAGGCAGGGTTAATTAATTAAATCCTATAAGTATTAATGCAGAATAGGCATGTACACTCTGAAAAGTGTTATAGAAATGGGGTAAAGGGGAATCCCTCATTCAAGCCACATAGGGTTAATGTAGGTAGCTGATAAAACATCGGGATTCTTGTTTTAAAAGTTTATTGTCCCAATCTCCCCCTCTCATGTCACAATTCAGACTCAATTCCTTGGAACTGTAGGGCATTAATATCTCCGTTATGTTTCCCCCTTACATGGCAGGATACCGGGGTGTTCAGTTCATTTCAGATCGACCCAACGTGCTCTAATATGCGCCTCTGGAATTGTCAGCCTGTCTTCCCCACATACTGGATCCCACACTTGCAGGTAATCAGGTAAATTACCCTTGTTGTTTTGCAATGTATGAAGCTTTTCATTTGAAAAGTTTCCATGTTGCTTGAGCTTCTAAAGGTCTTACTTGAATGAATATATTTACAGGCCTTGCAAGTGCCACATTTGTATATTCCAGTCATTTTTTGGGGGAGCCATGTTTGGACTGATTGGTTACTTTGGAAATGGCTGTGAACCAAGATATGCTTGAGATTTTTTGATCTTTTAGGTACCATCATTGGAAATTGTTTTAAAACTTCACGTAAGTCATTATCCTTCAAAAGGATGTGCCAATACTTTCTGTAGATGTTTTTATTTGGTCCCATTGGGCATTGTAGGTACTGTACCTATATATCTTATTACTTGTTTGGCATCTATTTTCATTTTGGTTCTGATGGAGCGGCCGTTATTCGAACATTTAATGCCATGTGTAGATCAGAATACCCATGCGTTGGCGCGCAAATTATTTGAATCGTGCCGACTTAAACACGCGGCTTGTTTATCGTTTTGTCCGGATCAGAAAAGGGCATTTTAGCGTTGTCTGCAATACCGTCGAGAAACTCAAGTGGGCAATCGCGAGTTGTTGTCATAAAAATCCAATAGCAATTCAATGTCTGTATTATACACAGACCAGCGTGCGTACCGTACTGTACAGTATCTATAGTATACAGTACGCAGAGCAGCGTGAAACGCATTGTCATGTCACAGTATCATATTTCTGCGCATTAAACATTATGATGACCTTTTGAAAATATTTATTTGAACTGATAATCCATCATACAGCGCTCTCGCCCCCGCACACACACAAGGCTCAAGGATTTCAACTTCTTATCTACTGTGCACCTCTCCCACACAATTCATTTGTAATGGATGGCTTTCTGGCTTGAATCTTCCCGAGCGTGGCCTTAGAGTACATTCCTGCGCATGCGTATATGACTTCCCAGTAGAAGTTCAAATCACAATCACAACCAAATTACAGTATTTATTTTTCTTTTCTCGATATGGGCTTGCATAGCAATTATGGATATTATGAGATTCGAGTTTTACAAATACAGTATATATTTTTGGGGGTTATCGCCATGGGCTTGCATAGCAATTATGGATATTATGAGAATCAAACAGTATTGTTGCTTTTTAATTCCATACTAGTCATGTACGTTCTTTCTGAGGTGGGTGGCATACTGTAGTACTGTGATTTTTATTTGGGGGTGTGGGGATCAAAACATTATGATGATCTGTTGAGAATATGTCTTTGAACTACAGTACAGGTAATCCTTCATACAGCTCGCACCCCCTTCCCCCCCCCCCCCTGCACACACACAAGGCTCAAGGATTTCAACTTCTTATCAACACCTCTGACAAACCATTCATTTTCAAATGGTTGGCTTTGTGGCTTTCTCTAATCTTCCCGAGCCTGCTCTCACAGTTCTGCGCCTGCATGTAATTCTCTTTGGGACCTGGGACCTTGTTGATTATTAATGCGCATGCGTGTATAACTTCCCATTCATTTAGAAGTTAGTTCAAGTTTTAAAAATATATATGCCTCTGATCCAACCACATCCACTGACGTCTGAGCTGAGGTGCTGATATCATATGCTGTAAACCAAGGCTGTTGTTCCTGAAGATCCTGACACCTTTCTACCTATTGTGTAGATCAATGCTTTTTACCTTCTGACCTGCTGTAAGTAGGCATTGCTATAGAGCCAAGACGTACATGCTTTATCCAGATTGAAAAAACCTTATTGCACTATTGTATGCATTTATTTTTTATTTTTCATGGTGTATCCCTGCTATCTTCGCTCCCTTCCCATCCTGGACGAGCTACTATTGAAAGGAATCTGTACATATTCCTGGAAGGTTGAGAATTTGATCAGTGATCATCTTGACACAATTATTTTGAATTTTATTTTTTGTGTGCACTATTTAATCACAGATTGGGTGTGGTTAGCGCCGGTAACAAATCACTTTAAGTTCACTTAGTTTACTGTATTTGATTTGGTGGCTGCTTTCACACTGTGTTTAATTTTAATTTAAATTCACTATGGATATTGTCTCACCAAATATCTTCGAGAAAAGACACTCTAGAAAGTTACATTTTAATTTTGATGACAACACCACTACACAATCACCTATCACATATAGCCTATTAGAAGAAGAATTCCACAAACTGGATAAACTGTTAATTAAAGATACCAGAAGATGGCTTGATTTAAGTTTTCTTAAGAAATATGTTGATTGTAATAGGATCCCTAGAGGTTTGCGAATTTCAAAAAAACCATCTTCTAATTTAGATGATGAAGAGTTTATTAAAAACTGGTATGCCATTGTAGATAAATGCTCTTTTGACCTAATGGAATCCTTAATCAATCAACATAAGAAAAAGTTCAAAATGATTGATCAAGAAGTCACAATTATAGAAGAGAAACTAGCACACTTAGAAGACACGGCAGAATTTAAGATAAAAGATCGTGAGCCGAAGAGAAAAATAGACAAATTAGAAAATGATCTTTATACTAATAAATCTACTAAATTTACAAGAGATGAAATAGACTATCAGAAAGGAGAACAAAGAGAATGGAAAAAAAAGAAAGGGAATTATCAATCAGATAATTACAAAAGAGACCATCAATTTAGAGTTTCTGATCAAAATAAATTTTATTCCACTAATAGTTCCAACAAAAGGGAAAACACCAATACTAATACTCACCATAGATCTAATCAACAATGGAAAGGAAATATAGACTCTAGACCAGATAACACATATCCTATATCGAATACTTCATCTAGACCATATGCATCCAACACAGATGCAAAAAGTTCTAGAGATAAGGAATATTATAGAGAACAGGAATATCAGAGAGACAGAGCCCATGAAAGAGAGAGAGAACAGAGAATAGAGAGGGAGAGAGATAGAGAGAGGGAACGTCTGAGAGAGAAGGAGAGAAACACAGAGAGAGAATTGTTAAGAGAAAAAGAACAAAGAGAGAAATTGTATAGAGAGAGAGAAACTCAAAGAGAAAGAGAACATCAAAGATCAAAAGATGCCAATAGTGATCTTAGAGAGAGAGAATTAAGAGAGAAAGAAGTAAGGGAAAGAGAGTATCTCAAAGAAAAAGAACTAAAAAGAGAAAGAGAATTAAGAAGAGAAAGAGAGGAAAGGAGAAAAGAGAGAGATAGAAGTCAATTTAGAAGAAAGCACCAAACTAGTAGATCACGCTCCCCTATTGGAGCAACAGGATCAAGTGATTTTTTAGAACTAGAAGACCCTCTCAAAATTTGGGAAATACCAAACTCCTTTGCCCCACTTCAGGACATCGAAGAGAGACTCTCTCAGCCCAAAAGGGAAATAAACAAAGAGGCAAACGGGGGAGAGGAAAGAAAAAAGAAAGAGTAAAATATATAGGGCCTCATGCAGTAAGCGACGAATATGTGAAATCGGCAAGCTTACCGATTAGTCATGTTATTGGCGATTTTTCCTCTCCGTATGCAGTAAGTGCTGAATACATTCAAAATCAAGCCGAAAACAAATCCGCCCACTCTCACGATGATTTGCCGATCACACACAGGTGTATCGGCGTGCGTGGCGGGGTGCTGTTACGTTCGCCAATCAAAAATCTTGCTGAATCAGGCGAACCAAGCATGTATTGGATAGCGCGCCATATTTAAAGGCAACATGTACTGTTAATCATTCTCTGTGTTGTTGGGAGTGAGAGAGAGAGAGACGCACAGAGCTGGGTGATTTAAGATTTGCATATTGACTGAGAGACTTGTTGTGTATTGGGAGAGCTTTGTCCTTTGTTGTTTTGTTTACATCTTTGTCTTGTTTTATATGTGGAAGTGTTTCGTGTGATTGGCTGTACATTTGTTGTCTGTTTTTTGTGAGTGCTGTAAGTATGCCCGCAAAGCGTGGGAAGAGTGATGCTGGTGGGAGTGGGAGTGCTACTCGTGCGAGTACGCGTCGGAGTGAACGTACTGTTCAGGGGAGTGATGTTGCTAGGAGTGCGAGTGCTGTTGCTGGGAGTGGGAGTGCTGTTGCTGAGAGTGGGAGTGCTGTTGCTGCGAGTGGTGTTGCTGGGAGTGTGAGTGATGTTGCTGGGAGTGGGAGTGCTGTTGCTGGGAGTGGGAGTGTTGTTGCTGGGAGTGGGAGTGCTGTTGCTGGGAGTGGGAGTGCTGGTGCTAGGAGTGCGAGTGCTGTTGCTGGGAGTGGGAGTGCTGTTGCTGGGAGTGGGAGTGCTGCTGGTGGCGCAGTTGCTGATGGGGTGTCTGGTGGTGGCGTGCTTGCTGGTGGCCAGCTTTTGGAGTCTCTTCCATTGGAACAAGGAGAGTCCAGTCAGCACCAGCCAAGCTCTGAGCCTAAACCTGTTCGGAAGAAACGTGTGGAGTAGCCACGTAATCCTCGCTTCAATGACCAGGAAAATAGAGCTCTTGTCACTGGGATTCTGGAGCACTATGACAGTATCTATGGACATTTAGTAGGTAAGTGTACCTTTACATTTATTCTTCAAATACATGTGATCCTAGGTCATCTGAGTTTTGTTCATATGCAAATATGGGTACAGAATATCTTTCTATGTTAATTAGTCTGGAAACACAGCTTTTTATCATGCGTTACAAGGACAACTAAACACAGGCGTTCAATTTGCCATAACTGCATACAATATGAATGCAAGCTTGCTTACATGTCTAGGTTTAGTAGTGAATGCTCATGTGCTTCACATATTACACCTAAAACAGCATGTTTGCTATCTCTTGGAACAGCTAGCAGTGTAGGAAACTGATGCTTCTATTATTATTAATTTACCTCATATATTTTCTATGTTTTTCAAGGGCGGACAAATTCATCAAGCAGAAAAGAAATGTGGGACACAATAGTCATTGGTGTCAATGCATGTGGGAATCATGTCAGGGACAAGCGGAATTGTCACAAGAGATTTGACGATATTAGGTCAAAATTAAAAAGGAAAATACAAGACCAAAGCGTGCATGCTACTGGCACTGGAGGTGGGCCGACACCACAACGTCTGATATTAACTCCATTGGAGGAGCTGCTTCGGGCAAAATTACTTCCCGTCGTCGTGGAGGGCTTGGCCGGTGACCGTGATATTGGAATTTATCCCTCACAATTTCCACCAGGTGAGAAATATTACTGTACTAGGCGTGTCGTTGCTTACAGTTATTTTGCATATTTCCGCTGCTTTTTATACTGTCTTCACAATATAAGCATACCTGCATCTATATATGTATATGTCTGATTCTGTATATATATATATATCTCAAAATAGACATATATGTTGTAGTCCTACTAAAAGCAGTAACTACTATAGCACGTGCCATTGCGTGGTCATTTACATGTGAATTCCCAAAATGCATTGCTGCAGTGGAAGCAATTGATGGTGGGCGAAGATGGGGAACAACATGGTAGTACACATGTGTAACACATGCTAATGAGAAATTATTACTAGCTACAGGTACAGAACATAAATATGTATAATATTATTGTGTATTTTATTTATTTTACTCCTACAAACACGACATTACTGCCTATTTTAAACATGCATCAAATATATTGCATGCAACGGCCTACAAACATCACTTGCACTAACACATCTATAGTTGTTTATGAAAAGGTCCATTTTTGCTTTATGTCATATACAGACAGCATAATGAGGCACACGTAGCATATGTTATGTCATTGTGTTCATAACTTAAACACTGCAGACGACTATTTAGCTCCTCTACCATTGTGTTAAAGCAGCTGCAATGAATATCTCATCACAGCATACACGTCAACAGAGGGGGTGGGGTTCAGCACACACACAAATTACAGGCTCATCTTAGGGTCAACTTAGTTCACACCATTTTCACCTGTTTGAAGTAATTGAAAGGTCTGGTTGATTAGGCTTTTTGGGGAAGGGAATACCGTTCTTACAACCTGACTAGCACAACTGAAGTTAATCACACTCATTTGAAAGCGTAACTCTAGCTACTAAATGCCCCAACAAGTCATTAGTTATCAAACCGTACGTCACACATTAGTTCACTCATATCTATAGTTGAACTACTATCAACGACACATTATCACACACTGCATGTGTTGTTTTGTTGAGTGACAGCCACATTCAGGTGTGCCACATCTTCTATTAATGTACCACACATATCCTCTACCAAAAACAAAACTTTTTCCAATATGACCACCTTCATGATAACCATTGTGAATGTTCATCTCATGATAGTTATGTACATTATGATACTGATATGACTACACAACATATGATTTTTATGTACAAATTTAATCTATTTATCCTCACGCATTACTGCAGAAACATAGTATGTTGTATGTTAGGGAACTCAAAAGTTCTAAGTACACAGGCATGTACATTGTAATTACAACTATTTATGTTCACTTTCACACACACATTTTCTGTTAAGGAACTGATGCTGTTAGGTACTCATAAATACAGAACATACAATAAGTGTTTGTTCAATATTTACACATGTAAATGTAAAACTAATGTTATTGTTATATATAGTTGCCCCTGGAGGACATGTGTCACCTGAGACGGAACAAGTGTCTTCACCTGGGTCATGCAGCTCAACACACCTAGAAGGTGAGTGTATCAGTTGGTGGCCATATAATATGTGCACTTCTATATGTTATGTTGTCATGTTCATTATTTGTTTTGCACATGTTCTTTAAATAGGATTACTTAGTGTCAGTGAAAATGATGTGTAAGGCAACATGTATTTTGTTAGTGATGTTAACTATCATGTAGGAGTTGTGAGTTTAGAGCAAGTTTTCATTCATTCATATTTCATACTGAGTCCAAACATTATTCGTAAGTCAAGGTAGTTTTTAATGTGAGGTTATAAAACTTATGGAAACATGTTAGGTGTTACTTATGACACACTATAATTACATAGTAACACAGCAGAGATTAACATGCCATTTAATAATGTGTACATTTATTTTTAGAACATGATGATGAAGATGATGATGATGATGCCGCCATAGACACAGAAATACAATCAAGTGAGCATGAAGAGGTTCCAATTGAAACAGTTTTACCGCCAAATCGTCCATCATCTACCACATACGATTCAATTGTAGCTTCTGAGGGAAAAATTGTGGAAGCAGAAAATCGTCGCCATTCTGATCTGATGACAGTGCTGGAAAGGATGATTGCACTGCAGGAAGAAACGATATCACAATTGGCACATCTCCACAGAGTCTTCATTGAAGTGCCTAAACAGTTGCAAAAAATCAACACCTCATTCGAAGCATTAGTTGTTCAGCAAACCCAAGCAAATTACTTGAGAATGACTACTGTACCACATTTCAACTTCAACACCTCAGAGGCAGGATCTTTACATGCTGGTCATTTTTCACCACATGCATCTGATCTTCATTCCCCAGGTCCGAATGTTACCGCTCAAGTAGCAGACATTGCTGAGCAGGTTCCTGACGACATCCTACCGCTGCCATCTGTACAAAATCAGGAGCTGACACCTAAAAAGGAGGAGACAAAAACAAAACAGCACAAGCAGTTACTACTGACCAGTTTTTGGACACAAACAAAAAAAGACACACATGAAACAGACCAACCATCACTTGTGCAGTGTCTACCAACTTGCTCACATGTGTCAGTGGGCACAAGCCCTGTCGGTGAGTCACTGGCCAAAAGCCCTGTTGGTGAACAGTCACTGCCCAAAAGCCCTGTAGGTGAGTCACTGCCCAAAAGCCCTGTCGGTGAACAGTCACTGCCCAAAAGCCCTGTAGGTGAGTCACTGGCCAAAAGCCCTGTCGGTGAACAGTCACTGCCCAAAAGCCCTGTAGGTGAGTCACTGGCCACAAGCCCTGCCCGTGAAGTGCCAGAGGCCACTCAAAGTGGCTCTGTTGTGGCTAAAGTTGTTGCAAAACGAAAAAGGAAAATCCAAGAGACAACAAGCAGGCCTGTTACTCGCTCTCAAAAGGAACAAAAAAAATAAATCTTATAATTCACTAAATATGTCTTTGGCCTTGTTTTGTTGACTTCAGATTATCTAATTAATATTGTATGTATGCTGAAGACTGTGTTGTTTCCTAACTTTCAAGTATGTTCTTGTACACGTGAAGTTTTGGAAATGTTAACAGTCCTAATTAATGAATAGTGTTATTAATATTGATGTATTAATCGTGTATTCAGTAATGGTCCACCAGGAGCCAGTTGCTATGTTTAGAGAAGCTGCCATTGACTTACCTGCAAAACATTGTATTTGGGTGTGTTACTTTATGTAATCATTGCATGTGCATATTATTCACAAGCAATTCAAAACACACATCTATTTAACTGCAAACATCTTTATTGTCCGTGTACAGCAGGATTATGTGTTACATATTACTTACCTTTGCGTTGCTTGGCCATTGTAATGTTGTCCTTTAATCATTTATGTGTTCTTGTTTCAAGAACATCTCTGAATGTATATATGTAGTATGTATGGATATATGCACACACACACACACACACACACACACGCACGCACGCACGCACGCACGCACGCACGCACACACACACACACACACACACACACACTGTGTGTGTGTGTGTGTGTGTGTGTGTGTGTGTGTGTGTGTGTGTGTGTGTGTGTGTGTGTGTGTGTGTGTGTGTGTGTGTGTGTGTGTGTGTGTGTGTGTGTGTGTGTGTGTGTGTATATATAGTACTATCTAAACTGGTATAGATGTATTTACAAAAAACATACACTTCATGCTTCCTTGTGAAAACACAGTATTTTAATAATACAGGCCTAATGTTTGTGAACTATACTACCTTTGAGCATATAACAGTATTGGGCTTAAACACATTTTTATTACTTAATTCACTCATGTTTATCACCATTTAAATAGGTTTCATACAAGGGATACTTACTGGCATCAATATGTTGTGTGTACTCCTGTATTATATATATATATATATATATATATATATATATATATATATATATATATAAATATATATATATATATATATATATATATATATATATATATATATATATATATATATATATATATATATATATATATATATATATATTATTGGTTTAAACACTACAGCCCTTCTAAATAAAAAAAAAAAAATTTTTGATGGTAAATCACATTTACCATACAGGTCAATGCAATAGGCCATACAAGTTTAAGCCTCTATTATGTTAACCTTTAAATAAATCACACCAATATAAAAATCCCTTTTTACATATAAGCCCTTAAAAGTTGTAATATACACACACAGACATGTACAGTTTGTTTTTACAGACCTATTGTTATATATATATATATATATAAATATATATATATATATATATATATATATATATATATATATATATATAGCAGTATATATATATATATATATATATATATATATAGCACTATATATATATATATATATATATATATATATATATATTTATGAGAGATATATATATATATATATATATATATATATATATATATATATATATATATATATATATATATATATATATACATATAGACACGTAGTTAAACTCATGCAGACAGGGAGTTAACCAGACTTTCAAATACACACAGAAATGTATGAGAAAAAAAAACATTTACTTTTGCAGGTGTGTGTGTGTGTATTTCATTATATGGCTGTGTAAGCACTACACTGGCGACACACTTTATTCGAGCTCGGCTAGTCCCACGAATTCGGGTATACCCGGGTGTATTGAGGTTTGTGACTGTTTTCTGCCCGAGTGCATTGAGTTATTTTCCAGGCAGGGATTGAAGCATTTTATTCCCGCTGGCTGCAATACTGCACAGTACATATATATATACTGCATTACAATTCATGAATTTATGCCATCTGGTAGACACGCGAAGCTTTGCAGCCTATTAAATCCTAATCATTATCATTTAACAGATCAGCCGCCCATCAGCCAGGCATGAACCCAGGCTGGGAAGGCAAATGCAACGGGGCTTGTCAGAGGTGAGGAGCGGCGCATTCCAGGTATCTGCCAGGTACATACCGGGTATTTGCTCGAATAAAGTGTGTCGGTGCAGTATTTTCAGACAGTGCTCTATTTTATTTTTCCTGAAACCACAATGTTACTTAATTAAAAGTCTAGCAATGTTGTGAGAAAGGAGATAAAAAATGATACATGTTTGTCAGACAAACGGCTATCACAAACCACAAACGTTAAACCAATTATTTCTACATATCCAATTGGTGCTTCAAACAAGGAGTACAAGTTGATACTTTTTATGACCTTGAAAAGGAAACACAGCAAATTGTTAGCCATTGACCAGTTTCATTCTTATGAGCAAAGAACAGAGACCTGCAGACATCTTTTCTGTTAATCTGCAATGGCTGATGAATTGTTAAAGAATATGAATCCGCACAGAGGGTATAAATTTATGATAGCAGAAGCGATTTTGTCCACCTCCGGACACAAAGCGAACACGGGTCAAATCTATGATTTGATTAGAGCCAAGTATCCTTATTACCAAGAACCTGGGCATGCGCACAATTTTAAATCCTCAGTGAGATTCACTTTATCAACTAATGACTGTTTTGAACGTGTGCAGGATAAGCTAGAAGACAGGTATGGTTTCTGGAAGATTGCCAAGGATAAACATTTCACCGTGAAAGAGGGCACACATATTGTGCTTAATGGCATATTTATTCCTAATGCCAATAGCAATGGATCCGCTACTACTGTTCCGTGTGAATCGATACCTGCTGCAATATCTGCACCCTCCATTCCTGAAACCCACATTGTACAAGAACATAACTACTATGATTATGTACCAAGCCTTTCAGCTGAAAATGCATTGGAATGGGTACCCGAAGAAATGAACCTACCTCCGGACCAATTGTTTGAAGAAAGCAGTGGCGATTCCTATGAGCGCTTCATGGAGGAGATGTGTGTCATACTGGATTCAGCGTTTGGGTCAAGCGTGGATGCAAATGCCTTGCTTTTCTGGAGCGACCAGTTGCAGGCAGACGAAGTGTTAATTCTACAAGAATGGTAAATATAAGAATCGTTTTTTTTTGTAACCACCATTTTCACTTTCAATGCGTGGATACAGCGTAACATTGCAGACTGCATAACATGTATCGATCACAAACTAATTGTTTCCTATTACAATATAGTAGAACCTGAAAGAGTAGTACACATTGCTGACGGAATAAATATACGTACTTTCCTATCCCTTTAAACATATTAGCAACATTTTACCATAACTCTAACACATACCTGTTTTGTTATCATGCAACATCTACAAAATATAAAACCGGGTCCACCACGTATGACGTGGGACCCTTGTCATGGGCCAAGGCGTCCTTAAAAAGGATTACAGATGTAAGTCCCGCCCCCAAGCGACGTGCGCGCCTCAAAGCCTATTGGCTGTGTTGTTTTGTTATAGTTACGGTAACTGCAGTGTGTCATACACTGGGGGCGTACACTGGGCGTTAGCCGAATGTTAATTGAGTGGGAGGAGTGTTAGCGTGCGTTTCACGCTGGCTTAACATGACGTCACACGTATTGCATTTGCGCATTGTGTTATCGGCCGTGCTTTCTGTCCAAACACGTCTGTTTAAAAATAATACAGATGTACTCGTTTAGAACGAATGTAGTTTCGTCTTCATTGTATTTGAAATAAAGATTTTATGTTTAATGTTATTTTCAACATGTATTGAACGCACAACGTACGCATTGTTTTGCGCATGCGCTAACAGTTAGTCGACCCAAGCGTGAACTGCGTGCGCACACTAAGATGTGCGCGCACATTTGTCAGTATACAGGCAACGTTCACTTCATATACATAGTTATGCCTGCTACAAATTGAATGAAAAATTACATACTGATGTACACTTGTACTTCTAACATATAAGTGACTGACGTGTGTATGTACACAATCATATAGAGCTGTGTAACGCGTTGTCACGGATACATATATAGTAAGGTGCCATCTTTGACCATCATGTGTTTGCTGTATTTCAGAGATGTCGGGGAAGATACAATCAAATCAATGTATGATTTCAGAAGAGTCTACCTTTATATGAGATGATTGTGAGGAGGAGCCACCGACTACTATACTACATATGGAACTAATTTTATATTGCTTGCAGCGCTTATTAACAAACAATTAAAAATGTGATACCCTTATGCCTATATTGCATAAGCACTTAATTAACATAATGATGTTGCAAAAGAGTGCCTCATGAATTTTTATTGAGTGATCTTTAATTACTACTAGCATTTTATGGCATGGTGTGTTTTATATATAACAACCTTTCCCACTCTGCTAACACATTTGTGTCTTCTATTGTGTAATGGAACGTATGACTGTCGAAACTATGTAACAATAATAATAATAATATGAGCATGTTCATGTATAGCGCTGCTAGTTGTACGCAGCGCTTTACAGACACATTTTTCAGGCTGAGGTCCCTGGCCCGTGGAGCGTACAATTTTTTTTTTGCCGCCTGAGGCACAGGGAGATAAAGTGACTTGGCCAAGGTCACAAGGAGCCGACACTGGGATTTGAACCAGAACTCCCCTGCTTCAAACTCTCAGTGCCAGTGTGTGTCTTTACTCACTGAGCCACTCCTTCTCCCAATGTAAAGGACACTTACAACCAACTAGCCATTTATTGTTAAAAATCTCTTGTTACATGGGTATGTTGATAAAATGGTTTGGGACTGTAGCAAATAATGTTATTGCCTAGATGTTGTGGTCCCCTACAATGCATGATGTTCTGAATATTACATCAACATCATGTAATGAAGTACGTTTCTGTGTATATTTCATTAACCTAACTAACTATAGTTTACTGTGTTTATTAAACGTTGTAAAAATAAATAGTACAGTCAATATGATGATATAAGCTACCATAATAAAGCTGCTGTTATCATTTGTCGGTGTTATACATGGATCCTACACAAATTGATACAGACACAAACAGTTGTCTTAAAAAGTGTGTCTATGCTAATGTGCACGTGATTGACGTTACAATTGTCAGAATACTTGATAATTATCATCATGATAATGATGAAGTGACGTGATTGACATTCCAAAAATATTACCAACATTGTCATAGTGGGAAATTAGAAATGCAAAATTACAGTAACATTTGCGACAAAATTGTGGTTTCTGTTAACAGTTATACACTTGGTACATGTAGGACACATCCACACACGTGTGACTTATACATACACATGTCACAAATTTAAATTAATGTTGACTATTAATTCCTAGCATTAATAAACACCTACATTGCTAAATATAAGATGTACTACGCATTGTTGTGATTACAGGCATTCATGCATGGAGTGTTATGATGAGTCAATTTCATCCGTGATGAATGAGCTCCCGTAAGTAAACAAATAAGTACATGTATGTTACATTTGTCTTTAAACAAATATGTTGGGTTTTTACTTCAAATAATTATAGGAAGATTGATGTAGGCACATCTTATGAGAGATGTCAGCAAATATACATACCATGATCAGTCATACTGGAGATATACCTATAATGCAAAGGAACAATATATAAATTGCAAACATTGACATGCCATCTTCAGTACCGTAAGCAACACAGCAAAGTGTGTATTTGGTGTTAAATGTGCAACACCATGTATATTTAATCACATTCAAAATGTAAAGCAGCCTGGTGTACACATCATATGGATGTACATGTTACACTGCACCAATAACATTGTATGCAAGCATACTGCAAGAATGAATGACCATGCCCATACTATGTGTATTGTGTTAGCATAAGGAACAACACAATGCTAAAATATTAGTGCTTTGTTACCCCAGTTGTATTCACATACTCACAACTAATGTACAATTGAAGAGGGATTATATAACCTGTGCAACAATAACATACCGGTGCCACATCCCTTTGTGCACACAGCAGAGAAAAGAAAGGTGTGCAACCCATATTCATCTGTGTCCTAACAGAAGGTTATATAAAAAAACATTATTGTTAATATAACATAATTAAAATATAAAAGTAGAACTAGGAACATATATGTTTTTACTTACAAGAAAAAAATGAATTGATGAGATTCTGGCGTGTCTGGCCACCACTGGCTGTTTGTTCATTTTCAGCAGCTACATGGGTGGGATGCTCGTCTACCAAAGGCTCAGCTAGGTCTGATTGTACATTGTGCCTGAGTGCAACATTGTGCAAAATGCAACAGGCAAGGATAATATCAGACACTTTTTGAGGCTTGTATAGAAGAGCCCCACCAGTTCTGTCCAGACACCTAAATCTGGTCTTGAGTAGGCCAAATGTCCTCTCTATAACAGATCTTGTAGATATATGGGCTGCATTGTACCTCTCCTCTGCTTCAGTTTGAGGGTTTAGCACCGGAGTCGAGAGCCACGGCCTAATTCCGTATCCTGAGTCACCTATAATGAATGGAGCACACATAAGCTGACATTAGTGATCAAATTCTACAATGCCAACATTCCTAAATAAAAATGTTTTTGTGTTAGAACATCTAAATCTGTACTCACCCAGCAGCCAACCATGTTCAAAATGTCCCTCTTCGAACGCATGGAAGACTGAAGAGTTCCTCAGGATAGAGGAATCGTGACTGGAACCAGGGAATTTGGGTACCACATGCATTATCCTCATCGTGGCATCACATACCACCTGTACATTGAGTGAATGGTAGTGCTTACGATTACGGTACACATGCTCACTCTGACTAGGTGCAATCAAAGCAACATGTGTGCAATCGATTGCACCCAGCACACATGGTATCCCTGCTATATTATAAAAGCCAGTCCTGACTTCCAGCCACTCTGTCGCCTCTGTAGGAAAATGAATATAATTCCTAGCGCGTCTATCGAGTGCATAGAGAAACTGGGTCAAGGCCCGCGAGAATGTAGATTGCGAGACCCCGCCCACTATGCCCACAGTTGTCTGGAATGACGCGGAAGCAAGATAATGTAATGAGCACAGCATTTTAACAAGCCCAGGGACTGCACGACCTCTGGCTGTGAAAAAATCTAAATCTCCCCTTATCTCCTCATAAAGAGATAAGATTGCTGCTGAACTCAAACGATAGCGACTTACTATCTCCTCCTCACTCATCCCATCTAACAGGGTTCTCTCCCTGTACACACGCAGACGAGGCACAACTTGTCTCCTCTGTCTTCTCCTCTGATCTCCTGTCCCTCTACCTGTCCCTCGGCCTGTCCCTCTCCCTGTCCCTCTCGTATCCGCGTGCCTGTCCCTGTCACTGTCCCTCGGTCTGTCCCTCCCTTGCCCTATATCATTCTCTTGATCAGCAAGCATGTCATAGAAAAGAATGTTCCTCCGTCTCCTAAACAATCGCAACATTTTGAAATGAGTAGCTGTGAATGAGCAGGTAATGAGCGTCCTTTAAATAGGTATGTGATGATGTCAGGTGACATAGTAAAATGCAAGGTGTTACATTAACATAATAAAGTACTTCTGTGGCAAGCTGTGTGCAGTTGATATTAGAAGTATTTGTTGTGTGTATTCTGCAGGGAATGATGATATTTGCCAATGATGTGACGTGAAGCTTTGTACAAACATTGCTTGAAAATAAATAGTGTAATGTGCAATGCATGTAAAACTTCTGAACGCAACAGTCAGTCATGTAATTAGACAAAAAGGCTGAGATTGACGTGGGAAAAGTTTGCTGTAACATGTGTAATTAGCCATGTTATTGTCACATGTTGACAACAATGAATAGTCGTGTGCATATGCATGCATTTCTGTAATGAGGATAGTTGCTATAGAATGAGTTTACAAGGTGTCACAATGATGAATTACTGTAGATGTGTGTATAAGTTAGGTTGAAGTGCTTGTAATGCAACGGTTATAATGTAAACATGCAATGTGATTGCGCGTCCAATAAGTGACGTCATGAAAATAGGGAGGACCAAACCTAGATGTAAACATGAGAATAAAGATGTACATGAACGTTTAAAGATGCGTCACACATTACAAGCATTGTGTAATGTAAATGAACATGAATATACGGTGTATGTGTGACATGTGTGACATCATGTAAACAATTGTCGCTCAATTCATTAAAATGTGTGATATGATGTGAGGTTCTCCTTTAAGAGTTGAGTATAGTATTTTCCCTTGACACATCATCACATGATGAGTAATGTGACACGCAAATGATGAAAACATGTAAAAGTACAATGTTATGCAAATAATACACGTCAGCCGTGACACAATGCAGGGAATGCCCCCCACACTGTAATGCAAATGACGTTTGTATTGTGAGCAATGAAACGTAAACAGTACTATACTGTTATACGTCCCTGCTCCATTGACTTCCATTGATGTACAGAAGAGGTTTTTTTCTAAGTGCCGTTCCGGCAGCCTTAGCGATCGTTCTCCCCTCCAACTTGCCAACTTTAGTTGGCGGGAGAAATTGGCCATAACATCTCAATTTCGTAGTGCCGATCAGCCCCGATAAGCTGATTTTGGTACTTAAATCCAGCCGATTTAAAAAAGTGGCGATCAGTGGCGAAAACAGGCTTATCGGCAGCCGACTGGCCATAACAAAATTATCGGCTACGAAAACTGGCGAAATCAAGCACTTATCGGCGCTTACTGAATCTCAAACCCAATTTTGGCAATAAAATGCCGAAAAAATCCTTATCAACGCTTACTGCATGAGGCCCATAGACTCTAAAGAAAATAGTAGCATTTTTAACTTAAGTTCAGTTACACTTCCTGTACCACAAAAAAAATTAATATCAAAAGGATTATCCTTTGCACCGACCACAGGGCCTAATAACTTTGAGCTCTTTTTAGATGCCAACAAATACCTCAGAAAACTAACTGTCAAAAGGTTCTTTTTAAGTAAAGATGCTGTCTCAAGACAAGCAAATTTAAATCCGCCGGTTCTCAAAGAACCAGAAAAATTCAAGCACTCTAATTTAAAAAATAAGTCTACGTTTTATCCTACCTACTACAAGGGAAATTATTTGGAAGTCTTCTATAACCTAATTACTAAAGATTTTGACAATTTGACGAAAACTACCAAATCCAAAACTAGGAACAATATAACAAAAGAAGAAAAACTAGCACTAGATGAGATAACAGAAAACCCAAACATTATTATAAAACAAGCTGACAAAGGTGGGGGAGTTGTTATTATGAATAGGGAGGATTATCTGAAAGAAGCTCATCGTTTGTTGGGAGACCCTTTAACTTATGAAATTCTGAAGAGAAATCCAACAAAAACATTCACTACTGAATTGAAAACATTATTAGATAAGGGGTTAAACTCAGGTATTCTATCAGATCAGGAGTTCAAATTTTTATTTAATGAAACATCGCAGATTCCCATATTTTATTTACTTCCCAAAATTCATGAGTCTTGTTAATCCCCCGGGAAGACCAATCATCTCCGGGATAAACTCCCTCACCTCAAACCTATCTGCCTATATAGACTCCTTTCTACAAGATTATGTCAAACATCTTAAATCTTATCTAAAAGACACAACTGAAATACTACAAATATTAGACAAAATAGTTTGGAAAGAGGACTATATCTTAGCCACCATAGATGTGTCTTCATTATATACATCTATTAAACACACTTTGGGTTGTGAAGCTGTGAAATACTTTCTAGATAGAGATCCAGAACTGCATACATCTCAGACAGACTTTATTCTGGAAACCATAGCTTTTATTTTAGAGAAAAACTTTTTTCTGTTTGAAGACACCTTTTATCTACAGAAGTGTGGCACCGCCATGGGAACGAAATTCGCCCCCAGCTATGCAAACCTCTTTATGGGTTTTTGGGAGGACCAAACCATCTGGCCCAATGGCATGCTGGGTGAGGGTGTTATCCTATGTCGGCGCTACATTGACGACATCATCTTAATTTGGCAGGGTGACCAATTAGACTTAGATGACTATATAGCAGGTCTGAATAACAATACAGTGAATTTACAATTCACCTCGAGTTCAAGTAAGTCTTCGATTAACTATTTAGATCTGGTGATATATATTGAAGAGGGTCTTCTTAAAACCAAATCGTTTTTTAAAAATGTAGATAGTAATAACTATATTTTAAGGTCAAGTTGTCACCATCATCAGTGGATGGATAATGTCCCCTACAGACAATTTAGAAGAATGCGTAGGAATTGCACGGAAGAAACTGTATTTGAAGAACAATGCTTTACACAAAAAAATTATAGGAAAGAAATTTTAGACACTGCATTTAATAAAGCGAAAAAACTGAATAGAAAAGATTTATTGGAACCTAGAAAAGAAACAACTTCATTAGTAAAAAATAATGCATTTGACACAGCTTTTCTGACAACTTATAATAAAGACGCCAATACTATTGGCAAAATTATTCGAAAACACTGGCATGTTTTAAAGAGTGACCCAATTTTAAACAGCACACTCCCAGAGAACCCAAAAATAATTTTCAAAAAAGCACAAAACCTAAAAAGTATCGTTGCTCCAAGTGCCTTAAAAAAGATAGAAACAAAAAACAAAGGATGGCTCCAAAAGTTGGAGGGCTTTTTTGGTTGTACAACGTGCAAGGCATGTGAACATAAACAGACAGATAAGAAGAATTTTATGTGCAATGTAAATAAAGAACACTTCAAAATAAAGCAATATATGAATTGCCACAGTGACTGTGGGCCTCATGCAGTAAGCCCCGATACAAAATTTTCGGCACGAATTGCGAAAATGTTTTTTTTGGGCGATTTGCCCTCGCAGTATTCAGTAAGGGCCGAATCCTTCCGATCCCTGCTGAAGCACTGCGAAAGCAAAGGTGCCGATGACCTGTGGCGATACAGCCTTGCTCCCGATAAGGCTCCCGATAAGCCTTTGGTGCCGATAGATGTTTGCAGCTGAGAGAGACAAGCCGCTCTCTCAGCGCAAACTTCGGCACCAAAAAAAGTTTTTAAAAACAACTTTTATTCATACACTGGCGACACACTTTATTCGAGCTCGGCTAGTCCCACGAATTCGGGTATACCCGGGTGTATTGAGGTTTGTGACTGTTTTCTGCCCGAGTGCATTGGGTTATTTTCCAGGCAGGGATTGAAGCATTTTATTCCCGCTGGCTGCAATACTGCACAGAATATATATATATACTGCATTACAATTTATGAATTTATGCCATCTGGTAGACACGCGAAGCATTGCAGCCTATTAAATCCTAATCATTATCATTTAACAGATCAGCCGCCCGTCAGCCAGGCATGAACCCAGGCTGGGAAGGCAAATGCAACGGGGCTTGTCAGAGGTGAGGAGCGGCGCATTCCAGGTATCTGCCAGGTACATATTGGGTATTTGCTCGAATAAAGTGTGTCGGTGCAGTAGTGCACATGTGCAGGGGGTCTGCGGAGCTGAACCGCGTTGGTTTGAGGTCCGGGGACCCTCTGCCCCCCGAGATACAGGCCCCTTTATGAGGTGCCGGTATCCATCTGCGTTTAAAGGTCCCGATCACGTGACCGCGACCTGTAAACAAACCAGAGGGATACCGGCACCCCATAAAGGGGCCTGTATCTCGGGGGGCAGGGGGTCCCCGGACCTCAAACCAACGCGGTTCTGCTCCGGAGACCCTCTGCACATGTACAGTATAAATAAAACACACACACATCAATAAAGACTCGTTCCTTACCTTGGCGGCTATGTGCAACGGTAATGAAGCAGCATGAATGTCTTTTTAATTATACTGTACAGTGAGCAGGGGGTCCCCTGAGCTGAACCGCATTGCTTTGTGGAGCAGGGACCCCCTGCTTCCCGAGTTACAGGCCCCGGTATGTGTCATCGGGTGGCAGCGTCGCCGCCATGTTTATAGCGTCCCCGCAATAAACATGGCGTCCACACTGTAACCGATGGCCCAAACCGGGGCCTGTAACTCGGGAGGCAGGGGGTCTCTGAGCCACAAATAAATGCGCTTCAGCTCAGGGGGCCTCCTGCTTCCGCACAATATTATTAAAATACATTAATGCTGCTTCATTACCATAGCGGATAGCTACACAACATACAGTATAGTAATGGGCAGAATGACTATTATCCACAAATGGATAATAGTGCAGTTGTCCATTTACAATACATACACAACAATAAAGACTTTAAATACATATAGCACTCACCCATGTCCCACTGCCACGATGAAGGCCATCCTCATCTTCATCCTGCCCATGCCCCATCCGCTTCTGCAAAACAAACACAAGAATTACAACATCCAAATTAATGTCCCCTAACCCCTTAATCACCATAGCGGTTATAAACCGCTACAGTTATTAAGGGGTTAAGCCACCATCACCCACATACCCTCCCCCACAAAGCCCCCCAACCACCCTCACCCAATACCCACAGGGGAGTCCTACCAAATACCCTTGGGCCTAATACCCCCTCCCCCAGCACATACAGTACAATAATGTGCCAAATAACTATTATCCACATAGGGATAATACATTATTTGGCCATTATTAAACACATTCAATACCGTTAAAATGTAAAGAAAATTCTACTAACCTCATCAATAAGAAGTCTCCGTCGCCAGCATCATCCTTGGGGTCCGTTGCCAACATTAGTAATAGCCACAACATTTGAATATCATTAACATAACACTGAACCCCTTAATCACCTTATCGGGTACTAACCTGAAAGGTAATTAAGGGGTGAAGCCATCCTGCAATGCCTACAACAGTTATGCATAACATCCTCAGTGAAATAAAAACCAATTGCCTAACCAAATTCCATTTAATCATTCAATCTGTAGGCTCACATGCCTCATAAAACATTGCATTTACAGTGTATACATGTAGCATAACATGTAAACTGCATGTACACGCTGCAAATCAATGTTAACAATACAATAATCTCACTCAAATCGCCATACATCACAAGAAGTATATTATTTAATCCAATAAACTCACCATCAATGAATTACCACACATCACTTACATCCCTAAACAATTAAAATACCATCCATACCAATTACACAATGAACTAAAGCTATCCTAACAGAGAACAACTTCAAAACATAGTCAAAAGTACACCAACAATTACAATATACTAAAGCAAGGCTTTCCATATCCTACTGTACGGCCTGGAAGCCCAAAACTTACATCTGTCTAAAAATAAAATACATTTAGCACACATCAATGCATAGGCACAATGATTAACAATACAGAATTAGAAGCTTTAACAACACTATCATTTCTTACCCTGTATATATATCTGTACACATACATACAGACATACATACAGTGGGAAGAAATGATATGCATTATAAAAAATGAAAACATGAAAAAGCAACAAAAAAAACAGTTACATTAAGTACATTTCTTTATTTAACTTACCATTACTTGCCCCCACCGACTCCCGTTGATCAGCTTACTCACGAACCAATCCACGACACCATCCACGACACCATCCACGACACCATCCAGGAACAAATCCACGAACCAAACCAGGAACCAATCCAAGAACAAGTGCAGGAACCAATCCAAGAACAAGTGCAGGAACCAATCCAGGAAGCAAGCCACGAAGAAATCCAAGAAACAATCCACGACACGATCCAGGAACAGGAACCCATAAAAGAAAAAAACATAACAAATTAAACATTAAAATAATAAAACATGACAATCAAGGGTTGTACTAGTTTTATTCTTAGTGAATCTGTATTAAAATACCTTGACGTCCGGTGCCACGTCTTCTTGACGTCCGGTGCCACGCCCTGGTCTTCAATCTTCAGGAGGAGGTCCGTCCTCCTCGGCATCTGCCTTCAAAATGAGACGACATAGGCTTTTAAAGGCCTATGACATCACATTTGTCGTCATATGGTTCCCACGGCCCTGATTGGGCCGTGAAAACCATGTGTTTTGGCCGATGTAAAAAAATTGATGACGTTTTTTTTTCTTTTATGGGTTCCTGTTCCTGGATCTTGGATTTCTTCGTGGCTTGCTTCCTGGATTGGTTCCTGCACTTGTTCTTGGATTGGTTCCTGCACTTGTTCTTGGATTGGTTCCTGGTTTGGTTCGTGGATTTGTTCCTGGATGGTGTCGTGGATGGTGTCGTGGATGGTGTCGTGGATTGGTTCGTGAGTAAGCTGATCAACGGGAGTCGGTGGGGGCAAGTAATGGTAAGTTAAATAAAGAAATGTACTTAATGTAACTGTTTTTTGTGTTGCTTTTTCATGTTTTCATTTTTTATAATGCATATCATTTCTTCCCACTGTACGTATGTCTGTATGTATGTGTACAGATATATATACAGGGTAAGAAATGATAGTGTTGTTAAAGCTTCTAATTCTGTATTGTTAATCATTGTGCCTATGCATTGATGTGTGCTAAATGTATTTTATTTTTAGACAGATGTAAGTTTTGGGCTTCCAGGCCGTACAGTAGGATATGGAAAGCCTTGCTTTAGTATATTGTAATTGTTGGTGTACTTTTGACTATGTTTTGAAGTTGTTCTCTGTTAGGATAGCTTTAGTTCATTGTGTAATTGGTATGGATGGTATTTTAATTGTTTAGGGATGTAAGTGATGTGTGGTAATTCATTGATGGTGAGTTTATTGGATTAAATAATATACTTCTTGTGATGTATGGCGATTTGAGTGAGATTATTGTATTGTTAACATTGATTTGCAGCGTGTACATGCAGTTTACATGTTATGCTACATGTATACACTGTAAATGCAATGTTTTATGAGGCATGTGAGCCTACAGATTGAATGATTAAATGGAATTTGGTTAGGCAATTGGTTTTTATTTCACTGAGGATGTTATGCATAACTGTTGTAGGCATTGCAGGATGGCTTCACCCCTTAATTACCTTTCAGGTTAGTACCCGATAAGGTGATTAAGGGGTTCAGTGTTATGTTAATGATATTCAAATGTTGTGGCTATTACTAATGTTGGCAACGGACCCCAAGGATGATGCTGGCGACGGAGACTTCTTATTGATGAGGTTAGTAGAATTTTCTTTACATTTTAACGGTATTGAATGTGTTTAATAATGGCCAAATAATGTATTATCCCTATGTGGATAATAGTTATTTGGCACATTATTGTACTGTATGTGCTGGGGGAGGGGGTATTAGGCCCAAGGGTATTTGGTAGGACTCCCCTGTGGGTATTGGGTGAGGGTGGTTGGGGGGCTTTGTGGGGGAGGGTATGTGGGTGATGGTGGCTTAACCCCTTAATAACTGTAGCGGTTAATAACCGCTATGGTGATTAAGGGGTTAGGGGACATTAATTTGGATGTTGTAATTCTTGTGTTTGTTTTGCAGAAGCGGATGGGGCATGGGCAGGATGAAGATGAGGATGGCCTTCATCGTGGCAGTGGGACATGGGTGAGTGCTATATGTATTTAAAGTCTTTATTGTTGTGTATGTATTGTAAATGGACAACTGCACTATTATCCATTTGTGGATAATAGTCATTCTGCCCATTACTATACTGTATGTTAGGGGGGTATAGGTGATTTTGGGTATATATATATATATATATATATATATATATATATATATATATATATAATTATTTAATTATTTATTTAATTCGTTATTGTGGGGCTGGGGTGTGTTTTTTTTATTATTGTGGGTAGTGGGGGTGTGTGAAGGGGGCATTAGCCCCAACGGTGGTTGTTTAGGGCTTGCGGGTGGGTAGCGGGAGGCCTTAACCCCTTCAGGACCGTAGCGGTATTAACCGCTACGGTCGTGAAGGGGTTAAGTGCCCCCGCATCCCCCCCGCAAGTCCTAAACTCACACCCAGGGCCAAATACCCCCCTCACCCATCCCCGCTACCCACAATAACGCTGGCACAGTGGGTTAACCCCTTCATTGCCTTAGCGGTTAGCCGCTAATGTAATGAAGTGGCTTTTAAATGCCTTTTTCCTGCCTCGGATGCATGCCGGGGGGCTCCGGTGCGGGTATCAGCTCCGGAGACCCCCGGCATCAATCACAGGCAGGAAAAAGGGCTGATTTTTCCTAAGTGTCGCCCTTGCTGATGCTTCTCCTTCAGCAAGTTGCCAACTTTAGTTGGCGGGCTGGATTGGCCATAAAATCTCCAATCTGGCCTGCCGATCAGCACCGAAAAGCTGATCGGGGCTTACTGAATTCAGGCGGGAAAAAAAAGTCCCGATAAGTGGCTTATCGGCAGCCGGGTGGCGAAATTTTTTTTTCCGGAAGAAAAGTTGCCGATAATTCCCACTTATCGGGGCTTACTGAATCAGGAGGGCAAAAAACGGCTAAAAAATGCCGAAAAAGCCTTATCGGGGCTTACTGCATGAGGCCCTATGTCATATACTTATTAGAATGCCCCTGTGGACTACAATACGTGGGAAAAACTAAAAGAGCCATCAAAACACGCATTGTAGAACACCTCAGCAACATCAGGAGAAGCATACTAACACATAGTGTGTCCAAACACTTTGCCAAGTACCACAACTCAAACATTAAAGGTCTAAAATTCACTGCCATCGAACATGTGCAACAACATTGGAGGGGTCGCAGCAGAGATATAGATCTGAGCAGACGTGAGATGTATTGGATACATAAACTAAAAACTTTAATGCCCAATGGGCTTAATGCAGAATTTGAGATTATCCCATTTCTCATCTAATACATTGTCTGCTCGGGCCCCTTATCTCTTTGCTGCGACCTCTCCCTCTGACATTATTTCTTCAGTTACATATCAGGTGTTTCTCCTTGTTTTAACTATGAAGTATTGGGTCACTTATTAAAAGAATAAATAGGTTTTTATATATATTATCATTGTATTTAATTTTTAATACTTTTGATGTATATAAGTGTATATTTTAATCAATATTTATATGTTACTAATCCATTCTTATACTCTTCTCCCCTCTCTCTCCCTCGTTGCTCTGTGAGTACATAAGACACAATCAGCTATGGCTCCCTATAAATAAATTAGCTTAGCGTTATGATTAGATTTCTATTTTCATTCACTTAGATGTTGTTTTTAAATGCTTAATTGTATGCTTAATTGTATCACCATTGCGTCGTTTTGAACACTGAGTTATGTACCAGCTTTATTGGAGAACAAGTGTGACTTTTAAATTTATTCAGTAATTATTAAATTGTCATATTAAATTGTTTAATTGCTTATTTGTCTAATTGTTTAGCATATAAATATCCACAACTCATTAGAGTGCTATTCATTGCTCCTGAGGAAGTTGTCTAGCACAACGAAACGCGTAGAGCTGCAGCTGCTCTTTTCACTGAAGGCTCCATAGTTGCCGAGTTCCCTCACCGCTCCCCTCCAAGACCGGATGTCGTCACCCAAACAGCGGATGTGACGTCAGACGCCATCTCCCACCTGGTCGGTTGTGAGTTAAGGAGAAGACCCTCGGTGAACTGTTCCACACTGAGCCGGCACTCCATTTGCCTCAAGTAAAAACCTTATGTGAACTTTGAATATGTACACCATGTGAGTACGATTCTTAAAGATTTATTGTTGTTTTATATATAAATTTTATGCACGATCAACACTATGGTCTGCCTTTCTTTTGCATGCCTCTGATCCAACCACATCCACTGACGTCTGAGCTGAGGTGCTGATATCATATGCTGTAAACCAAGGCTGTTGTTCCTGAAGATCCTGACACCTTTCTACCTATTGTGTAGATCAATGCTTTTTACCTTCTGACCTGCTGTAAGTAGGCATTGCTATAGAGCCAAGACGTACATGCTTTATCCAGATTGAAAAAACCTTATTGCACTATTGTATGCATTTATTTTTTATTTTTCATGGTGTATCCCTGCTATCTTCGCTCCCTTCCCATCCCGGACGAGTTAAAAATATATATAACATTTTTTATTTTATTTTTGTTATCGCCATGGCTTGCATAGCAATTATGGATATTATGAGATTCAAGTTTTACAAATACAGTATATATTTTTGGGGGTTATCGCCATGGGCTTGCATAGCAATTATGGATATTATGAGAATCAAACAGTACTGTTGCTTTTTAATTCCACACTAGTCATGTACGTTCTTTCTGAGGTGGGTGGCATACTGTAGTACTGTGATTTTTATTTGGGAATGTGGGGATCAAAACATTATGATGACCTTTTGAGAATATGTCTTTGAACTACAGTACAGGTAATCCTTCATACTGCTCGCACCCCCTCCCCCGCAAACACAAGGTTCAAGGATTTCAACTTCTTATCAACACCTCTCACAAACCATGCCACGCATGCGCAAGTGCGATAAGCTAAGCCCTTCTAAACTTGCCTTTTCTTAAACACAACACTCCTCCCCCCCACTCGTAATAAGAGTAACATGTTGTGTGAGATACAGGCTAAGCTAAGCCCTTCTAAAACTGCTATTGTTCTGTAACAAAACAAGTCAACTTGAAGTTCAAAGCTTATCAACAACACAACAATAGAGCCCTCCAACAGAGCCATTCACGTAAATGTACTGTAGAATGATTATCATGAGCTGGGCAGAAGACATGTTGGACAATCCTTAATGCAGGAAAATAGTATTTTTCTATAGAATTTTATTACATTATTAACAGAAATGATTGATTAAACAATAAAAATATAATAATTTTTATAAAACATTTTTTGTTTTTATATATATTTTTTCCCAAACTAATGTGAAGTGCAATGCTTTGTTTGTTGAACTGTTCATAAGAATTTCAGGTCTGCAATAGGGGGTCAGTTTAAAAAATAGATTTAATTTTTTAATGCATAATACAGTACAGTAGCTCTTGTCTTTCTCTTCATTATGGCATTGCGAGATGGGGGGGAGATCAGGGAGAGAGGGGGCTGCAGCTCTGAAAATACAGTATTTCAAAAGATTTAAAAAAAAAAAATTGTGGCAAAAATGAATTTCTATACAGTAACTACTGAGTGAGGGTGGGAGAGGGGGGTTTGTGTAAGATACAGGCTGGTTTGTACATGAACACCGTACTATTATCTTACACATTCCCCCCTTTCTTTTTTCACTGCTGCAGTTCTGAAAATGAAAAGAAACAATAAATGCAGACATGGTTATTTTTAGGGCCATACTTACCTGTATTATATTTACCTGTGCCTTATTACTTTCCCGAGACCTGGCCATTATGTTCTATAATAGGCAACACAGTCGCAATATGATCAATATATTTATTACATCTGGCTACGGTGAGTATGTTGTTCCAGAAATTCAGCATCCCTTTCTCCAATTCATCCTTTTTGACGGTTTCCACACTTTTCTGATATAATCCTTCAACTCATGCCATACCATTTCGATGGGACTAAAATCTGGTGATCTGGAATACAGTAGGAGAGGAGAAAAAAGGTTAATTACTTACTGTATGGAGATATAAACTGTGTAAAACAAATGAGAAATGATTACCCAACTTACTCCGCTGGCAACTTAACCCAGTTGATACCGCTGGCAAGAATGTGAGCTGTTGATGCGGTGTGTTTCGAATCATTGTCCTGGAAGAACCGGTGTCCAGATGGGAAATCATTCCTAATGTATTCGACAACATGTGTAATTATGTGATCTTGGAAGAACGCTTTATTCATGATTACTGGAAACAAGAAAAGAAAAATATACAGTAACATTAGGGTGCAAAATACTGTACAGTACAGCTGTCCAGTGCATAAGGCAAGGCCACAGGCACAGCATGTGTATTTATGCATTTTTTTACCCTCAAAGATAATGATGCATCCTGGTCCCTGTCTAGCGATGGCACCCCACACATGCATCTTCACTGCGTGCTTGGGACGCGGCTTCAGAGATAACCGTCCTTTTTTGTAGAATGCAAAACGGGCAAATCTCTCAAGCGCTACAGTTGTCTCGTCAGTAAAGATGACATCCTGGAAAGTCTCGCCACTTTCGATCCATGCCCATGCCTGGTCCACTCTTTTTTATTTTGTTGGCTTCCCTTATCATAGGATACGCTCTGTAAAGACAAGGAATAATGTTAGAGGTACTAAATACTGGAGATACATTATGATGGTTCCCAGCACTCAAAAAATAAAAAAATAAGTCAAAGACATCTACTGTATAGAAATCTAACAGTAATGTATTGAAACAATACAGTATACAGTATGTATTACATTCAGTACAGTTGGCCACCCTATTGTACAGTAGGCTAGGAGGGAACCTAACATGAAAATAGAGGGCTAAACAAGAAATCACAAGTCTGGAGAGGGAGGGAGGTGGGGGGAAAAACGTGGGGAATAAAAACCATAGTGGAAAAAGAAAAAGCAGCAGACTAAAAAGAGGAAAACATGGGTGACGTACAGTATACAGTACAGTACTTACTTAACATGCCCATATTTCCATCCCAATTTCCGTCTCATCTGCCTGATGCTGGTCACAGATGATTTTATTTTGTGAGTTGCCTCTAGTGCATTCTTTACCCTTGTGGCACATGTCTCATCATTCTGTTCACTTATTTGGTCCACCAGAAGTGTTGTCGCCCTACAGTGTAAAGAAAAACAGAGCAATTTGTTACAGTAGGCAAATTAAGCATCCCAATAGCGCACTGATTTCCTTTTGTCTGATTATAGTGCTACTGTACAGTATATGAATACAGTATATAAAATAATTTGCCCCTCCCTCAATTAAAGCATCCCAATAGACTGCACTGTCACACACTCAGTCACTCCTACAGTACCACCCAATCACTGGCATAAAAGCTGGTGACATACAGTACTGTACTGTTGATGCTTTGTGTGTGTGTGTGTGTGTGTGTGTGGGTGTGTGTACAGTAAATGCAGGATTATTAGTTACCACAGGCATACGGAACACACAGGCAAACAGACATACAGAACAGTACAAAACGTTGTTTGAGATACAGTATGAAGGACAAGAAGTACTACTGTAGTAGTACTGTACTTAGTAGTGACGGTCGGATTTCTTTTGACGTTTTTGGCCTTCCCATGCGCATGATAACTAATAGTGCTTTTTGCTAAAACGAAGCCCAAAGCAAGTAACCAGCATTGGATCTGTATAATGCAGTGTCCATTGTGGTACATATCCTTTATTCTCAAGCTGAGATCTTTTGAAATCCTTTTCTTTGGCACCGCTGCTGTTAGAAAAAAAATGCGAGCACACACAGAGCAATTCGATGTGAATTCGAAGTGTATTGAATGTGTATTGAATACACAAAATGGATGGTGTATTTATACTTTAATTTAATGTGCCTCAAAGTCACTCGACGGGATTAGTAAACAGTATGCCCACTTTTAACACCTGCACCTCGTGTCCATGCCCGCGAAAAATTTCAAATAAAAGGTGAGACAAATTGTATAGACTCTCACACACTGATCTCTATCTAAACTTGCTCTTGTCCAGATACTGCATTGTGCACTCGTCCTTCTGTTTCCATAGTTCACCCCCGATTCTATGGATGCAGGAACAAGCTTTCTTCTGCCGTGTCGGCCAAGCGAAAAGCGGAAGCTATTTCCCAGCCAAAACCTAAGCGAAAACCAAAGCAGAATAAAGAAAATGTTCCGAAGGCTCCAAAGGTTAAGAACCCTGGGCCATATTATGTAAAGAAGAAATTCGGTGACCTTAGCACAGTCCAAGTCAAGTGGAGTCTCTATCCTCTCCTTGAACCCCCCCGCTCACCTGCTCCACAACCCATCCTCGATGCTGCTGCTCTCCTGTCAACCCCCTGCCGACCTGCTAAACAACCCATCATTGAGGCTGCTCTCCTGTCAACCCCCTGCAGACCTTCTCCACAACCCATCAATGAGGCTGCTCTCCTGTCAACCCCCTGCCGACCTGCTCCACAACCCATCATTGAGGCTGTTCTCCTGCCAACCCCCTGGTCACCAGCTCCACCAACCATCCTCAATGCTGTTCTCCTGGCCACTCCGTGGTCACCTCCTCCACCACCCACCAACGCAGATGTCTACAGCATGGAGCAAAAGGTTGATCTTCTTTTGGAGACCATGTTGAGTATGGATATGCGCATGGAGAAAATGGAAAGTAACATGGAGAAGATGGAAAGGAATATGGAGAAGATGGAAAGGAAGATTGTTGGGATGTATTCTTTCCTGCGAGTTCCTGTCCCTGTCCCTGTCCCTGTATGACCGACGCAGGAGCAGGAGGGTGACCTGCATGACGTGACCTTAACACATCCCTCACCAAGCCCCCCAGGCTCACCCCATCCATCAGCAGATCGGATGTATGCCTTTGAGGATGAGATGACAACTCCGGTAAAGCCACGACAGGAGGAAAGCATCCTCACAGACTGCCTACCCTTGCCTGCTGCCAGAAGTACACCAGCACCCAGAATTGTAACACTGCCGGACATCTTCTTGACCGACCTGACCCAGCACGCCCGGGAGAAATACAAGATTGGATGTGCTCGTGCAGCCCATAAATTTGCCCTGTCAATATTTAAACACCACGTCAGTTTTGAGATGTACAGCCATTGGACCCACAGTGTAAATTATGAAGGAAATAAAAGAAAGAAGGCTCTGCCAGCAAATTTAAGAAAGACCATTTTGAATGAAGTGGAGCGTTATTTCCATGTCACCCTTACACTTATGAGAGCTGTGAGAGACACTATAATTGGCCTGATGAGGCATACAAGGGCTCGTGCTTGGAGTGGCACCCCTCTTGCTAACGACTTTCCCCAAACTCTACTGTAGTGCAAAAGTTTACAAAAAAAAAAAATTACATTGATTTATTGTTTAATGCGTTAAATCATTTTCTGTTTTATTTTTATTGTTTTGAAATATTGTTATTGTTTAATCATTTATTTCTGTTAATCAGGCAAAGGTAAATATAAATTCGTTTTTGCAAAAAAAAGTGTTTTTAAAAAAATATTTTGAAATAAATACTGTATTGTTATTGTTTAATCATTTATTTCAGTTAATCAGGCACATGTAAGTACAGTATGATACAGGTACTTTACAGCACTGTAAGTACTGTATGGCACTTAAACTAACTATGTCTGCATTTATTGTTTCTTTTCATTTTCAGAACTGCAGCAGTGAAAAAAGAAAGGGGGTGTGTGTAAGATAATAGTATGGTGTTCATGTACAAACCAGCCTGTATCTTACACAAATCCCCCTCTCCCACCCTCTCGCAGTAGTTGCTGCATAGAAATGCGTTTTTGCCCAAAAAAAATGTGTTTTTGTTTTTGTTTTTTTTAATACTGTATTGTTATTGTTTAATCATTTATTTCAGTTAATCAGGCACAGGTAAGTACAATATGATACAGGTACTTTACAGCACTGTAAGTACTGTATGGCTCTCAAACTAACTATGTCTGCATTTATTGTTTCTTTTCATTTTCATAACTGCAGAAGTGAAAAAAGAAGGGGGAGGATGTGTAAGATAATATTATGGTGTTCATGTACAAACCAGCCTGTAAATTACACAAACCCCCCTCTCCCACCAACTCTCAGTAGCTACTGTATAGAAATTCGTTTTTGCCAAAAAAAAATTGTTTTTAAAAAAAATCTTTTGAAATACTGTATTTTCAAAGCTGCAGCCACCTCTCTCCCTGATCTCACCCCCATCTCGCAATGCCATAACGAAGAGAAAGACAAGAGCTACTGTACTGTATTTTTGTACTGTATTATGCATTAAAAAATAAAATCTATTTTTTAAACCGACCCCCTATTGCAGACCTGAAATTCTTATGAACAGTTCAACAAACAAAGCATTGCACTTCATATTAGTTTGGGAAAAAATATATATAAAAACAAAAAAATGTATGAAAATTATTATATTTTTATTGTTTAATCAATCATTTCTGTTAATAATGCAATAAAATTCTATAGAAAAATACTTTTTTCCTGCATTAAAGATTATCCAACATGTCTTCTGGCCAGCTCATGATAATCACGCTACAGTACATTTACGTGAATGGCTCTGTTGGAGGGCTCTGTTGTTGTGTTGTTGATAAGCTTTGAACTTCAATTTGACTTGTTTTGTTACAGAACAATAGCAGTTTTAGAAGGGCTTAGCTCAGCCTGTATCTCACACAACATGTTACTCTTATTACGAGTGGGGGGGAGGAGTGTTATGTTTAAGAAAAGGCAAGTTTAGAAGGGCTTAGCTTATCGCACTTGCGCATGCGTGGCATGGTTTGTGAGAGGTGTGGATAAGAAGTTGAAATCCTTTAGGCTTGTGTGTGTGTGCGGGGGGGGGGGTGTGAGCTGTATGAATGATTACCTGTACTGTAGTTTAAAGACATATTCTCAATAGGTCATCATAATGTTTTGATCCCCACACCCCCAAATAAAAATCACAGTACTACAGTATGCCACCCACCTCAGAAAGAACGTCATGACTAGTGTGGAATTAAAAAGCAACAGTGCTGTTTGATTCTCATAATATCCATAATTGCTATGCAAGCCCATGGCGATAAACCCAAACAATAAATACTGTATTTGCAAAACTTGAATCTCATAATATCCATAATTGCTATGCAAGCCACGGCGATAACAAAAAAAAATAAAAAATGTGATATATATTTTTAAAACTTGAACTAACTTCTAAATGAATGGGAATTTATACACGCATGCGCATTAATAATCAACAAGGTCCCAGGTCCCAAAGAGAATTACACACAGGCGCAGAACTGTGAGAGCAGGCTCGGGAGGATTAAAGAAAGCCACAAAGCCAACCATTTGAAAATGAATAGTTTGTCAGAGGTGTTGATAAGATGTTGAAATCCTTGAGCCTTGTGTGTGTGCGGGGGGGGGGGGGATGGGGTGCGAGCTGTATGAAGGATTACCTGTACTTTAGTTCAAAGACATATTCTCAACAGGTCATCATAATGTTTTGATCCCCACACCCCCAAATAAAAATCACAGTACGACAGTATGCCACCCACCTCAGAAAGAACGTACATGACTAGTGTGGAATTAAAAACCAACAGTGCTGTTTGATTCTCATAATATCCATAATTGCTATGCAAGCCCATGGCGATAAACCCAAAAAATATATACTGTATTTGCAAAACTTGAATCTCATAATATCCATAATTGCTATGCAAGCCACGGAGATAACCAAAAAAAATAAAAAAATGTGATATATATTTTTAAAACTTGAACTAACTTCTAAATGAATGGGAAGTTATACACGCATGCGCAGTAATAATCAACAAGGTCCCAGGTCCCAAAGAGAATTACACGCAGGTGCAGAACTGTGAGAGCCGGCTCGGGAGGATTAAAGAAAGCCACAAAGCCAACCATTTGAAAATGAATGGTTTGTCAGAGGTGTTGATAAGAAGTTGAAATCCTTGAGTCTTGTGTGTGTGCGGGGGTGGGGAGGGGGGGGGCGAGCTTTATGAAGGATTACCTGTACTGTAGTTCAAAGACATATTCTCAACAGGTCATAATAAAGTTTTGATCCCCACAGCCCCAAATAAAAATCACAGTACGACAGTATGCCACCCACCTCAGAAAGAACGTACATGACTAGTGTGGAATTAAAAACCAACAGTACTGTTTGATTCTCATAATATCCATAATTGCTACAGCCGCGACCCCTTTTATTCTCCAACATCTCACAGGATTTTTTCCGAATGCCACGCACTTCACCACGTTCATGCCGCATTCTGACCGCATTCATACCGCATTCATGTTGCATTCACACCCGCGGTTGATGCGCAGTTGATGTGTTTATTGATAATGTTTCGGATTTTCCTCCCTCCCTACTCCCTACTCCCTCCCTCTACCCTCCTCCCTCCCTCTCCCCTCCCTCTCCCACCCAGCCCCCTCCCTCTCCCTCCCAGCCCCCGGCAGCCGTGTGTTTTTTTTTCTTCCGCAGAGGTCAGAGCATGAGGGGGCGGGGCTTAGTACCGGGGAGAGAGGACGTGCTGAGCTGATCTAAGGTAGGGGGGGAGGTGTGTGTGTGTGTGTGTGTGTGTGTGTGTGTGTGTGTGTGTGTGTGTGTGTGTGTGTGTGTGTGTGTGTGTGTGTGTGTGTGTGTGTGTGTGTGTGTGTGTGTGTGTGTGTGTGTGTGTGTGTGAAAAACGGGCTGGTGGGGGTGTCTGTGTGAAAAACGGGCTGGTGGGGGTGGGGGTGTGAAAAATGGGCTGGTGGGGGTGTGTGTGTGAAAAACGGGCTGGTGGGGGTGTGTGTGAAAAACGGGCTGGTGGGGGGTGGGCTGCTGACATGTGAGGGGGGGTGGGCTGCTGACATGTGAGGGGGGGTGGGCTGCTGACATGTGAGGGGGGGGCTGCTGACAAGTGAGGGGGGGTTGGCTGCTGACATGTGAGGGGGGGTGGGCTGCTGACATGTGAGGGGGGTGGGCTGCTGACATGTGAGGGGGGGTGGGCTGCTGACATGTGATGGGGGGTGGGCTGCTGACATGTGAGGGGGGTGGGCTGCTGACATGTGAGGGGGGGTGGGCTGCTGACATGTGAGGGGGGGTTGGCAGCTGACATGTGAGGGGGGGTGGGCTGCTGACATGTGAGGGGGGGGTGGGCTGCTGACATGTGAGGGTGTGTGTGGGCTGCTGACATGTGAGGGCGGGGGGTGGGCTGCTGACATGTGAGGGGGGGTGGGCTGCTGACATGTGAGGGGGGGGTGGGTTACTGACATGTGAGGGGGGGGTGGGCTGCTGACATGTGAGGGGGGTGGGCTGCTGACATGTGAGGGGGGTGGGCTGCTGACATGTGAGGGGAGGGGTGGGCTGCTGACATGTATTGTGAGAGCTGAGTGCTGTGAGAGCTGTGTGCTGTGAGAGTGTGCTGTGAGCAGTGTGCAGTGAGAGTGTGCTGTGAGCAGTGTGCAGTGAGAGTGTGTGCAGTGAGAGTGTGTGCAGTGAGGGTGTGTGCAGTGAATGTGTGTGCAGTGAGTGTGTGTGCTGGGCGTGTCTGGTGTGTGCAGTGTGCAGTGGGAGTGTGTGCAGTGGGAGTGTGTGCAGTGGGAGTGTGTGCAGTGGGAATGGGAGTGTGCAGTGGGAGTGGGAGTGTGCAGTGAGAGTGGGAGTGGTCAGTGGGAGTGGGAGTGTGCAGTGGGACTGTGTGCATGCAGTGTAGAGTGTGTGCGTACAGTGTAGATTGTGTGCAGTGTGTACAGTGAAGAGTGTGTGCAGTGTAGAGTGTGTGCAGTGTGTGCAGTGTAGAGTGTGTGCTGGGAGTGTGTGCAGTGAGTGCTGGGAGTGTGTGCAGTGTGCTGTGAGCAGTTTGTGTGCAGTGAGTAGTGTGTGTGCAGTGTGAGCAGTGTGCAGTGTGTGCAGTGTGTGCAGTGTGTGCAGTGAGAGTGTGTGCAGTGAGAGTGTGTGCAGTGAGCAGCGTGTGCAGTGTGCAGTGAGCAGTGTGTGCAGTGATCAGTGTGTGCAGTGTGCAGTGAGCAGTGTGTGCAGTGAACAGTGTGTGCAGTGAACAGTGTGTGCAGTGAACAGAGTGTGCTGTGAGCAGTTTGTGTACAGTGAGCAGTGTGTGTGCAGTGTGTGAAGTGTGAAGTGTGTGCAGTGAGAGTGTGTGCAGTGAGAGTGTGTGCAGTGAGCAGTGTGTGCAGTGAACAGTGTGTGCAGTGAACAGTGTGCACTGAACAGTGTGTGCAGTGAGTAGTGTGTGCAGTGAAGAGTGTGTGCAGTGAGCAGTGTGTGCAGTGTGCAGTGAGAGTGTGTGCTGTGTGCAGTGTGTGCAGTGAGAGTGTGCAGTGTGTGCAGTGTGCAAAAAAAATGTAATTTTTTTTTTTAAATGGGAGCCACGTGAAAACCGCGTTATAACCGATTCACGTTATAACGGGTCGCGTTATAACGGGGTTTACCTGTACTGTATAATAAACCCGAAAAAATTAAAAGTATGCATTTATTCTACATGTATTCCAGTACATATGTATATTCTATACCCGTACAGCATGTATTGTTATAATACTCTTGTGATGTACAGTACTGAGCATGCCTACAGTATACAGTACAGTATGCCTGGACAGTACTGTACAGTATGTTCTAGAAATACTGTATTTTGTTACAGTATAAAAGGAGACAATGAAACAATTTAAAACAAATCAATATTTTCTTTTATTGGTGGAGTAAGTACAAAAATATTTATTTACAAATACAATGTAAAAACATTTTAAGTGTACAGCAATTCAAAACATTAACAGGTGTATGGTTTACGGCTAGTGAAAACATTTATGTACAGAAATTCAAAACATTTACAGTCAGTCAGGCCTGCACAACTCCAGTCCTTGAGGGCCACAAACAGCCCCGGTAATAAGGATAACCTTGAAAACCGGGCCTGTTTGCGATCCTCGGGGACTGGAATTGTGCAGGTCCTGTGTACAGTAAGGAAAAACATTTCTTTATTAATACAAGTTAAAACACGCAACATCTCCTTTATTAAAGTACAGAAAGTCAAAACATGTACAGCCCAACAGTACGGTGTTATTAAAAAAAAATATTCATAAAATTTAAAAAATGCAACATCTTTATTAAAGTACAGAAAGTCAAAATATTTACAGTAGGATGGTGTACAGAACAGTCAGTCAGGCCTGCACAACTCCAGTCCTTAAGGGCCGCAAACAGCCCCGGTTTTAAGGACAACCTTGAAAACCGGACCTGTTTGCGGCCCTTGGGGACTGGAATTGTGCAGGTCCTGTGTACAGTAAGGAAAAACATTTCTTTATTAATACAAGTTAAAACACGCAACATCTCCTTTATTAAAGTACAGAAAGTCAAAACATGTAGAGCACAACAGAATGGTGTTATTAAAAAAAGTCTTTATTCATAAAATTTTAAAAACGCAACATCTCCTTTATTAAAGTACAGAAAGTCAAAACATTTACAAAAACATTTACAAAAAATAAACAACATTTGAACAGTCACGCAAATTCGATCTCCACCAGATTGTTCTTCCAGGGCCGATGCCTTGTATGGCGCAAAATGCCATTAATGGCGTCTCGAACGATTTTCATTAAAGGATCTGTAATTGAAAAATAGTGCCGCAATTCCTCCACAATAGTCCTTCTTAAATTTTCAGGAAGCGCCCTTTTTTCGCGATTTCCTTCGTAGTTCACATTGTAGACCATCCCGCAGTACACCAAATAGGACATGTGGTGCTTAAAAATTAACATGGCATACTTCTGGGGTAAACCAGCACTCATCACCCTATAATCCTCCCTGAGTGCCGGTGGCAGCTCGCGCAGTATGATGTCGGGCACCGTATCGATGCAAGCGTATGTAGATTGGGTTCTGGAAGCGGGTGTTTTTCTGTGAGCGGGTATGCTTGTGGCGGCGGGCAATTGTAGGTTTTCTGGGAGGAAGCTTTCCTCCGGTCTTGGTCGCTGTGTTGTCCCCTGGGGTGGTCTTGACGGGGTTGTCATGTTATCCTCCTCCTCAACGGCATACATGTACACAAATTCTTCTGGTGGAGGGGGTGCATTTGGTGTTGGAAGGCGGTTGAAGGCCCAATTCATCACATCCATGTAACCCTCCTGCTCCGGCATCGGGGATACAGGGGCATGAACACCGAGCAAATTATGTATCCCCGCTATGTCAGTCTCTATCTTCTGCATCCGTTGATCCATATTTAACATGGTCTCCAGAAGCAGATCTATCTTTACCAGCATAGTAGAGTTCCCGGGGATATCCACACTTAACCCATTCAGCATGCGGTCTAACGAGCTAGTTCTTATGCATGGGGTGCTGTGGACATCTGGGTGGATGGGTGCTACGAAGGATGAGATGGGGGTTCCATGGAGAGAAGCGGCAGCGTCGTCGAAGAAGGATGGATGAGGTGACCTGTGGATTTCAGGGAGAGGAGAAGCGGCAGCATAGTCGAAGAGGAATGGAGAAAGCAACCTGTGGATTTCCGGGCGAGAAGCGGCAGAGTCGTCTAAGCGTAATGGAGAAAGTGACCAATGGATTTCAGGGGCACCAGCTGCAGCGTCGTCGAAGAGATGTGGCGAAGATGGCATGTGGGTTTCCGGGAGAACGGCAGCAGCGTCGTGGACTAGAAGTGGAGAAGATGGGCTGTAGATTTCCGGGAGAGCGGCGGAAGAGTCGTCGAAGCATAAACGAGGAAGTGGCCTGCGGGTTCGATGGGTTGGCTGCCATTTGTTTTGCGTTGTGTGTACATCACCGAATTTCTTCTTGACATAATAAGGCTTACGCATTTTAAAACCCTTAGCCTTTGGGGTCAGCAGAAGGTTTTCTTTATTAGCCTTAGCCTGTTGCTTTGACCTTGGCTTGGAAACAGCTGCCGACGCCACCACCTTTCGCTTTTTCTGCATGACAGGCACGGCAGAGGCGAGTGGGTTCCTGCGTCCGTAGAATCGGGGTTGATTCATGGAAGCAGATGGAACTATGCAGTATCTGGACAAGGCAAGTTCAGATAAAGATCATCGAGTGGTGGGCTATGCAAAGTGTGTAACCTTTTAATGCATGGCGAGGAGGTACAGGTGTTGTAAGTGGGCGTACTCCAATGTGAGTCATTAACGTATAAATACACCATCCATTTTGTGGATTCACTGCACATTGAATACACATCGACTAAACATCGAATATACATTCTTGTGTTTGTATTTCTTTCTACTCGCAGCAATGCCTGTTAAAAAGATTTCAAAGGATCTCAGCATGGATTAAGGAGATGTACACGAGCGGACACCGAATTGCAGATATCCAACGCTGGTTAGCTGCTTCTGGACTCGTTGTGCCATCAACCACCATGTGCTATCATGCACACGGAAAAACTAGACAACGCACGAGGACACCAACGGTAACTAACGCGTAAGTATATTTATATAACTATAATACAGTCTATTTATTATTGTTTATATTGCTGCATATTAATAGAACTATATATTGTGTAGATCTATCTCATTTTATAGTTATTTCGGTATATTTATATAACTACAGTATATCTATTGTTTATATTGCTGCATATTAATAGAACTATATATTGTGTAGATCTATCTAATTTTAGAGTTAATTCGGTATATTTATATAACTACAGTATATATATTGTTTATATTTCTGCATATTAATAGAACTATATATTGTTTAGATCTATCTAATTTTATAGTTATTTCGGTATATTTATATAACTACAGTATATAATACAGTATATCTATTGTTTATATTGCTGCATATTAATAGAACTATATATTGTGTAGATCTATCTCATTGTATACTATTTTTACTGCAAATTATGTGCTGTGCTTGTGGCCTACTGCACTGTAACTTACCGGATTGTTGTCTTTCTGTACATTGTAAGGAGACAACTCTTCTGGTCGACAAAATAAGTGAAGAGAATGATGAGAAGAGTGCATTAGGGGTCAAATACACTCTGCAGCAAAATCACAATCTCACTGTATCCGAGACCAGCATAAATAAGATGAGACGCAGAATTGGATGGAAATATGGACGTGTGAGGTTAGTACTGGACAGTACAGGAGGTAAAGAAGTTGTTTAAGAAACTGTACTGTACCTCTAAAATTATTTATTCCTTGTCATTACAGAGCGTACCCTATGATAAGGGACGTTAACAAGATAAGAGAGTGGTCCAGTCCCAGGCATGGATCGACAGTGGAGAAACTTTCCAGGATTGCATCTTCACTGACGAGTCTACTGTTTCGCTGGACAGATTTGCCACCTTTGCATTCCACAAAAAAGGTTGCATATCTATGAAGCCGCGTCCAAAACACCCAGTGAAGATGCATTTGTGGGGTGCCATCTCTAGGCGTGGACCAGGCTGCATTGTCATCTTTGAAGGTACAGTAAAATGTATGTTACACTCTTTTGCCTTACGCACTGTACTGTACTAGTGTGCAGTTTTTTGAGCACTTTTCTTTTCTTGTTATAGGAATCATGAATGAAGCTTTCTTCCAAGAGAAAATTGTGCCTGAGATTGTGGAATACATCACACGTGAGTTCCCGGATGGTCACCGTTTCTACCAGGACAGAATCCGAAGCACACCACGTCAACAGCGCATAAACTTGAGTGTGGTATCAACTGGGTGAAGCCACCAGCGGAGTAAGTGCGGTAACCGTGTCTCATTTTTTCCCACTGTTCTTACTGTGTACTGTATCTCTTTAGCTAATTGTCCTTTTTTCCCCCTCCCTCCAATGACAGATCGTCAGACTTCAATCCTATCGAAATGGTCTGGCATGAGCTGAAGGACCATATCCGAAAAGTCGTGAAACCCTCCAAAAAGGATGAATTGGCGCAAGGCATATTGAGTTTTTGGAACGATGTACTCACCGTGGAACGATGCAATAAATATATTGACCATATTACGACTGTGTTGCCCATTGTGATCGTGCGTAATGGGCAAGCATCAGGAAGGAAGTATGGTATAGTACTGTACTGTAGTATTGTAAGTACAGTATGATACAGGTAAGTGTGGCACAGATTATTTCTTTCCTAGTAGTCAGAGTTTACAGTAGTTTCAGCATAGACTAGTTTGAGAGTACTAACTGCATACTGTAGTCCAATATGGAGTTGCTATACAGTACACAATGCCATAATACAGTATGCACCTAACTGTTCAATTTTTTTCTTTCCAGAGAGAGCAGCACCAGCCATCTGGTTACAAAGTATTTAACAGTAGTCACAGTATACAGTAGTTCCAGTATAGACTAGTTTGACAGTACTATACAGCACACAATGCCATAATACAGTATGCACATAACTGCACTAATTTTTTTTGTTTTCTTGTCTTTTCAGAAAAAAAGGATGGACTGAGGGAGAGGGGGGTATCGTGTAAAGTTTGTGAACTGTTTGTACAGTTAAGTATACAGTATCTAAACTGCAGTCATGATGTACACAAAACCTCTCCTCTCTCAATGAACTACTGTACTGTACACAGAATGAGGAAGAAGATAAAGACGGAAAAAATTATATTAATATATATATATTATTAATTAATATTATTATCAATGTGTATTATTCATGATTATCCACCAGCCCTCAATTTCATCTGACAGAATAACTTAATAAAGACTGCATTTTGTATTATTCATGATTATTTTTATATTTGTTTTTTTTTTCCTGATAAAATAAATATTTATTTACATTCATGATAATCATAATCATTGACAACCCCCCCGCCACACCTACACCAAAGAAAAAGAAAGAATGACATAAAGTGGTAATTTACTGCATCAACAACATAATCAGATAATGTTTTTTTTAACTCTCAATTTCACAGTGCTGTGCAAATCAGATTTACATATCAAATTTGAGAAGGGATTTTCAAAAGCGTTACCGTAAATAAAGCCTCAAAGTGTTGGAGGGGAGGATGGGTGAGTCACGCACAATAATCATCAGCTAGCTCACTTCCCAAAGAGGATTACAGAGAGGTGACTCTAAGACAACAATAGGAAAATTAGGCAGGCAGGCGCAGAGAGGTGATGCTCGGCTAGGGAAGGATTAAAAACACAATGGCAAGCTTCAGAAACTGAATGACTCTGTAGAGGTGTCTGTCGATAAGAGTTTCAAATCCTTGATCAAGCCTTGTGTGTGCATGGGGGGTACAAGGTACAGCTGCATGAAGGATTAGCTGTACTGCAGTTCAAAAAAATGGCATATTTTCAAAAGGCAGTTTATCATAATAATTTGATCCCTACACCCCCAAATTAAAAAAAGCACACAAATCAACCATGTGCAGTCAAACGCAGTGTCGCATTCAAAAGCTACAGCACAGATTGAATATCGTAATATCAAGATGATTTAGGCAGGCTTGTGTAGGAAAAAAAAAAAATGAGGAAGAAAAATATATATATTTTTTTGGTCACTCACTCTTGAACTTCGCAAGCAAGCAGTGGTGAATTTACAGACGCATGCTTGTGGAGAAAATAAAAATAAAAAATCACTCTTTAACTTCGCAAGCAAGCAGGAATGTGATTGAAACCAGAAAGACACACATTCAAAGGAATGGTGTGGGAGAGGTGTACTGCACTGTAGAGAAGATAAGAAGTTGAAATTCCATGCAGTGCAGTAAGTTATCCTGTTTGTGTGCAGGGGCGAGCGATGGGAGAGCTCTGTACATGCCGAAATGTGATACTGTAACAGTACTGTACACGCCTATGCGTTTCAAAATTTTTCAAATGAGACATACTGTACAGCACTGCAAATGCATGTATAAATATGCAAATGTACAATTACTGCGTGCGCACACGCAGACTGTGTACTGACGTAGGTTGAACTGCTAAAGAATTAGACTTCGAAGACAACAGCTCGCGAATGACCCCCTGAGTTTTTTGACGGTATTGCAGTATTGCAGACAGCGCTAATAAAAAACTAATATTACGAGCGCTAAAATACCGCAATACACTCCGGACAAAACAAAATGCATCTGCCCGCGGTTAACAGAGTTGCGCTGCTACGGCCGCACGAGGCTAAAGGCTGCTGCCACTGTACCTCACTACACTAATATCTATAATCCTGACCTGGCCTAAACGACTACTCTACACTCTAGGCACGCCCGTGTGGCTGTGGGTCAGCGAATCTCAATTCCCTGCCTCAGCACCGCGGTCGCGCTTCGTTTGTGGTGAGCTACACGTTACAGGTGGTTGACGGTGAAGGAGAGGGTGGGTGGGTTGTTGACGGTGAAGGAGAGGGTGGGTGGGTGAGGTTGGGTGAGGTAGAGTGTGGGTGGGTGACGGTGGTTGCTTGACGGTGAGGGTGGGTGACTGGGTATTTGTGGTGACACACACACACACTCTTTCTCTCCCATACACACTGACGGTGAAGGAGAGGGTGGGTGGTTGGTTGATGGTGAAGGAGAGGGTGGGTGACGGTGAGATAGAGGGTGGGTGGGTGATGGTGGTTGCTTTATGGTGAGGGTGGGTGACTGGGTACTTGTGGTGACACACACACACACAGACACACACTCTCTTTCTCTCCAATACACACCATCTCTCATACATACACACTCTCACAAAGTGGAGTAGGCAGTGACGGGGGGAGAGATAAAAGCGGCCGGCTCCCCACCTCCACCGCCCACCCGAGGGGCCGACCGCACACCACCCCGCTCCCACCACTGCTCCACTCCCAACCCCCCGGCGGCCACAAAAACTCCCTCCATCTCCCTCCCCGGGCAGGCAGCCACGGGGCAGAAGGGGGACACAGAGGCCGCAGCCATCACCCGCTCCCCCCCGTGGCCGCACAACACTCCCCTCCATCTCCCGCCACGGACAGGCAGCCACGGGGATCATAGAAGAAGGGGGACACCACACAGCGCCAGATCGGGAGTGAGCATGCGTCACTGGGAGGCTCATGAATATTCATGAGCATTTAACTCACACTGAAAGAGGGGGCGTTTATCTGATACCAACTCATAATTACGTCACCAATCATCACTGATAAAACGAGAATGGATTGACCTGCAGCTTTGATCTTCAGTAGTAAGTTGGTATTAAACACATTTAACTATTGAAGTAAAAAAACAACACTTAAAAAAAATGGCAGCTTGAACTGCAGCTTTAATCTTACCAGAAGGTGTCAAAGGAATGTTTTTAGATAGCAACCATGCCAAAAATTAATTCCTTATAAGTTCTTTAAACGGTTTGTTCACTGAAACATCGAGGTGTTGAAGTTGGATAGTCATGCCACCAGGAACAACCACAAAGTCACAACACATTCTGGCGAACTTTATCTTTAGCTGTTCAGAAAAATGTCCACGAAACACATCAAGAACTGACATAGTGGGTGTTTTACATAGAGCTCAAGGACGTGTATTTAATAAGATTTTTACCCTGTCTTCCATCAGCTCAACCTTCACTCATCCATTTTTTTGTGCACGCATATTAGGTATCGTTTTGCGGTTTAAATTATATAAAGTGGTAACTTTCGGTTATCAGCAGTTATGCACCTTTAGGATTAACAGTATATTTTTAAGGCATATCGAAAAATACCAGGTTTCATCTGCATTTCCTATTTGCTTAAACTCATAGTTTTGTTTTTTCTTAATTGAATGATGTATCGCTGGAAGTTTAGCAGCATCTCTTGAAAGTCAGCTGGAATCTTTTGACAGATAAATGTTCGGTGCCTGAATGAAGGTCCTTCACAATGCATGAATCAGTCACACCAACCTCTCCTAGCTGTGAAAATTCTGTGATCTATTCTGAGATTTAGCAATTTCTAATTACATTGCCTGGCTGTCACGAGGGAGACTCCAGGAGCGTGTAGGACCTCAGTGGCCAGAACAGTGGGAGCAGGCAAGATTGTTGGGGTCACGGACTAAGGTTGGTAGCAAGTGGCAAGTCGGATAGTCGTGGGCAAGCAGGGGTCGGTGGCAGGCAGCAAGCAGGATCGTCGGGGGCAAGTAAGGGTCGGTGGCAGGCAGCAAGCAGGATCATCATGGCCACATGCAGAGGTTCAGCAACAGGAAGGCAGCAGCAGGACAGGGGAGCAGGAACTGGGCAGGGGAGCAGGAACTAAGAATATGGAGCAGGGACAGGTCTGGGACTTGCTAGCAAGAAACAGACTGGGGCAATCTAGTTAAATAGCAAGGGCCTTTAATATGAACAGGACTCCAAAACAGAACAGGACTGGTACAGGAACAGATACAGGAACAGGCTGCGGCAGAAGCATAGGCATGGAGTCTGACACTAAGCAAAGGCAATGAACAAAACAGGAAGCAGGAACTATAAGCACAGAGAACAGGAGAAACAAGAGGAGACAGACAAACCCGAGAGCAGACAGAAAGCAGCAACACACCCGGTGGACAAGGAAAGGAACTACGGCTAGGATCAGGATGTCTAGGAGACACTGACATTACTCCCCCCTCTCGAGAGCCTTCTCTGGACGATCCTCCAGGCTCTTCCCGGAGGCCTTGATGAAAAGTGGACTCAAGATGACCAACCTCTTGTGGTTTGTCAGCGGGCAGAGGGTAGTTCACAGGTACAGACTGAAAAAGTCCATCAGAAAGCAAACAGGAATTCAGTTCTCTCTTGGAACAATTGAATGTCAGGATGCATCAACCCAAGAGCCAGAGAATCAATGAGCAGTAATCTTGACTTTGCCAAGTAGGTCACAGGCTCAACAGAGGATGCATCAGATACTTGTAGACAAACAGAAGAATGTGTGCTTGTCTTCACTGTGGGAGCAAAGGAGCCAGTAGATCCTCCTGATGACCCTCCAGGTTTGGCGGGGTGTCCCTGATGGAAAGCAGACTCATGATGGCCTTCGGAAAACACTCCATGTTTCGCAGGAACATAGGAATCAGCAACAACTCCGGACAACCCTCCAGGCTCTTCAGGTAAACCTTGATGGAAGGCCAACTTAATGTGTACGTCAAGTGCTGATGGGAAATCTGTGAGAGGTGCATTTATCCGCATCACAGGAACGTAGGCATCAGCATCAGTTACATTAGGCATAACAAGGAACTTCACAAGGGGTCTGTCTAACGTCATAGCAGGTGCATCGGGAACAGATACATCAGGTTCTTCACATGCGTAGGTGACTTTCTGTGGTTCCTTTTTGTGACCAACATATCTTTTTTAGTTTTGGAATCAGGAACTTCCCGATGGGTATGTTCAACTTAATTGCAGGAACATGGACATCAGGAACATGAGCCTCAGGCACGGGTGCATCAGACTCTCCATTCGAGTGAATGGGGACATTAGGTTCACTCTCCGTGGTCTCTTTGTGTGACTGTCATTCCGTGGTATCACTTAAATTCTCATTAAAAACAGCTATTTGAGTTTTCAGCTCTTGAAGCTGAACTTCTGCACTTCTTTTCCCACTCAATGCAGTTGTCAGTTCAGCTTCTTTGTAGTTGAGACTCGACTCCATATCTCCCATCTGACTCAGAGCAAAGCTTAAATGTGTTTAATTTTCTTTATTTCTGACCTGCAGCTGCCGGTACTCCTCCCGAAACTTGTCCATCTCCAGCTGCAGTAGGGCCTTGTCACGGGCTGTGTGGTCCAACAATTTGCAGGAATCGACCATTTTGACCTCATAGCACAGTGTCAGGCCAGCCACTTGACGGACGGACACCTCCTCTCTCTCCTCTTTTTTGGCAAGCTGTGTCTTGAGCTCAACGATATGCGCCTGCAGCGCTATGAGTTGCTGGGATTTGTGTTTAGTTGCCTGCTTTAGCTCTTCCATTTTTAGGTGTTGCTGCAATTTCCACTCCTTGGCGAGAGACCCCTGGTTGAGTGCATCCTGCAATTCTCCCCTCAGGGCTTTCATCTCTTCACTGTGATAATTTTGAGCTTTCTTCCATGCACCCCCCATTACGTCTTGGAGCTCTGCCAATTCCTTTGCTAGGGTCTCAGCAGCCTTTTCCAGATCTCTTTCTCCTGGGAACTGATTGTTAGGGATGGAGCAGTGTCTCTGCTCCTCTAACTCTTGCTTCAGTTTCTTGACCGCCTTGTGCTCCCTCTCATACAGTGTTCCCTGGCTTCTAAGCTCCTCCTCCAGCGAGGCTCTGGTTATGCTCAGTGTGGCCTTCAGCTCCTTATGCTGCTCTTTGGGGACACACTGGGTACTCAAATGTTCTTGCAGCATCTTTAGTTTGCTAGCAGTCTGGAAACGTTCTTCCTTCAGGCTTATGTTCTCTTGATTTACTGACTATCTGTCCCTTAGGACCATCTCATAGACATCCCTCACTGTACACAGCTCTGTGTTTAGCCTGTGATCTTATTTCTGAGATGCTTCCAATGCTGTGCTAAGCTTGTGAAATTCCTTTGGAGAGGTTTAAAGCTCTGTAATAAGCCTGTCAATTTCCTTCAGAGACTTCCAGAAATTCATTACTTTTAGTAGCGAGGCGCTGATCCTCGGCAGCATCAGCATATGCCCTCTCCAGCTCACCTGACAAGACAACCAGGTCACTCTCCAACTGGTGCTTTTCTTTCTCCTGTAATACGTATTTAGCAATTGCTGAGGACAGACACTTTTGTAATGAAGCTTTGGCCCCTTCCTCTTTATCTAAGCATTCATGGAGGCAATCAATCTCTTTCCATGCAGATTTAAGTGCCTGAGTTAGGGCATCTTTTCCTTGGTAAAATACATCATTTTTCTCTTCCACTATTCCTGGGATAAGTCTGTGAGTTGCCTTAAGCTGCAGCATATCTCTTTCATCAAATGCAGACTTTCCTGAGGTTAAAGGTTCATCCTTAATTCCTTCTGCAACTTCCACAGTAATACCTCCTCTCATTTTCTTCTTTCAACTTGCTTTGAGAAGTTCTGAAGTATCAGTAGTATTGTGTTCACATTTATTGCTCAAGACTGTTTTCAAAGTGGGAGCCATAGCATCAGACATGGGGAAACCAAACTTCCCAAGAAACCAATAAAGAGGAAATGTGTCTTTAAAGCAGAAGCATTGGAATGAACAACAGAAATATTAGGCACAACAGGGAGACAAAAGATAGGAGAGCTGACCTTTAGATTTGAGACCTTAGCATCAGTCACAGAGATATCATAAATTGCAAGGAAAAACATAGACAGAGAAACCTGTAGTTATTCCTATGCTTAATTCTAAAGTTAAAGATATATCAGACAGAGAAACCTGTAGTTATATCTGAATCTTTAGACATCAGGCATAGGGATATCTTAGACAGAAAAAACCTGCAGTTAAATCTGAATCTTTAGCATCAACCATAGGAATAACATAGACAGAGAAACCTGCAGTTAAATCTGAATCTTTAAAATTAAGCATAGGAATAACATAGACAGAGAAACCTGCCGTTATATCTGAATCTTTAGACATCAAGCATAGAAATATCATAGGTTGCAGAGAAACAAACTACAGGGAAACTTGAAAACTTACAGCCAATCATAGGAAGAACTACAGATTGCAGGAAAATCACAGCATGCAGCAACAAAATAATGGCAGCACTTTTGTGTTTTGAAATGGGAACCCTGTAAACAGCAGTGGTCAAACCAGGGAAAGCAGTAAATCAAGGTAACAGTCTTCAATAGCAACTTGAGTCTGAAAATCTGAGGTGACCCACCCAAAAATGCAGAGACAATCCTTCTCCAGGTAATGAAAGTCTGAAAATGGCAACAACAAGTACTGCAGGGGTTAACCCAGGCACTGAAACAAATAAACCTCAAAGAAAGGTACACTGATCTCTGCAGCAAAAAAAACTTCAGGGTCTCAAACTTTAACAAAAGTACTTATCTTCCCCCCATGCAAGCGGTAGGGGTCTGCTGAAGCAGGCAGGAAAGATTGCAGGCAGGAAAAGGGTCTGTTCCAGCAAGGTCCAGAAGGGGCCTTTGCTTTCTGTCACAAGGGAGACTCCAGTAGCGGGTAGGACTTCGGTGGCCGGAACAGCGGGGGCAGGCAAGATTGTTGGGGTCACGGGCTGAGGTTGGTGGCAAGAGGCAAGTTGGATCGTCGTGGGCAAGCAGGGGTCAGTGGCAGACAGCAAGCAGGATCATCATGTGCAACATGCAGAGGTTCAGCAACAGGAAGGCAGCAACAGGACAGGGGAGCAGGAACTGTGCTGGGGAGCAGGATCTGAGACTACAGAGCAGGGACAGGTCTGGGACTTGCTAGCAGGAAACAGACTGGGGCACTCTAGTTAAATAGCAAGGACCTTTAATATGAACTGGACTCCATACAGGACTGGAACAGGAACAGGAACAGATACAGGAACAGGCTGCGGCAGAAGCATAGGCATGGAGTATGACACTAAGCAAAGGCAATGAACCAAACAGGAAGCAGGAACTATAAGCACAGAGAACAGGAGCAACAAGGGGAGACAGACAGACAAACCAGAGAGCAGACAGAAAGCAGCAGCATACCCGGTGGACAAGGAAAGAAACTACGGCTAGGAGCAGGATGTCTAGTAGACCCTGACACTGGTGTGTGACAGGATTTATTCTTGCATGTGTCTCAATGATAAAACGAATGGTAGCTTTATCTACTGGTGGGTAACTTCGGTTCTTAGGTCCTGTAAAGCACTTGGTTGTTGCTTTACAAGAAAATATGGCAGTGCACTCAATCCTTCAGCGACAAGTATTTGCTTCACTTATAGAAACTTTACCTCCCACAGCTCTATTTCAGTGGTCTTCTGCGTACGTAATAACTTTGCGTTTCAATGCTGCATCATAGTGAAGTCTTTTTGATGCCACTTTAAGTCACAATTATGGATACCCCGGCAATTTCGCACGTGTGCAGGCCATCACAACTATCATAGGGCAACAGTAACCTCCTGCTCAGAACTACGGGAAGTGTAACAGGGTTGGCAGCATCATTTTCAAGGAACATCATTCCGCAATGTAGGAGATCATGTTATACTCACGTTGACTCGTATTAGAGGCCATATTGGTACAGGAACAATTTGCCGTTTTCAATTACATCGATTGTAAGATGCATCCTGATTTCAGAAATGTTAAAATGTGAAAGAAAGTGCATGTTAGAACCAAGAAAATATGGTATTTTGATAACACAGTATTGGAGCTGAACTGCATTAATTTCAGCTTCCTGAGATTCAGGCCTCGGTATGGGGTTTTGGTATCTCTGTCATGTTTAAATGACCTGCGTCACAGCCCACATGACCGGAACATTTAAACAATTCAGGGATAAACCAGCCCCGCATATTGGAGCCTCTAACTCATGAAGCATGGGGTCCCCGAGGCTGGAATGAATGTGGTTCAGCTCCAGAGACCCCCTGCTTCAATAATGTGTTATTTAAATAAAATAAAAGCTGCGCAATTGCATGTTAGAGGCACGCAGATAGAGTGACTGATTCAGTCCCACTCTTACTGACAGGTGAATCCTGGTAGAATTCAAAAAGCACGAGTCCCATTCAGATGCAGTAACCCCCGCTGTATTAATCCCGATGGACCATTACCGACTGCTATGTGGTGTGCCGCGGACTGTCAAGGCTTTGCACACTGCACCTGTATAAGAAAAACATTTTCTTTGGACAAAAAACAGTGACACTGTCATTACTAATGCTTGAATAGAAATAAGATGTCTACAATTATACTTTGTAGACATTTAATCACAGCTAACACAATTGTGTGTTGAAATTTGCCAAGATCATTTGCACTATGAGATTATTTAAAAATAAAGTTTTTATTTTCAATTTATTCTAATAGCATCCAAAAGTAGTATTTAATTTTTTCATTAAAATTATATAATTCTTAATATGCACAAGGTGATTGATTTTTCAGTACGTACTGTGTTCACAATTTTTCCCTCCTTCTGACATCTTATTTCCAGTTTAGTGAAGATTATCCAAGGATGGCAGCGGAGCACAGCTGAAGGATGGGGTCAACACCAGCAATGAAGGGGTTAAAAATACTTCTTTAATGAAACATGGTGCAAAACGGGGGGAGACTGCAACAACTCTAACGCGTTTCAGGCTATGCAGCCCTTTTTCAAAGTGTGAAATCGCGTCTCCACTACCCGCAGTTATGAAGGGGAAACCCCGCCCACCTTTCCCCTTCATAACTGCGGGTAGTGGAGACGCGATTTCACTCTTTGAAAAAGGGCTGCATAGCCTGAAACGCGTTAGAGTTGTTGCTGTCTCCCCCCGTTTTGCACCATGTTTCAATAAAGAAGTATTTTTTAACCCCTTCATTGCTGGTGTTGACCCCATCCTTCAGCTGTGCTTCGCTGCCATCCTTGGATAATCATCACTATGCTTACTCACCCAGCATGATGCATGCAAAAAATGGACTAAGGTTCTAAAGAAGAGTTTTGATTCTCCCCACTTATGGATTCAGGGGGAGTTGCTGACCAGTAACAGTGCCGCAGGTAAGAGAGTTTTTTCTAGTCTAGTGAGGTGCTTTTCTAGCATTACAAATGTACCCTCATTAAAGACAGATTACTCTATTATACCACTTCCTGCTTTATGATGCACTGGGTCCAATACTCTCAATTACTCATTTAGACCTTGTCCTAACTTGTTTATTTATATATTTTTGAGCAACAATTGCCATTGTACCCCATTCTGCTGTAGCACTGTTTATAGGGAACCTTCCCTTACCTTCTATTATTTCCAGTTTAGATCACTTTACAGCCAAAAAAATAATAATTACATAATTTAAACGCTACTAACACAAATGTGAGGGTTATGCCTCAATGGGTTAACATGGTTTTTGTACATCTGTAATGCAAGATTAACTTGTTGGATCTTTGGAAGCTCTGTAACTTGAAACTATTGATATGATGCAGTAATTGTAGCAACCTACCTTTTCCCTTCCATTTTTCTATTTAGTAACCTATCCCATTTTCCTTGTTTTTGGAAATTAAAATATGTAAAAAGTAAACAGTTATTTAAAAAAAAAAGAGAGAAAATAGAAGGTATTCATAAAACAATGAAATATGTATATTTGCTTCACAACTGTTTCTACAGTATATTAATATCCATTTTTTGAAGATTAAGTCAAAATAAAAATAAAATAATCATTCTATAACTTAGGTTTTTAGTTTCTACGCTGGCCATATTAATCTTAACAAATATCACCAAGTTCTAGTTCTTGTTATTCTTATTCTACTGTATATTCGTATTCTATTTTCTACTTTCTGCATAAACATTAGTTTAACTTGGCAAAGCTGAGGTTTAACAGCAATGTTTTGTTTGTTATATGGAGAGCTCGTTAAGGCATTAGTGGCATGCAGTGTATCAGAAGCAAAACATTGTTTTACTATAACAAATGATACGTCTTTTTAAAGATATTTAATATTAAGAGCATAACTAAATATTTAATTGTATTACCTATACCTTAAATAATACAATTTGTGACAGTTTCATTGTTTTGAGTTGACGATGAATAAAACATCACAGTGAATAGAAAAACAAGCTTCTCTGATTGAGAAAAAAAATGGTTACAACCTTACTTTCCCAGCCTTTCTACTGTTTCCAGATTTTATTACTGATTCTTTGGTTTCATACCTGTTTTGTGTTACTCATTAATAATGCATGAATGTAAAGTCATTACAGTGTAATTGGAACAGCCATTGATTTGCAAACCGAAGGAGTAAAAACAAACTAGAGATGAAACAACAGCAACTGTTTTTTTTTTTCAATCAAAACTTGATTAAACACATCCTGTAAAGAATCAAATGAATTTTTGAGGCTTCGCCATCTGTCCAACATCTCAGATTTACTGTGCCAGATAAGTTCATATTTTACCCTGAAGTCCCTGAAGGAACATTACTTTAAACAGGGACACGTGGATAAATGCCCTTCAATAACATCTGAAGGTCTTGCATTTAGCTGTAAGGGTCTAAAAATGGATGAGTGATATGTCTATCGAGTAAGCTCTATTTCATGTTATGGAAATGGGGAGGGGCAAATGCAAGTGAAACAAGAAACCACACCAAATGACAGACAGAAGACACAGGGAATTATAGATAAGGCCTAAAGAGGCTGGCAGCAACTTTTATTTATCAGTCTTCCTTGATGAAATTGACGCAGGAACCCTATGAATTACATTCAGTACATGCTCTAGGCTAAGCTCTTGTCAATTTCAGTTGCTACTGCAGCCTATTACTTACAGATTGCATGGCTAGAAAGCTAATGACAGGACAAATGTTAAGCAGTATAAGGATAAAAAGAATATAGTAAGGGTGGTTATTGGTTAAGAATTCATTATTATAGTCCTAGTTAGAATATCTCCAGCCTTTCTTTTCATATTGACACTTAACTGGAACAAACAGAGCATACTTAGGTACAGAAGCAAGAGATACATACTCTATACTTTCATCTTAATTCAGCAATCAGTCACAATCTATAGTACTATATGTACACAGTCTCTGTAAGTGAATAAATATGACTTGATGAATATATTAAAATACAGAGCATGCATTTAATTTGAGAATAGAAAACTGACTCCAGATACTGTAATTTGCATGAAAACATAGGCAGCGTTTTCTACTTTATTAGGTGCTACAAAACAATATGAACTCACCATAGACTATAAACAAATGCTAGAAAGATACATTACAAAACTGCTCCAATCATATCATGAATTGTGCGATTTTTAAGAAGCAGTACTCTGTTATTAGTTCCCCCTATATATAATTATTTGTGTCATTTTGCCAAAAACTCCAAATAGACACCCAAAACAACTTTTTTGTAGAAATCAAATACATCCTTTTGAATATGAGCAGGAGAAAGATTGGTTCAAACAGCCAAATCCAGTAAAAAAGCACTGATACAGTAAAAAAAGCACCAGGTTAGCTACAAAAATAAAAAACTTTTATTGTACTACATTAACAAACAAAAAACATTAAGGACAGGACAAGAAAAATTCTACCATGGATTTCGGGCTACACAGTCCTTTCTCAAGGAGTATAATTGGGGTATGATTACAGGTGAGTTTATATTGCCCCTCCTATGTACTCAAACGCACCTGAAGAAATTAGGTGATTTAACATGTTGTGGCATTAATCAATGCAGCATATGAGACATATCATATTATCAGCATAAACATCACTAGATGGAGTGGTGTCAAATCCTTTGTCTTAATATAGATATCTATAGATGAAAGAATAGGACGAACACACAAATGATGATCGTAACTATCATATGATTGATTGAGCTACAAAAACAACTGAGTGTACCCAAATGTAAAATCTACTGTATTTATAATGAGTGGACTGAAAGATGGTAAATGAATCTAATTAATGGGCAAATATTTTCTTAAATTGTTATTGTATTCCATATAGTTTTGAATAAGAAATTGTATATTTTAAATGGGAATAGTAATAATAGTGTTGACATGATTATTAGTTAATAGAGTGTCTGCTGCATTGAATGATCATATGTAAATATTAACAAGATACAGATAGGTTAGAACTGAACCTGACTCTAGTTAGTGATAAGTAAATCTTATTATAGGCTAAAGCAGTAAAATTCAGGGCGTTATTGAAATTCCTGCCCTCTTATTGGTTAAAATTCTGGGCATTATCCAATCAGTAATGCCCGGAATTTTAGCTGCTTGCAAAATGTTTATTTCAATGTGATTATTTCCAGCCAGTCAGCTTTCAGAACAGCTGAGACAGGGCAGTGGATTGGTCTAAACGTAGGAACAGCTCTGAGACAGGGCAGGGGATTGGTAAAGAAGTATCAGCCATGGGTTGACTCCTCCCCCTTGCTCCGTGAACTGAGTAAATTCAGTTGAATTGGTGGGGTGGGGGAGAGAAAGAGTCTGCAAAGCAAGTGAGTGGTTGTCTGCAGTTTGTTTCTGGCTGTAGTTTCTGTGTGTATGTGTGTGTGTGTCAGCAGCAGCAGTGTTTATGAGTGTAGCAGCTGGGTGTGTGTGTGTGTGTGTGTGTGTGTGTGTGTGTGTGTGTGTGTGTGTGTGTGTGCTGTGCTGTTGTGTTGTATGTGTGTGTAGCAGCAGTTTGTGTGTGTAGAGGTGCTGTATTGTGTGTAGAGGTGTTGTGTGTAGAGTTTCTGTGTTGTGTGTAGAGGTGCTGTGTTGTGTTTAGAGGTGCTGTGTTGTGTGTGTAGAGGTGCTGTGTTGTGAGTGTAGAGGTGCTGTGTTTTGTGTGTAGAGGTGATGTGTTGTGAGTGTAGAGGTGCTGTGTTGTGTGTGTAGAGCTCCAGTGTGTATATATATGTGTGCTTGTGTGTTTAGTGCTCCTGTGTGTGTAGATCTGCTATGTTGTGTGTTAAGCTGCTTTGTTTGTGTGTGTGTGTGTGTGTGTGTGTGTGTACACAGAGGGGGCGGCAGTGTGTGGATATAGATATCTGCAGTGTAAGAGTATATAGAGGTGTATTCATGTATTTAACATTTTATTTTAATAAAAAAATCTATATAACTATACAAAAGTGTCTATTATTTATGAAAAAAAGTTTATATTTAGCCTACTGTATTATAGTAATAATCCTCTCAGAACAGGGCATTATTGGCCAGTAATGCCCTGTTCTTTGGGGATTATTACTTAAATATAAACCATCTGGATATTACAATAAAGGAATAAATAATTTCAAAAAGAATATAAAAACAGTATATCCTTATTGCAACAAATAGCCATGTCTGGGGGTGTGTGGCAAAATGTTCAATAACAAAGATACATTGAAACAAGCAACAATGTGTGTACTGTATATGTATGTGGAAGCAAGTTATCTAGTATATTAATGAACTTAAAGCTTCTAAGAAAGAATAAACATATCGCAATGTCAATTTTGATAATATTATAGGTACATACACAACTACAAATGTCCCAAAATAGCTTGTTAGAGTGATAAATTACTAGCGACAAATTTCACAGACCTGGTGAAGAGGTATAACAAATGTATACTAAAACATCAATGATTGAGAAAACACAGAAATGAGAATGTCTTAACATAGAATTTTGTGTGACTGGATAAAAAGCGATATAATCATAGGAAATGTTTAAGATCCCATTCAGTATTGGGTCCCTTAGGGATCAAAATATCTAAAGAAAAAATCCAATTCGCTTCTCTCCTATATAAAGTATTTCTTCTTTCACCTCCTCTATAATGGACTGGAATGAGTTCAATAGCTATACATTTGAAATTGACAAGGGACCCATTTTGACATTCACTGAAGTGTTTGGAGACTAGATGCATGAGATCTTTTCTAAGAATTAGTCTCATGTTTTCCATGAAGTTTAAACATGCGGGAAGTTAGATCGATATATCTCTTATTACATCCACATATTAGCATATATATTACAAATTCAGTATTGCAAATAATGAATGTTGTGATATTGTATGATCTCATACCCTCTGTAACAGGGGACTTATCCCTGTTCACAAATGTGCCTCTAATCCAGCAGTGTGGTGGTTAACTGCTGGTAGCAAATTAACTAACACCACCTGCCTGATTACAGGTGGTAGAAAAAGCCTGCCTTTGAGACAGGAAGAGACTCCATAGCTCACGTGTGAGCTGAACTTTGGAGACAGTGCAGAGGTTCTTGAGTCTCCCAGGAGAGACTGACCAAGAGAACACAGATCTCTGGAGCTGACAAATAAGACTTCTAAACCTGGATGCTAACATTTTCTGTGCACACACGGGTGTGGTTCCAGGAGAGCAGAGAAGCTTACTCTACAGCAGCTAACAGATAAACTTTTATTAGAAGACTTTTTATATCTGTTCATTTCATGCTATGTGTTTGGGGCAAGGAGACATGCTTATCTAAGGGAGTTGTGAATTGCATAGTATTTCACTAGAAATACTCCCAAGTGAATAGAAGCTTTGTTTCCCCCTTGTTTGGATGGTTTCCTGATGTTAAGGAAAAGGCACAATAAAGCCTTGTTATAATTTCACCTTACAAAAGTCTCCAATTGTGTACCTCTGTGAGCGCCCGTCTACATATGGTATCCGAAGTGGGACAAGAGGTCGTCTTTGAAGTTAAAAAGGACCGGAGATTTTTTCTGTGAAATTTATTTTTATGCTTTTTGCCTACAAACAGTCTGAGCAACTTAAAAACAAACAAAAAAAAAAACTCATGCAGCAGAGACCAGAGTAAAAGTGATACACACCACTGCACTGAAAACTACAAAACCACAGATGGACTCTTTTCCCCAATCCCAAGAGGAGAGAGACTGCTGAAGCAGCTAAACCTTATTTGCCTATCCCAAAGTGTAATATGGTCATTGAAATAGGGGTTTTGCCTTCCAGCCATAGTCAGGGTTCAAGAAGTGAGCCAGCCCTTAAAAAGGGATAGGTGTTTGTTGTTTTCAAAAGTTTCGCTGAAGCAGTGAATACAGATGGTGACCCACGAGCGGTACTGATTTTGCAAATAAAGGTTGCCACACCGCATAGGACTACCAGCTGTGAATGGAGTATATGCAGAAAAGTGTGAAAAATTGATGTAAGACTGTGCTGAAGCAGGGGAATTTTTAGCAAACAAATGCTGAGTGTAAAATTGCCTAGAGGGGAAAAAGGGATTGTTGAACTGTGTAAAAGGTATTCCAAAGCCAATTGCTGAGTGTTGAGTCACCCTGCCGGGAGTGAAAGAAATATTCCACTGCAAAGAATGTTTTTTTTTCTGCAAGTAAAAAAAAGTCTGCCTATATATCTTGGGAGCAAAACAAGACACCCAAAGTGTGAAGTGTGAATGCCATAATACCCAAGGATGAGACTGAAAATTACTGAACTCAAGCAGAAAACCAAATTCTGTTGATGAAGCGGAGGGATTGACCTAGCAAGTAAATGGTGTAAAGCAAACAGAAGTTTTTTCCTAGCAACTACATATTCAGCATACCTAATGAGAGATTATACCTAGCAAGTAAATGGTGTAAAGCAAATAGACGTTTTTACCTAGCAACTGCACATCTTGTATACCTGATAAGAGAAAATGCATGCTCAGTACTGCTGATATTGTAAAACTTACCCAAGAAAGAAAAGTCTACAGAGATGCCTGTGAGAGCTACGACCTCTACAAGAAAAATATGCCCACCTGTAGGAATACTACAATTGGGGGTTCTAGCAAATACATTGCAACAGCTGCAAGAGCGCCTCCTGAGGTCAGGAAGAAAATTACACCTGATAGCCTAAAAATGGAGGACAAGATGCAGCGTTCCTGTAATGAACCCTACCCCACGGAAGAGTGGCCCTTCCAGTCCAATAAAGAGGAAGACATCTCTTACGGGGAACCCGAACCGAGTCACATCCACAAAACACCCCAAGAATGGTGGGGGTGCCTGAACTTGGCACAAACAGAAAAGACCGCCCTCTATGATGATGATTATGGTCGACAAGAGAAAGAGCGGGAGCAGCAGATCACCCAATATTTCTGTCAGCTAAAGCAACTGCAAGAAAAGCCTGGCGTATATAATGAAGCTGCTAAAGTATCAAATAAAGAAGGAGACCCCAGTATTCTAGATGGGACGGAGTCATCCAAAACAAAAAAGCGGAAAAATAAAAATAATTGCGGTTATTCACTTACCGTGGAAGGAACAGACACATCCGCAGATCCTGTGGAGGAAAAGGGGGACCGAGTTGCCCTGCAGCATAGAGAAAATGGATAATTCGTCCCGCGGTTAACCGAATATCCAGAGGGCCCAAGGCAGAAGTCGTGTACCCCAAAGAAGTGTCTGTCCGGTGCCAACAGTGAGGAACCCTCAACCAACCATCCCAGAGAAGTGATCCGGAACCAGTTAGTGACGATCACTTGACCAGCCCTGAAGATGCCCTGAAAAATGCCAAGCATGACTGTGATATGCTCCGTGAACAATTGAAACAAAAGGAAGATGGTTACACAGAGCTACAGAAAAATAACGTGAGGCTACAAAAAGATGTGCTCACAATTTACTCCTTAGCCAGGACAGAATTGGACAATCTTAAGACTGAGCTAGATACTGCAAATACTACTATTTCCGCCATGGATGAAAAGCAGAGCTAATCTGATAAAATGGTGGCTACGCTAAAGCGGAAGTATGAGGAGGCACTGAAGCAGATGACAGTCTTCCAGCAAGAGGTTCACACTCTTTGCATAGAGCTGAATGCCTCACAACAGGAGGGCAACAGTGTCCGGATAGAGGTGGACGTATCTCAGAAAGAGGTTCAGACACTCCGCAGAGCACTGGATGCCTCACATCATGAGACCAACAGCTGCCGCACAGACCTGGAAGTTTCCAGAAAGGAACTACACAGTCTCACTGAGGAGCTGGACATTGCTAAAGAAACTATTGTCAATCTTGATACAGATCTCAAAGTCTCTCAGAAGGAGCTTCAGACCCTCAACCTAGAGAAGGAAGTCTCACGCCAGGAGATTGTCATTCTGCAAAGAGGCCCTGAAGAATACAGAGACTGAAAAAGGAGAAAATTCAAGATTAAAAAGAGAAAACTTAAAACTGAAAGAAGAACATTTTTAGTTGACAGAAGAAGTCAAGGAAAAGTTTGAAGCAGAGCACCGACTGCAGAACCAACTGCAAGGTCTGCGTACACACCTCCAGTATGCTGAGGAGTAGAAAACACTGCAGGAAGAAAAGCTGCAGGCTGCTAAAGAGGTACAAGCGCTGCAGGAACGTCTGAATACCCAGTATGTCCCCACAGAGCAGTATGAGGAGCTAAAGGCCACGCTGCATGTCACCAGAGCATCATTGGAGGTGGAGCTTCGATACCAGGTGACTCTGTATGTATGAGAGGGAGTGTGAGAAGGCTCAGAAACTGGAGCAAGAGCTGGAAAGACAGAGAGACTGTTCCATTCTCTTGAGTCAGTACACCAAGGAGAAAACAGACGCAGCGACAACCTTGATGACAAAAATTACAGAGCTCCAGAATATGAAGGAGACACTGATACAGACTCAGAGAAAGCAACGTGCGCAGATAAATTCCCCGAGAAGAGACCTGCAAGACGCACTCAAAAAACAGGGATCTCTCGCAGATGAGATTACAGTCCTACAAGGACAAGTATTGACCCTGACTAAGCGTCAGTATCCCACGGCCACAAAAACCCATGAAGACAAGGGTACAGTGAGAGCTGGGAATACCACTCGTCTGAAAGACAAGGTTGCAAAATTTGAACCACCTAAGCAAGCACTAGCAAAACCTTCAGCGACCCAACAGGCAACAAAAGAAGGTACACGTGCTGAATTAAAACCAGAAGAATCCTTAGCTGATGAAGCTGAAAAGATGGGACATTCTCTGGAAGTGGGTGTGGAATTGCAACTTAATCTCAAAGAGGCTGAACTAGCAACCCCATTGAGTGGGAAAAGGGCAGAGAGACAGCTTCAAGAGCAAAAAACTCAAAGGGCTGTTTTTAAACGCTTTGCAACTGCTGCTATACAGTCTGCCTACAATAAGACAAGAACCCGACGCGAGGGAAATCTCATGACCGCGCATGTAGAAAAAAGACTGTACTTGGAAAAAGTCCTCCTCGAGCGACTGAGGAGTGCTGATCTCAAGCACCTTCAGGAGGAGACAAAAATAAACTGGAGAAAGGACTCCAATCCCATCGGGACAGAGGGTTCTCTTCCTCCATCCACTCTCATTTAAGTCACAGAAAGATCTCGAATGGGAGTGGAAGGATGGGCTTTGGCCGTTGTAAGCCCGAGCTTCCCACAAACAGGGGAGGTATGTAACATGGGACTTATCCCTGTTCACAAATGTGCCTCTAATCCAGCAGTGTGGTGGTTAACTGCTGGTAGCAAATTAACTAACACCACCTGCCTGATTACAGGTGGTAGAAAAAGCCTGCCTTTGAGACAGGAAGAGACTCCTTAGCTCACGTGTGAGCTGAACTTTGGAGACAGAGCAGAGGTTCTTGAGTCTCCCAGGAGAGACTGACCAAGAGAACACAGATCTCTGGAGCTGACAAATAAGACTTCTAAACCTGGATGCTGACATTTTCTGTGCACACACGGGTGTGGTTCCAGAAGAGCAGAGAAGCTTACTCTACAGCAGCTAACAGATAAGACTTTTATTAGAACACTTTTTATATCTGTTCATTTCATGCTATGTGTTTGGGGCTGGGAGACATGCTTGTCTAAGGGAGTTGTGAATTGCATAGTATTTCACTAGAAATACGCCCAAGTGAATAGAAGCTTTGTTTCCCCCTTGTTTGGATGGTTTCCTGATGTTAAGGAAAAGGCACAATAAAGCCTTGTCACAATAAAGCCTTGTTATAATTTCACCTTACAAAAGTCTCCAATTGTGTACCTCTGTGAGCGTCCGTCTACACCCTCCATATTTGAAAATGTTTTTGCCTTAAGTACATATTTGCAGAGCTCTATAGCTCTGAAAACAGAAGAGGACGGCACTTTTTTCAAGCACCATACACAGCAACAGGAAACAGATACAACGGACAGAGAGCATCACTGTGGATCAGGGATACAGAGGTAAAATTGCATATTCCCTGTTATACATACCCCTACCAGTTCTCACCATATTGTTCGGTTTCCTTCACCCTTCTTGTTCGTACCTCTTTATTCTATGCGAATCCGATGCCTTACTTACCTGTCACAGTACAGCAACTGTTTATCCAAATACATCACTACATTGATATGATTTAAGGGATTTAGTGAGTTTTTCTTGCTTCCCAATGCTATTTTTTTTGTAGCTTTAAGTAGCCCTATCGTTCACATATCCTTTAGAATAGAATGAATCACCACATGACGACAGACTTCTCAATATCCCTAAGGCTCAACTGTCCTCCAAATTCCAAATAAAACAAAAACAGAAAGGATTAGGGTTGGGAACAGTCACAGCTTTCTTATTTAACAATATATAGAAAAAAAGATGCTTGCCAATAACCATACATTAGTTGTCTCATAAACAGTGCCAGAACTGGCCAAAAGGCCTTGTGGGCACATATAAAACACTTCAAACTATACGGTTAGCATCAAGTTAGTAGTTTACCCTTTTTGGATCAAACAAAAACTAAAGTCTTGCAAAGGGCAATATAATGTACAAAAAAATATTGAACCATTTGAATTAAACCAGCATTTGTACCTGCTTCAAAGTCATACCCAAGCATAAACTACAAGTATTACAGGCCTTGCAGGAATTCTCTTAATTTACATTACTTCTGCTAAAACCTAAAGTCTTTTCATGCCCATAATCCTTCTCCAGCTCCATCAAATTGCTCAATAGTAGATCCAATTTATTTCCATGTGGCTAAGTAAAGGAAAGTGTCCATCTATCCACACCACAAACTAAACCTGAAAATATCTAAACTCAGAACAGTACAACTTTTTAACCTCGCTCCCCCCAATCCTAAATGAATCTACCTCCATAGTCGCCACTATGCAAAATAAATGTGTTCCAAACTGAAATTGAAGTCTTGTCAGTGGTTGCCCATTCTCAAGAGCCAAAAAGGGGCATTTCAGTAAAATCTGTAACTATTTTAACTGGGCCTACTTTTACCTCCTAATGCAAAGATTGACAACCCTGTAGCATTAGCCCGCGTATCAGTATTTGATCTAAAATTAAAAACTTCAATACATTACACCCCAAAACTAAATCCTTATGTTCCCTGCCTCCAGACTTCATAACTGTCAGGGATATACCTTAAAGTCTCTGGTTGCTTTCACTCCCAGTTGTCAGTTCCCCTGCACATCCAACAGAAATGCTATTTGCTCCTGTCCTGAATTCGGATCCTCTCTGTGGTTTCCTCCTTCCCTAACTTCAGATCATCCTTCTGTTTATTCCCTGCTCCTGATGTTGGACTCTGCCTGCTTATATAAACTTCCCCTTGCTACTACTTAGGGCCTGTTTATACTGATCCTTCCCATATCTGCAGCTGTCTCCAGTCCTGTCTCCAGTCCTTGTCCGTGTTCTTGCTGCCTGCCCAGGACTTCTGCTCGTGACCATGGACTTCTGTTTCTGACCCTAACTACAAGCCTTTGCCACCTGTCTTGACTTTTGTTTGTTACCTTGTTTATGCTTTCTCTACCTGCCATGCTGTTCCGACTACTCAGCCTACTCTGTAGTAATCGCCCCTGACAGAATGAACAGGACAAATCATGGATCCTGCAGGAATAGACTAAGCTCTGGCTCAGAAAATAACCTTCGTAGACCAAAGAAGTAAATTGTCCATGGCACCCACTTTCAAGATAATTCACTGTTTTTGTCTGATATTCCTAATGCTGATTCTAAGATTCCCTCGTAAAAGACTAGCTCACTCTTTACTGATTTATTTTCAATACCTGTTATAACCTTTGATTCTAAGGGTTTTGTTTCAAAGGAAAGTTTACCTTTCCCGGACCCCTCTGTAGTGCCTGGTAAAATGCATTAGTTTTGAGCAGTAAGTTTAATACAGCTGATCTATCAGAGTCTACAAAGTTAGGAGGAGGAAAAAAAAGAAAAAAAGGAAATTCTCATTTTAATGTGGAAGTTACAGAATTAAAAAAAAAAATAATTCTGTAACATCAGGAAAGCATGCATCAGGAAAGAGCCTACAGATACAGCGGCCATAATTTTAAAACTTCGTCCGGTATACGGCTCGGAATACACCTGTCATGGCGCGTGATGTTTTCAACTGTAACGCCATTGACTCAGGTTTGTATCGGGTGCAGAAAATTGCATTTTAGTGTTGTCTGCAATACCGTTTGGAAAATCAAGCGGGCAGTCGCGAGTTGTCTTAAAAATCTAATAGCAATTCTACCTACACAGTACAGCCATACGTACTGTACAATTCTGCAAGTCTGTGTGTGTGTGTACCGTAATTGTAATTTGAAGATTTATATTTGAAGCAGAGATTAACGTTACGAGTTCGTACTGTATAGTCTGAGGCTCCTTAGCCATACACAGATTAAAAATATGCGGAGACATACGGTATCTGTACTGTATACAGCAGTGATTCCAAACCAAGTTTCCACAGACCTTGGGGCTCCGTGGAGCAGTCCCAGGGGTTCCACCTAGCAGCCCAAACTCAATATGTGGCCCGCGACAGCTTTCCTGGCTCTCCCCCTGGCACTCCCCCTCCCCCCCAGAGCATGCTCACAGATGCTATCTAGCAGTGCAGCACTTCTGGTGCCTGCTGCTAGTGAGCACATTCGTGTGTGCAGTCCTTGCCGCTGCCTCCTGTCCATAGCCACCTCCTGCCTGTAGCCGCCTCCTGCCCATAGCCGCATCCTTCCCGCAGCCGAAACCTGCACGCTGCCGCCTCATGCCCGCCACTGCCACTGCCTGAGGTAGGCATATGGGGTGAGATAGGTGGGAAGAGAGGGGTGATATGAGATGTCAGGGGTGGGTATATGAGGGTGATGTGAGATGCAATGGGGTGTGTATATGAGGATGATGATGAGAGGTGCTGGGGCAGATATGAGGATGATGATGATGGTTCTGGGGGAGATATATGAGAATGATGATGAAGGGTGCTGGGGGAGATATAATGATGATGATGATGATGATGATAATGATATTTTTACCCGTGTGGCACGATTTTAAAAATATATATATTGGGGGGTGGGGGTCTTTTAAAAATGTATTGGGGCGGTGGGGGTCTTTTTAATATGTATTGGCGGGTGCAATTTTAATATGTATTGGCGGGGGCATTTTTAATATGTATTGGTGGGGTGGGTATTTTTATTATGTATTGCGGGGTGGGGTTACATGTATTTAGGGTGTGGGTTTTTTTGGTATGTATTTTGTGGGGGGGATTGAGTGAGAGTGGGGTAATTGACAGAAGGAAGGGGCGAGTGAGAGGAGAGGGGAGTGAGTAAGGAAAAGAGGGAGTAAGATTACGACACAGGATATAAATACATGCGAGGCGGGAGGGGGGAGAGTGAGTGAGATGGAGGGGGAGAAATACATGGGTAGAGGGTGGGAAATAGAGAGGGCTCGTGAGGTATGAAATTAACCTAATATGTGTCAGCCAGATAGGGGCTCCCCAAGATTTTTTTAAATACTTCAAGGGTTCCTACAAATAAAAAAGTTTGGGAATCACTGGTATACAGGATAATAAAGGGAAATGAAGTAATACATTCTTTCGAATGTAAAATATTTTTTCCGCTCATGCGTGTACTGTATGTCTAATTAGAACCTTGTTGAAACGTATATGCGTGTCATCACATTTCTATATGTATTATTTATTAATCAATACTTTTTCTAGGCTTTCTCTTGTTTTCATACTATTTTTTTTATTTTATGCGCATGCGTATATGTCTCATTGGAACCTTGTTGAAACGCATATGCGTGTCATCACATTTAGGCGCATGCGTGTATGATTTCTCATTCAATGGAAATTTCAAGTCTGAGAAGAAAAAAAACTTTTTTTGTTTTGTTTCTCGACATGGGCTTGCATAACAATTTTTGCTATTCTGAGAATCAATCACTACTGTAGCTTTTTAATTCTACACTAGTCATGTATGTACTTTATGAGGTGGGTGGCATGCTGTGATTTTTATTTGGGGGTGTGGGGTTCAAAACTCTATGATGACCTGTTGAAAATATTTATTGGAACTAATAATCCAGCATACAGCCCTCTTCCCCCCCCACCCACACACACACACAAGGCTAAAGTATTTCTAATTCTTATCGACACCTCCCCCAAAACCATTCATTTGTAATTGGAGGCTTTGATGTTAGTGTAATCTTCCCAAGCCCGGGTTCAAACGCGCATGCATACGTGTTTAAAGCCGTTCTTGGGGCTTTGGTGAGAATCACTTCTCATTCAATGTGAATTTCAAGTCTTAGAAAAAAAAAACTTTTTTTTGTTTCTCGACATGGGCTTACATAATTTTTTTTGATATTCTGAGAATCAATCACTACTGTAGCTTTTTAATTCTACACTAGTCATGTACGTACTTTGTGAGGTGGGTGGCATACTGTGATTTTTATTTGGGGGTGTTTGGTTCAAAACATTATGATGACCTGTTGAAAATATTTATTTTCTCGACATGGGATGAGTTTATCTGCTAACTGCTGGTCAAAAGATTTCTCTGAACCAACCACTAATCCCACACACACTGCTATTGTAGCACCGCCACCCCCCCCCCCCCCCCACCACTTCACACACACAGCCTAACGAACCAACGTGAATAGAAATGCTTATCCACACCTTCCCCAAAGCAATTCATCTGTGATTGATAAGCCCTTCTTGGAGAATCCACCACACATTCAAAGTGAATTTCAAGTAAAAAAAAATCAGACATCCCTTTTTGAAGGACAGATTTAAATTAACCATAATACAAATCATGTTTTTGAAAAGTTAACAATTTTTTTATTACATCTGGATAATCTGTGAAGAATGAAAAAAACAAATGATCATGATTAATACAGATTTACAATCTATATCTTCTTCGTAATGGCTGCATTGCATTCTGGCTGTACAGTAGTTCTTAGTTCTTTTGTCATTGAGAGAGGGGGGGTTGTGTAAATTAAAAACTGCTACGCTATACACATAGTCCAATACATTTACATATGACCCCCACCCCTTCGTTTTATTAGTGCAGCAGCCAGCTCTGTAAAGAAAAGAAAAAAATAGTGCATTAAAAAGGCATACTGTATACTGTAAGGCATTGCATATCTTCTTCGCAATGGCTGCATTGTCATTGAGATAGGGGGGGTTAAATTATGACTGTTGCTACAGCATACAAACTGTTCACTAATTTTACACATGATCCCCCACTAACCCCCCTTCCTTTTTAGTGCAGCAGCTCTGGAAAGAAAAGAAAAAATGAGTGCAGTAAAGTGCATTTAAGGCATTGCGTATACTGTACTGTGTCACTATATTGGACTATACAGTTACTACTTATTTGTTTATAAAATATTTTACCAGGAAGTAATACATTGAGAGTTACCTCTCGTTTTCAAGTATATCCTGCGCACAGAGTTAAGACAAATAATACATGTTTACAAATACAGTTACATAATGAACAGGGCATACATTATATACAAGACATTGCATGCACAGTTAAAGATAATTTGTATTATGGGCGTATGAAACAATTACAGACCACATTAAAATGTGTGACAGCTTTAGATTTGAAAGAACTTAGACGGGTGGTGGATGTAAGAGTCTCCGGTAGGTTGTTCCAGTTTTGGGGTGCACGGTAAGAGAAGGAGGAGCAGCCGTATACTTTGTTGAGCCTTGGGACCATGAACAGTCTTTTGGAGTCTGATCTCAGGTGATAGGTGCTGCATGTGGTAGGGGTGAGGAGCTTGTTCAGATAGGTGGGTAGCTTGCCCATAAAGAATTTGAAGGCAAGACAGGAAAGGTGAACTTTGCGCCTAGACTCGAGTGATGACCAATCTAGTTCTTTGAGCATTTCGCAGTGATGTGTGTTATAATTGCATTGGAGAACAAAATGACAAATTGAGTTGATGAGGGTGTCAAGTTTTCTAAGGTGGGTTTGAGGTGCCGAGCCATATACTATGTCTCCATAGTCAATAATTGGCATTAGCATCTGCTGTACGATACGTTTTCTGACCAGGAGACTTAGGGAGGATTTGTTCCTGTAGAGTACCCCTAGTTTGGCATAGGTCTTGGTTGTCAGGTTATTAATGTGCATCCCGAATGTTAAGTGGGAGTCAAACCATATGCCCAGGTATTTAAAACTAGTAACAGGAGTTAGGGTGGTGTTAGTGTTGGTTGTAATCTGGAGCTCAGTTGCTGGAAGCTTTAAAAATTTAGTCTTGGTCCCAAACACCATTGTTGCAGTCTTGTCAGTGTTTAAAAACAGTTTGTTTTGGGAAATCCAGTTTTCGAGTCTGAAAAAGTCAGACTGAAGTATTTGTTGAAAGTCAGAGAGGCTATGGCTGTGTGCATAAAGGATTGTGTCATCTGCATACATGTGTATTGAGGCTTCCTGACAAGCTGTGGAAAGATCATTGATGAACACTGAGAAGAGTAGGGGCCCCAGAACAGAGCCTTGCGGGCTGCCACAGGTGATAGCCAGGGGGTTAGAGTTAGCGCCAGAGATAGACACATGTTGGGATCTACCTGATAGGTAGGACTGAAACCAGTTTAAAGCATGCTTCCCTATTCCAGAGATCTGGAGTTTGTTGAGCAAGATAGCATGATCAACAGTATCAAAAGACTTTGCAAAATCTAGCACCAGTGAGTTCACCCCGTTCCATTCCACACTGGATTTCATTGCAAACTTTTAGCAGGGTAGTTACGGTAGAGTTTTTGGGGCGAAAGCCAGATTGGAATTGGTTAGGAAAATTTGTCTTGTTATAGTAATCGCTTAATTGGGAGTGGACACATTTTTCCATGACTTTGGATAGGATTGGGAGAAGGGAGATTGGTCTGTAGTTCGAGACAGTGTTTTTGTCCCCACTCAATGCAATCTCTACTCCTGGTGTTAACCCCTCCAACCTCATATCCATCCCCTGCCACCCTCCCTCCTCTCTCCCTTTCTCCTGTGCCCTTTGGAATGCTCGCTCCCTTTCTAACAAGTTCCTCTCTGTGCATGACTTCTTTCACTCTCACTCCCTGCTTCTCTTTGCTATAACTGAGACCTGGCTCACTCAGTCTGGCTCTGCTCTGGAAGCTGCCCTCTCCTACGGTGGCCTTTCCTTCTCCCACACTCCGCGCCCTGATGGCAGGGGAGGAGGCGTGTGGCTCCTGCTCTCCTCTCTCTGCCGTTACCGAACCCTTCCTATTCCCCCCTCTCTTGCTTTTCCCTCCTTTGAGGCTCACACTGTCCAGATCTTCTCTCCTCTCCCGGTCCATGTGGCGGTCATCTATCTCCCACCTACCTCTACTCATTCCCCTTCTACCTTTCTCTATCACTTTGAATCCTGGCTCTCTTTCTTTCTCTCCTCAGACTCCCCTGTTCTTCTCCTTGGGGACTTCAATTGCCACATTGATGACCCTCTCTCCCTTGGGCTTCCCGCTTTCTTTCTCTAACCTCTTCTTTTGGCCTTCAACAGTGGACTGCAACCAGCACCCACAAGGATGGCCACTACTTAGACCTGGTTTTCACTAAAAACTTTTCTCTCTCTGATTTCTCCATTTCCCCTTTTCCTCTCTCTGACCATCACCTCATCTCATTCTCTCTATCTCGCTTCTCCCCTTCTCCACCTCCATCTACCCCCTGGTTCTGCAGAAACCTGCGCTCTATTCACTTACCTGACTTTGAGTCCACTTTAAGCTCCACCCTCTCCTCTCTCAGCTCTGCTACAGACCCTGACAACCTGGTCAGGAACTACAACTCTGCCTTGTCCTCGTCTCTTGATCTACATGCCCCGCTTTCTCTCTGCCGCACTCGCCCTTCTAACCCTAGACCCTGGCTAAATTCCCACACGCGGATGCTGCGTTCCTCCACTCGTTCCTCTGAACGCCTCTGGAGGAAGTCTCACACTCTCGCAGACTTCCTTCACTACAAATTTATGCTATCCTGTTTCAACTCTGCCCTCTCGCAAGCTAAACAAGCCTATTTTTCTGCACTAATCAACATGCACAAGTCTAACCCACGCCGACTGTTCTCTGTCTTTGATACTCTACTCAAACCACCCTCAGCTGCCTCTCCTTCCTCCATCTCCGCTCAGGACTTTGCTGACTATTTTAAGGAAAAGGTGGAATCCATACGGCAGAACATCCCCTCTGTTTCTTCCTCCCATCCTACACCTCTTCCTAACTCTCCTCCTGCCTTCCTTGACTCTTTTTCCACTGTCTCAGAGGAGGATGTGTCGCTGTTGATCGCCTCCTCTCCCTCTACCACTTGCCCTCTTGACCCCATTCCCTCCCATCTCCTAAAACCTCTAGCTCCTACTATAATCCCTACGCTCACACACATTTTTAACTCCTCCCTCTGCTCTGGAACCTTTCCATCCTCCTTCAAACATGCAACAGTCATACCATTACTCAAGAACAACAAGCTTGACCCTACCTGTCTTTCTAACTATCGACCTGTCTCCCTCCTGCCTTTTGCCTCTAAACTCCTTGAACGTCTTGTATTCTCTCGCTTGCTCCATTTTCTCAACACCTATTCTCTCCTAGACCCTCTACAATCTGGCTTCCGCTCTGCTCACTCCACCGAAACAGCCCTCACTAAAATAACTGACGACCTCCATGCTGCCAAAGACAGAGGTCATTACACTCTGCTCATATTACTCGACCTCTCTGCAGCATTTGACACAGTGGACCACCCTCTTCTCCTCCACATTCTCCATACTCTAGGTATTCAGAACAAAGCTCTATCCTGGATCTCATCCTACCTCTCCCATCGTACTTTCAGTGTCTCTTCTGCTAACACCTCTTCCTCCTCTATTGATCTCTCTGTGGGGGTACCCCAGGGCTCTGTCCTGGGACCTCTTCTCTTTTCTCTGTACACACTCTCTCTAGGTGACCTAATAACATCTTTTGGGTTTAATTATCACCTCTATGCCGACGACACACAAATATACTTTTTAACACCTGTCCTTACACCTGCTGTACAAACCAAAGTTTCTGAATGTCTTTCTGCTATATCATCCTGGATGGCCCTCCACCGCCTTAAACTCAACATGGCTAAAACAGAGCTCCTCATACTTCCTCCCAAACCTGGCCCTACTACCTCCTTCCACATTACTGTTGGAACTACAATCATTCACCCAGTAGCCCCTGCACGCTGCCTAGGGGTCACACTCGACCTCTCTCTCACATTCGCCCCTCACATTCAAAACATTTCTAAAACTTGTCGCTTTTTCCTCCGCAATATAACAAAGATACGCCCTTTCCTCTGTTGCTCGACTGCTAAAACTCTGACTCAGGCCCTCATTCTCTCCCGTCTTGATTACTGTAACCTCCTGCTGTCCGGCCTTCCTGCCTCTCACCTGTCTCCCCTTCAATCTATCCTAAACGCTGCTGCCAGAATCACTCTACTCTTTCCTAGATCTGTCTCAGCATCTCCCCTCATGAAATCCCTCTCCTGGCTTCCGATCAAATCCCGCATCTCACATTCCATTCTTCTACTCACTTTTAAAGCTTTACACTCTTCTGCCCCTCCTTACATCTCATCCCTAATTTCTCGTTATGCACCATCCAGACTCTTGCGTTCTTCTCAAGGATGTCTTCTTTCTACCCTCTTTGTATCTAAAGCCCTCTCCCGCCTTAAACCTTTCTCACTTTCTTCCCCACACCTCTGGAATGCCCTTCCCCTCAGTACCCGACTAGCACCCTCTCTATCCACCTTTAAGACCCACCTTAAGACACACTTGCTTAAAGAAGCATATGAATAGCACTGTAGATATTCTGAACACGATACTGTACATAAAGCTTGGCCCCCTGCAGACGCACTTACCAGAACTCCCTCCTACTGTCTCTGTACGTTCTACCTACCAATTAGACTGTAAGCTCCTCGGGGCAGGGACTCCTCTTCCGAAATGTTACTTTTATGTCTAAAGCACTTATTCCCATGATCTGTTATTTATATTATCTGTTATTTATTTGATTACCCCATGTATTACTACTGTGAAGCGCTATGTACATTAATGGCGCTATATAAATAAAGACATACAATACAATACAATCTCCTCTTCGGATACTGGGCCAAATTGAAAATTGTGGGCAAAGTTGGGAGGGGGTGGGACTGTAGGGATACTCCCAGGATTAGATTCATGTTTGGGGTTTGTGCTGCGTTTCGCTAATAAGTTAGTGGCACACCCCACAATGTAATCATTGAATGCATTTGCAATGTCAGTGGGGTTTGTCAGAGTAATATCCCCCTTAGTGATATTACTTGGCTGTTGGTGGTTAGAAGGCTGGAATATGTTGTTGATAACCTTCCAGAAGTTATCTGGGTTTGATGTGTTCTGGAGGAGATTGTCAGAGTAATATTGTGCTTTTGCGTGCCTTGTTTGCCTTGTGCACATGTTCCGCAGGCATCTGTAGTGATTGAGATCCTTGGTAGTGCCAGTTATTTTGTGGCTTTTCCACAAGGCATCCCTGAACTGGTAGAGTGTTATAAGGTCAGGTGTAACCCATGGAAGGTGGGCACCCCGTACCCTTATTCTGCGTAGTGGAGCATGGGTATCACAGAGTTTTAAGAAATCGGATTGGAAATAGTTGAGCGCAGAATCAGGGTCAGGAATTAAATCGATTCTGTGCCAAGGGCAGTTGGTAAGGTCAGCCAGAAATTGTTGTGGGTTAAAGTTTCTAAATGTTCTAGTGAGGAGAACTTTAGGGCTTGATTGGGGCGTTTTAATTTTCCTTACACAGTACACTATTGCATGGTCACTAAAAATGTCAGGAAGGATGCCAGAGGATTGGATTCTGCAGGGATTTTGAGGAGAGAATCCAGTCAAGCAGGGAATGGTTGTGCGATTTCAGGTTTGTTCGTGTGGGTTGGGAAATGAGTTGCGATAGGTTTAGCGACTTGATTTGTGTGTGGATTTTGTGGTTTTTAGGGTCAAGCCAATTGAAATTGAAATCCCCAAGTACTAGCAGCTCACTCTTCTCATTCTGAGAGGAAATGGAGCCAAGAAACTGCGTAATATCAGTCAGAGATTGTAGAGGGGCTTTAGGGGGGCGGTAGATGCCAGCAAGCAAGATGGGCTTAGAAAAGGGGAGGCAGATTCTGCCAACTAGGATTTCAAAAGAGGTTGGTCTTGGGGGGCAGTTTACCAGTGTAAATTGTAAGGTGTCTGCAATATAAAATAACACCCCTCCTCCTCTCTTTGACCTATCTCTCCTAAAAATGGAGTATCCTTGAATGGCAATATGTGCATCAGGGGTTTTAGGGGTTAGCTATGTTTCTGTGAGAACGATGGCTTTTGGTTTATGCATAAGGCACCATGCCCTTAGTTCATCCAGTTTGGGCAGCAGACTCCGGATATTTATATGTGCGAGAGATAGGCCTTTTTGGAATTTGAAGGGGGTATTCTCAGGGGTATGGGATAGAGTTGAAGTGGGAGGGCCTGGGTTAGTTTCAATATCACCTGCTAAAGATAGTAATAGTAGGAGTAGAAATTTGAGTTGTTGTTTGCAAGTTGTAACTTTATGATTTTTGCCAATTGAGTGGGCGGTGGTTGGAGTGCTTGTTTTCAGGGTTCTCCACCAACATTCAGTAGATAGTGCAAGGCTTTTGAGTAGTCCAGGGTGTATGGTGATGTTGGGCGTGGGCCAGGAGGGAGGCGTTTGTAGTTGATAGAGAGAATAACATTTCAAGGAGGCCATGAGAAAGAACAAAGTGGAAGTGAAAAGCAGGTTCATTATGCCAGAGGTAGGTAATGCTGCATAGAGCTGTTTTGAGCCAAGTGTGTGTGTGCGCAGACTAAACAGCAGGGATCATAGTGTGGTCAGAATAGCTCACCGTTTGTTGCCATGTGTAGAAGAGTTTGCAGTAGATCCAGTCCCCAGTCACCTCTAGTCAAACTATAGTCTAACTATATATTCTCACTTAAAAAGCTCACTTTAAATGCCTCACTATCTAATGCCAATGCAGTGCCTGCAAAATGCAGGAGAGGTGTTGTTTTTATACAGCTAAAACAGTCACATGCCCCTCCCCCTCCCCAATAAATCAGCTTATTCCAGTTGGTGAAGAAAAAAATGTGAACTAGCGCTAAAGTGTAATACACAGTGTGATATTAAAAAACTTATAATAAAGGATGGCTGCCCGGTGATACTGCCAGTACTAACAGAATAAACCAAAATAAAGAAAAACCTGGCGCCAAATAGTCAGTGGAATGTCCTGTACTCCTCAAGGGATCCGCACACTTGCTCGACAGACCATGCAAAGAAAAGAACACAAACAAACAAAAATCATAGCGCAACACTGTAGGGTAAGCAGTACTGCACTAATACACACAAACAGTTAAGAATCCTAGCGATTATTAAAATATTTATTTATTAAAAAGAACTATGCCAAGACCGACAATGGCAAATACAAGGAACCGCAGGTCATCCGGAGCACAAAAATTGGAGCCCTACTTACATACAGCAAGGTTTAAGCTCGCATGGTAGGAACAAGTCCTAGGTAGAGATGATCTCCCTGGCGGGTGATGCCTCTGCTCCACTGCGGCTCAGACACCAGTCAGTCCTTACGATGGTAACCGGAACAGCTCCGGCCGTGGGGGCTGGTGTGCGGGGTCCACAGCTCTGCACCGCGTGTAGACACACGCCTCACTTCCTCCTACGGAGCAACAGGAAGTCTCTGCGCGCCCGCGCGCGATAGTGCCCGTTGCCTTAAAGGAACAGCTGGCAGGCTGAAGGGAAAGTTGGGCTCCAAGGCCAATTGTACTTAAACGTCCAAAGTCAGTCAAATAGTGGCTGTGCCACTAGCCCTACGCGTTTCGTAGATGTCACTCTACTTCCTCAGGGGCTGAAAACAATGATACTTGGTGACACATAAATATACCCTAGCCAATTAAAATTAATTGATCGTTTATAATTAAAACAGCCTGTATGTCATTAGTACCAAATCACTACATGGACTCTTAGACATACATGACATCAAACACATAAAAAACACATAAAAAACACATATAAACAACAGTACCAGCATATGTCAAAACATGTATATACCCTAATGTCATATGCATATTAATAAAACCTACAGAGGTATGAAGATATTCAAACTCTCCCCTTGGGTATAGTTAATTGCTACATAAACTCCTTTTGCTTTTAATTTAACAGGTTCTGCACTAGTCACTGACACAAAAGTTAACTCTCTCCTCGCTTTTATCACTAGACCAATCTATTTCCCTAGAAAAGAACCCAATTCAAAATCTATGTTAAGACCATTGGGGGACAGGGTCTTCAGTTCAAAGATCCAAAAGGCCTCACGTCTGTTTATATGTTTAATAGTGTCCCCACCTCTCCAATCTGGAGTGCATAACTCAATGGGTTGACAGACCAGGCCCTTTGGGTCTCTGCCGTGATGCAACAGAAAATGGTGGGACACACTGTGCGTTGTTAGACCTTTCTTTATATTATAGACGTGTTCATAAATACGTCTTTGAAAGGTTCTACCAGTGCGTCCCACATATTGCAAGCCGCATGGGCATTGCAATACATAAATTACAAATTGCGATTTGCATGTGATGTGCGACATAATCTTGTATATTTTATCAGTAACATTAGATCTAAACTCAATGTTACACCTACTGTATTTACATGCTATGCACTTATTGCATGGTTTGAACCCATTAGGACCCTTGGTGGTTATCATTGTATCCTTCCCTTGATGTAACGGACAACTGGGTGCCAATTTATTTTTGAAATTATTTGCTTTTTTAAAAATAATGGAAGGTCTCGGAGTTAGTACCTGTGAAAGTGTAGCGTCCTGTAGCAAAATTGGCCAGTGCTTGGCAAAGATGTTTCTTATTCTTGGGGCCATAGCGTTATACTGGGTAATGAAAGAGATGTTATTCCTTCCTTGATCTAACCCTTTCTCTTTATATTGAAGGAGCTTATTCCTGTCCATATCTTGGACCAGGGATATTGTGCTCTCAAGTTCTTCAATAGGGTAATTCCTTTCAAGAAATTTTTCTTTAAGTTCATCCGCCTGTACCGCAAATGATTCCAAATTTGAGCAATTACGCCTCAGCCGGATGAACTGCCCTTTGGGGATGTTCTTAATCCATTGCGGATTATGGTGACTGTTGGCCATGACATAATTGTTGGCCTGTACGGGTTTAAAATATGTTTGTGTGTGTATTTGATCATCGGTGATGTTGATATTGAGATCTAAGAAATTTATATTGTTCCTATCATACTGGCAAACAAATCTCAAATTTCTTTCGTTCGCATTAAGATATAAAATAAATTCGTCTAATAACTCCAAATCCCCATCCCAAATAAAAATAACGTCATCAATGTAGCGCCGCCAGAGCACGAGGTTGGCACCAAATGGGCAATTATTCCAAATAACCTCCTTCTCCCATTGCCCCATAAAGATGTTATAGCCCATAGCTATGGGCACGAGGTTTGCACCAAGTTATGCGAACATCTTTATGGGGCAATGGGAGAAGGAGGTTATTTGGAATAATTGCCCATTTGGTGCCAACCTCGTGCTCTGGCGGCGCTACATTGATGACGTTATTTTTATTTGGGATGGGGATTTGGAGTTATTAGACGAATTTATTTTATATCTTAATGCGAACGAAAGAAATTTGAGATTTGTTTGCCAGTATGATAGGAACAATATAAATTTCTTAGATCTCAATATCAACATCACCGATGATCAAATACACACACAAACATATTTTAAACCCGTACAGGCCAACAATTATGTCATGGCCAACAGTCACCATAATCCGCAATGGATTAAGAACATCCCCAAAGGGCAGTTCATCCGGCTGAGGCGTAATTGCTCAAATTTGGAATCATTTGCGGTACAGGCGGATGAACTTAAAGAAAAATTTCTTGAAAGGAATTACCCTATTGAAGAACTTGAGAGCACAATATCCCTGGTCCAAGATATGGACAGGAATAAGCTCCTTCAATATAAAGAGAAAGGGTTAGATCAAGGAAGGAATAACATCTCTTTCATTACCCAGTATAACGCTATGGCCCCAAGAATAAGAAACATCTTTGCCAAGCACTGGCCAATTTTGCTACAGGACGCTACACTTTCACAGGTACTAACTCCGAGACCTTCCATTATTTTAAAAAAAGCAAATAATTTCAAAAATAAATTGGCACCCAGTTGTCCGTTACATCAAGGGAAGGATACAATGATAACCACCAAGGGTCCTAATGGGTTCAAACCATGCAATAAGTGCATAGCATGTAAATACAGTAGGTGTAACATTGAGTTTAGATCTAATGTTACTGATAAAATATACAAGATTATGTCGCACATCACATGCAAATCGCAATTTGTAATTTATGTATTGCAATGCCCATGCGGCTTGCAATATGTGGGACGCACTGGTAGAACCTTTCAAAGACGTATTTATGAACACGTCTATAATATAAAGAAAGGTCTAACAACGCACAGTGTGTCCCACCATTTTCTGTTGCATCACGGCAGAGACCCAAAGGGCCTGGTCTGTCAACCCATTGAGTTATGCACTCCAGATTGGAGAGGTGGGGACACTATTAAACATATAAATAGACGTGAGGCCTTTTGGATCTTTGAACTGAAGACCCTGTCCCCCAATGGTCTTAACATAGATTTTGAATTGGGTTCTTTTCTAGGGAAATAGATTGGTCTAGTGATAAAAGCGAGGAGAGAGTTAACTTTTGTGTCAGTGACTAGTGCAGAACCTGTTAAATTAAAAGCAAAAGGAGTTTATGTAGCAATTAACTATACCCAAGGGGAGAGTTTGAATATCTTCATACCTCTGTAGGTTTTATTAATATGCATATGACATTAGGGTATATACATGTTTTGACATATGCTGGTACTGTTGTTTATATGTGTTTTTTATGTGTTTTTTATGTGTTTGATGTCATGTATGTCTAAGAGTCCATGTAGTGATTTGGTACTAATGACATACAGGCTGTTTTAATTATAAACGATCAATTAATTTTAATTGGCTAGGGTATATTTATGTGTCACCAAGTATCATTGTTTTCAGCCCCTGAGGAAGTAGAGTGACATCTACGAAACGCGTAGGGCTAGTGGCACAGCCACTATTTGACTGACTTTGGACGTTTAAGTACAATTGGCCTTGGAGCCCAACTTTCCCTTCAGCCTGCCAGCTGTTCCTTTAAGGCAACGGGCACTATCGCGCGCGGGCGCGCAGAGACTTCCTGTTGCTCCGTAGGAGGAAGTGAGGCGTGTGTCTACACGCGGTGCAGAGCTGTGGACCCCGCACACCAGCCCCCACGGCCGGAGCTGTTCCGGTTACCATCGTAAGGACTGACTGGTGTCTGAGCCGCAGTGGAGCAGAGGCATCACCCGCCAGGGAGATCATCTCTACCTAGGACTTGTTCCTACCATGCGAGCTTAAACCTTGCTGTATGTAAGTAGGGCTCCAATTTTTGTGCTCCGGATGACCTGCGGTTCCTTGTATTTGCCATTGTCGGTCTTGGCATAGTTCTTTTTAATAAATAAATATTTTAATAATCGCTAGGATTCTTAACTGTTTGTGTGTATTAGTGCAGTACTGCTTACCCTACAGTGTTGCGCTATGATTTTTGTTTGTTTGTGTTCTTTTCTTTGCATGGTCTGTCGAGCAAGTGTGCGGATCCCTTGAGGAGTACAGGACATTCCACTGACTATTTGGCGCCAGGTTTTTCTTTATTTTTTTTTTCTTTATTTTAGCTTATTCCAGTTGGTCAATTAACAGCACAGAGTTAAGAGGGGAAAAAAAAACTTTTCATATTCAAACATACTAACTTATATCAATGTTTAAGGCCGCAGAGTAAATCTTTTAAACAGGACTTGCACATCAAGGGACATACTTATATCAATGTTTAAGGCCGCAGAGTAAATCTTTTAAACAGGACTTGCACATCAAGGGACATACCTGTGAAGAGAATACAATTTGATCCATGTCATATCAGCTGAGGTTATTGATCCTGCATGAAGATAGTAAGTGTATTAACTATAGTCTAACTATATATTCTCACTTAAAAAGCTCACTTTAAATGCCTCACTATCTAATGCCAATGCAGTGCCACTACTGTCAAACTACAGTATATACTGTACAGTATAACTGTAGAACTACAGTATATTGTACAGTATATACTGTAACTCTATACTACATTATAACTACTGTAGTGTATAACTACTGTATAACAAGTTGAAACAATTTATAATAAAATCTATTTTTTTTTTAGTAAAAAGGTTAAAATTGTTATTTTGAGTGCCATACTTACCTGTATCATACTTGCTGTACCTGTACTTACAGTACCTTACTACCTTCCTGTTGCCTGCCCATTACGCTGTAAAAGAATGGGCAACACGGTCGCAATATGATCTATATATTTATTACATCTCTCTATGGTGAGTATGCTGTTCCAAAAACTCAGTATGGCTTTTGCCAATTCATCCTTTTTTGACGGTTCCACCACTTTTCTGATATGATCCTTGAGCTGATGCCATACCAATTCCATGGGATTCAAATCTGGCTATCTAAACAATGTAAAACAATGAGAAAGTGTTACCGTACTAACACCGGTAGCGTCTTAACCCAGTTATTACCGCTGGAAAGAATATGCACAGTAGACGCGGTGTGTTTCGGATTATTGTCCCGGAAGAAATGGTGACCAGCTGGGAATTCACATGTACAGTAGAGGCAACGTTTATTCTAACATTTGCCGTAAACTAGCCGGGTTACATTCTGGGTATGTGCTGGGTATGTGCTGGGTATGTTCTGGGCTAGTTTGAGGCACGTTTAAGGCATTTCTGCATTGACTAACAACCCATAGGATTAACATAGCAGGGATCCCTGGCATTCCAATTCAGTTTGAATGGGACTGCCAGGGACCCCCGCTGTTAATCTGATAGGCCATTAATCAATGCAGAAATGCTGGGGCTAGTTTAAGGAAAGTTTAAGGCATGTATTCAGAATGTACCTGGGTGTTTCCTGGTTTTTTTGGGGAATTGCCACTGGTATTTGTTCGAATAAGAGTTGCCTCTACTGTAATGTATTCCACAATCTCTGGCACTATTTGCTCTTGGAAAAATACATTAGTCATGATTCCTGTAACAAGAAAAGAAAAGTGCTCCAAATACTGTTCACTTGTACAGTGCATAAGGCCACAGAATGTGACTTTGTGCATTTTTTTACCTTCAAAGATGATGATGCATCCTGTTCCACATCTAGAAATCGCACCCCACATATGCAGCTTCACTGAGTGCTTGGGACGTGGCTTCAGAGATATGCGTCCTTTTTTGGAGAATGCAAAAGTGGCAAAACTCTAAAGCGATATTGTTGACTCATCAGTAAAGATGACATCCTGAAAAGTCTCGCCACTTTCGATCCATGCCCATGCCTGGTCCACTCTTTTGATATTGTTGGCTTCCCTTATTATAGGATATGCTCTGTAATGACAAGGAATAATTTTAGAGGTACTGTACAGTTACTTAAACCACACTTTTACCTACTGTACTGTCCAGTACTAACCTTACACGTCCATATTTCCATCCCAATTTTCATCTCATGAGCCTGATGCTGGCCTCAGATGCGATTATATTGTGATTTTTCTCAAGTGCGTTCTTGACACTTGTGGCACATCCTCATCATTCTCTCCACTTATTTGGTCAACCAGAAGCGTTGTCGCCCTACAGTGTAAAGGAAAAACAACAATTTGTTACAATAGGCCACATAATTTCTCTAAAATAAACTGTTTATAAAACTGCTATTATTATAATTCCCTGTACTGTATTCTTTGTGAAGCGCTGAGTAGACTTTTTGCGCTATATAAACAACTTCTTCAGGGCTAGCTTCCTTGTGTATTTCTGCAAATCAATAATAGTAGAAAATAAATCAAATCAAAGAGCTCTAGAGAGGATCGCGCAAGTTCTGCTCCCTCTAATACAGATACCCAGTCAAAAAACGGAAAAAGTGCAGAAGGGGCAAGAAGAACCAAGAAAACCTATGGCTCAGAAAACAAGAGTAAAAAATATTTCTAGATCCCAATAAGAGTAACGTCATTAATATCTCTCATACCATATTGACTCCTCACCAAATTCTACTTTTGGATAAAGGACTCAATTTCGCTCCTCATCAGAACTTTGATTTATTTTCTACTATTATTGATTTGCAGAAATACACAAGGAAGCTAGCACTGAAGAAGTTGTTTTCCAAAAGGAACTTTCGGTTTTGAATCCTAATACTGATTCTGATAACTGTGATTCATTGAACAGAAATATGTATTCATTTAGTGAAAATGTTTTCAATTTTGATATGCAAACTTTGTATGATGAAGCATGTACTGACATTTCTGCTGACCCCCCTTTCTTTGGCCATATAGACTCAGGCCTTAAAAAACGGTAATTATTTATCCCCAATAGCTCTAAGGGACCTTGTGTGTCTACTTTTGAAAGATTAGTAGATAGAGACCTGAGACTTTTGGCTAAAGGTTTTTCTGTTTCAGCTACATTCCCTAAGTCCGATAACCTTTCCAGACAAGAGAGGATAGATTTGGACTTATTAAAAAGAGATAAGTCTATCATTATAAAAAATGCTGACAAAGGGGGAGCCATCATAGTGCAGTCATCCATTAAGTACAGAGCAGAAGCTCTGAGACTGCTTAGTGACACCAAATTCTATCTCAGATTGAAAACTGACCCTACCAAAGTGTACCTTGGGGAGTTAAAGAAGTTACTAGAATTAGGTGATGTATTATATGTGTTGAGTACTAAAGAAAGACAGTTCCTGGAGTGTGAGTTTCCTGTCATACCGGTGTTTCACCATCTCCCGAAGATTCACAAATAACTAGATAACCCTACGGGGTGACCCATCATATCTAGCATTGGATCTTTGGGAGATGGTGTTTCCCGGTATGTAGATAAGTTTTTACAGCCAATTGTGCATAATTTGCCTTCATTTATACAGGATACCACATCTCTGCTGGTTGCTTTGCTTGATGTGGTTTGGAAAGATGGATACAGGTGGGTCACCATGGATGTCACATCACTTTATACAATCATAGAACACAAGCACGGCCTTCAAGCCATTTTTCACTATCTTCAGCAATCTTCACTTTCCACAGCACAGATTACTTTTATTAATGATTCTATTTTGTTTTTATTAACACATAATTATTTTCTTTTTGATTCACATTTTTTTCTTCAAAAACACGGCACAGCTATGGGGACTTCTTTTACACCCTCATATGCCAATCTCTTTATGGGTTTATGGGAATCTGTCCACATTTTTGGTAGCACTAATATTTTTCGTTCTAATATAATTTTTTACAAATGATATATTGACGATTTAATTTTCATTTGGGATGGTGATCTAGATACTTTACACTCTTTTTATCACATTCTTAACACTAATGATGTTAATCTTAAATTTACTTATCAAACAGATTCAACCAAAATTAATTTTCTTGATGTGACACTCCATGGTGACTCCACAACAATGATCCAAACTGATATTTTTACAAAACTCATATCTACACGCAAAGAGTAGCTATCCTAAATCCCTGATCCGTGGGATCCCCAAGGGACAATTTTTAAGATACAAAAAATTGTGTTCAAATCAAGATACATTCCTGCAGCATTCAGAAACATTAAGTGCAAAATTTCTAACGAGAGGTTATTCTAAATGCGATGTACATGATGCCTTTGTAAATGCAGATTCTATGAACCGGTCCGATTTGGTTAAATGTAATATACAACGTAAGAAGAACAAATTCTCTGATAGTCCTTTATTTATTACCAAATACAGCAAACAGGCATCACAAATACAAAAGATTGTTTCCAAACATCGGAGCATTCTTAAATTGGACCTTGGCCTAAAAATGGTTACAGAATCGAGACCTAGATTTGCATTTAAAAAGGCAAATACTCTCGCCACTTCAATTTCTTGGAATTTATTGCAGTCCCAACAACAATCACATTTGGGATATATACCTAAGGGATTTTACAAATGTGGGTTCTGCAGGAATTGTAAATATGTATTGCCAACTAAAAAGGTACATACTTTATATCCAAACACCCGATACAGAATCAGTTAGTTTATTAATTGTCATACGAGCTATGTCGTTTACGTTATTCTGTGTGGATGTAACCACAAATACGTGGGGAGAACCATCAGGCCATTACATGTTAGAATTTCAGAACATATTAGATTAATTAACAAAAAGGACACATTACATCCAGTGTCTAAACACTTCACTGAATGCCCGTTTGGTGGGCTCACTAACTTCAGATTTTTTGGTATTGAGCATGTTGCTCAAAGAATCAGGGGTGGTAATAGGCTCAACTGCCTCAATAGAAAAGAAATGCAATGGATTTTTTCCCTTAACACCTTGCAACCACGTGGTTTAAATGTGGAATGGGAATTACAGCACTTTCTTCATGACTAATTATTTTTCTCTTTCTTTCCTGGTTTCCCTCTCTCCCCCCCCCCCCCTCCTCCATCCCCCCCTTCCCCCATCCCCTCCCCTCTCTCCCCTTCCCCCCCTCCTCTCCTTTTTTCATAATTTTTCATTTTTTTTATTATTATTTGTATATCTATTTATGTTGAATATTTCTTTCTTCATTTATTTATTTTCTTGACAGTTCATTTGTTGGTACATTTCTATGCTATTCAATTGGGTATGATGATATATGGCTATAATTTATATATTTTGACATATGTGTATTGTCTGACATTCTTGTTTTTATTTTTTATCTTGTGGACCAGACGTTTATTTAACATCATTGGTATATATATATATATATATATATATATATATATATATATATATATATATATATATATATATATATATATATATATATATATATATATATATATACATACATACATACATACATACATACATACATACATACATACATACATACATACATACATATATATATATATATATATATATATATATATATATATATATATATATATATATATATGTCACTTAATGAGTTTATATACATTTCTGGTCCTATTTTAAACTATTTTATGTTGTATATATTTCTGATATTAGAACGTGCTAGCCCACATCTGTGGCTCATCAGTTGATGAGCAGTATCACAGGTGTTGTGTCTTTAACGGGCTATATCAGGCTGTTCAGCATGTCTGACGGATCATTTTTTGACAAAGGCCTCATGGGCTGAAACGCGTCAGATGATCTGTCAGCACTACACTTGTTCAATAAAGCCTTAGTAGTCACCAGTTTTGCCTCCCTCCGCTTCTTCGTGACGTCGGCTGTGCATCATTTCCTGCCTCCAGTTGGAGGAGTTCCTGTTTGCTGCTGTCCCTTATCGCACGCTGAGCTGCGGTTCATGCGACTCCTATCTACGCAGTTGCCGCCGGTCATGTGACCACCCTTCGCGACGTTGCGTTGCTTGAGGGGTTGGCGGCTCATCATACTGCACTACACGTAGGATCATCCTACACAGTGCTATAATACTTCAGAACTGTAAGTCTCTCTAACTCAACTTCACTTGTGATCTTAGTGGAGCCAGTTGCTGGGAGAGACTTTTTTACATTGATTTATTCGAAGTGACAGTGATTAATCTCAGCTTGTATCTCTTGCATTACACAGCTACTAACCTTCTTCTGATGCCCTGCGAGGGTTAACCCCTGGTTTACCCGATTACATGTTTATAAGATATTGTGAGGATTCGCCATCATGGTGGTCGCAGTCCGTCTCCTCACCCCAACAAGCCTTCCGTGACAGATACCCAGGATGCGCGGTTTCATGTCCCAGTACGCGAGCACAGACCTTGCGCACTCTGTTCAACCGCCCACGGATTCAGACCCCGCCCCCATCGCTGTCACATGACGTGGATATTCGGCCAGCCTCCCTGATGACGCATGAGTCAGGCACCCGCCCCCTGAACTCCGTCGCGCTTCATTTTTGGTGAGCTACGCATTACAGTATGCTCAGCCACACAAACTTCGACCCCATGGAGGTAGGAAGAGTCCTGCGCACACACGCAGGCTACCAAACCACCCTAGAGGAAAAGATTGTGGGTAGTGAGCAAACCATGCTATCCCTTCAGGAGGACTTTTGCACTCTTTCTCGTGCTTTACAGGAACCGCATTCCCCACTTGTACCTGCTGTTCCTGAGTTTCCCACTACTCCCGCTCTGCCTTTTTCTCAAGAACCTTGCTTACCTACTCCCAACCGTTATATGGATGACCCTCATGAATGTCGGGAGTTTTTGTATCAATGCTTTATACAATTTGAAATTAATCCTTCACGCTTTACGGCACCCCGCGTATATATTCTCTCTCCTTGTAGATGATGCTCTCAACTGGACATCTCCCATCTGGGGGCGAAGAACCTTCCTCACACAGGATTTCAGAGCCTTTGCCCGGGAATTCTGGAAAGTGTTTGATACATCCGGTAGTAACTTGCACTTTTTCATGTTTCCCAACGCAGTCATTCAGTCGTCAAATACGCCCTTGAGTTCAGAACTATCGCTGCTGAGACCGACTGGAACGACGTAGCAATGGCCGCAGCCTTTTGGAAAGGTTTATCAGAAACCTTGAAGGATGAATTGGCAGCCTATGACCGCCCCACCGACTTGGAGGAGCTCATCGCTGTGTGTATCAAGGTGGATCGTCATCTCTTGGAGAGACGTTAGGAGAAGGTTCACCGTCGTACTACTTCAGCAATCCTGGCTGAACCTATGCAAATAGGAGGTGCCAGTCTTTCCAAATCGGAGAAATTACGTCACATGAACGCTGGCCTATGTCTTTACTGTGGGTTTGCTGGACACCTTGCCTATTTTTGTCCCCAAATGTCGGGAAATGCAAGGTTCCCATGAGTCCTGGGGGAGTCTGTAATGATGGACTGACCTGGTCAACAATTTTATTTTTGGGGAAACTAGATTGAGCATACAAGTTGAGCAAAATAAACTGACATTTATTTCCTTGATAGACAGACACATGACAACCTTAGAATATACTTGACAAAAACACTTACTGAGGGAGAGAACGGGATAGAATGTTCAGAAGTAAAACAAAGCCCGGAATATTGTCTTTTAAAATGTGTGTCCTTTTGCAAGGGGCGCACAGTGCCAGCCCAATAAGGCCGTGAATATGGCAAAGTTCGTTCTGGTCCATTGGGGTTCGTTAGATTACCTTGGTTCCATTGTAATTAACTCGTTGCGTTCAGGAATCATTGCTGCTGCTCTCTTCCGCTTGTAGAAGCAAAGTGCAAATTCGTTCACATTGTAGAACAAAGACAAAAGACAATGGGGATAGCTCGGGGGGCATGTATATAGGGTCTGAGATCATATCTCCAACATACCCACCCAATCCCTCTCGTGGGAATTCTCCCATTTACCAATCCCCAACTTGCCCACAGTTTGCATAGTGGGCACTGTAGGGATTTCCGGTTAATACAGCCTTGACATTGACACCGTGGCTGCTTAACATATGTGTACTCCCCTTTTTACCTGACATCTCCCAGGCTGGGAGTGGGACTCAGGGTGTGAACCAGCCCAGATTGCTAACAGGATCTCCAATTCAGCTGGCATCTAATTCACACAGCCTGGCTCTGGGGCTGCAGTCTGAAGTCTGCATAGGAATGTGCCCCAGCTCTTGGGTGTTAAAACATTTTGCCCCTGAGTGCATTACAATGACAGTAGTAAAAACCTTATCCTGCCTGTACATTTAAAACTACAGCCGAAAATACACTTTATTAAAAATACATGTTTTACTTGTCCTAAAATTATACTTTTAATATGTGTGTGCTTGGGGTGTTACTCTGGGGCTGCACACCAAATTTCAGGGTGCTAGCCCTTCCCGTTCCCGAGTTATGGCTTCTCCTCTAGCTGGCAATGCTGGGCTATGGGCTTCTCACATCATTTGACTTGCGGGTAACTGAGTTCCCACGCCAATTGCCGGATGCCTTGAAAGTTACACTTCTAACTGGGACAGGGATACATTGTATCCGATAACCACTTGAGACTGAAAACTGCAGCATTTTGATTCAATTGACCTTGCGGTTGCGATTTCCAGCCTCAGTAATGGATACCTATACCTCTTAATGGAACAAAGAGATCATGCCACGCTTCTCCAATTAACTTGGGGTTTGGCGCTTGCAGCTGCATCTTGTGTCCAAAACCAGTAATGCCGGTTTACCATGTAATACATTACCGCAGGCATATGCAATTCTGCAAAATGGGAACAATAAGGGACAGAGGGAAAACAGTACATGTATGGTGCATATAAAATTAACCCCTTCATCCCCAATGCGAAATAGGGGTAACCAGCTGAGCATACTGCCTTTATTAATGCGCTGATTACCCTCATTTTCGTTACAGAGCCTCATTGGGAACGCTTTTTCTCTCCCCTATCTCTACTGATAACCCATCTCACATTCTTGACCCCATTACACACTTTGGGGAGGGCTTTCAAGTATCTACGCTTGCTTTCTTTGATTCAGGCGCCGGAGGAAACTTCATAGATCAAGCTTTCGCAGAACGCCATCTGGTTCCTACCAGGCACAGAAAGAAGCCCGTCGCTCTTGAAGCTATTGAGGGAAGACCTCTGCAGCCAGCATTTGTCTCATTGGAGACAGAGGTGCTACAACTTAAGGTACAAGACACACACCTGGAAAAGATCCAATTTAATGTCATCCATACTCCTTCTATCAGCGTGATCCTTGGGCTACCCTGGCTACAGATTCACAACCCTCAGGTTTATTGACTCAACAAGGAACCCATCCAATGGGGGACATTTTGCCACAAGAACAGCATTCTGGAGGCAAGTAGTATTGGGGGTACCAACGTGTCTGAGGAGCAGAAGAAGGAAAAAGAGAAGGTACAATTGCCAGACGAGTACGCTGAGTTTCAGGACATCTTAGATAAGGTCCGATCGGAGGTTCTGCCCCCTCACCGCCCGTTCGATTGTCCCATCGATCTGCTTCCAGGCACTACACCCTCCAAAGGGACCTCTTACCCGTTGTCTATGCCGGAGACCAAGGCAATGAAAGAATTCATTGCGGAAAACTTACAGAAGGGGTTTATCAGGAAATCCACTCTCCTGTGGGAGCAGGGTTTTTCTTTGTGAAGAAGAAGGAAGGATCCCTATGCCCTTGCATAGACTACCGGTCCCTTAATAAAATCACCGTAAAAAATGCTATCCCTTGCCCCTTACCAACGAACTGTTTGATCGATTACAAGGAGCTAACATCTTTCCGAAGTTGGACTTACGTGGTGCTTATAATCTGATCAGGATCCACCAGGGTGATGAATGGAAGATGGCTTTCAACACTAGAGACGGACATTATGAGTGCTTGGTCATGCCCTTTGGTCTGTGCAATGCCCCAGCCGTGTTTCAGGATTTCGTAAATGAAATTTTCAGAGATCTCCTAAACTCCTTTGTAATCGTTTATCTTGATGACATTTTGATTTTCTCCAAATCTAAACAGGAATTCATCTCTCACATGAAACAGGTACTCCTTCGCTTAGGTCTGAACAAACGTTTTGCCAAACTGGAGAAATGTAATTTTCATCAAACATCCACAACATTCCTAGGTTACACCATTTCCGATTCCGGACTCACCATGGATCCCGCCAAGGTCAAAGCCATCGTAGAGTGGCCACAACCTACCACCCCGAAGGCTATACAATGCTTCCTTGGTTTTTCAAACTATTACCGAAGATTTATCCAAAATGTTTCTTCTCTTGTGGTCCCACTTACGGAATTGACCAAGAAGAGAGCGGACCCTGCTTCTTGGTCTACTGCTGCTCTACAGTCTTTTGCCCATCTCAAAAGAGCTTTCGTATCTGCCCCCATTCTCATTCACCCTGACCCCAAGCTTCCTTTTACCCTTGAGGTTGATGCATCTGACGTGGGCGTAGGCTCTATTATGTCCCAAAGGAAGAATTACCTGTCTACAGTAGAGGCAACTCTTATTCGAACAAAAACCAGTGGCAATTCCCCCCAAAAAACAGGAAACACCCAGGTACATTCTGAATACATGCCTTAAACTTTCCTTAAACTAGCCCCAGCATTTCTGCATTGATTAATGGCCTATCAGATTAACAGCGGGGATCCCTGGCAGTCCCATTCAAACTGAATTGGACTGCCAGGGATCCCTGCTGGGTTAATCCTATGGGTTGTTAGTCAATGCAGAAATGCCTTAAACGTGCCTCAAACTAGCCCAGAACATACCCAGCACATACCCAGCACATACCCAGAATGTAACCCGGCTAGTTTACGGCAAATGTTAGAATAAACGTTGCCTCTTCTGTAGGTTGCACCCTTGTGCATTTTTTTCGAAAAAAAATTCTCCGGCCCAATGCAACTACGACGTTGGGAACCGGGAACTTCTGGCCATGAAGCTAGCTCTCGAAGAATGGAGACATCTGCTTGAGGGCACGGAAGATCCGATAACCATCCTCACGGATCATAAGAACTTTCTTTATATTGAAGATGCACGCCGCCTGGGAGCCCGTCAAGCCAGATGGTCATTGTTCTTCTCTAAGTTAAATTTCATAATTTCCTAACTTCCCTGATCCAAGAATATTAAAGCTGACGATCTTTCTCGACAATTCTCCATGGACGATAAGTCTGAAGATCAGCAAAAACCCATTTTACCGCCCAAATGTCTTCTCTCTGCAACTTCATTGGGAGCACTCAAGGAAATTGTCCGTCAACAAAACCATATCCCTCCTGGCATCTCGCCTCCACAGGACCATCTCTTTACTTCACCACCACACCGTAAGAAGGTTCTGGAATGGAGTCATTCATCCGAATCTGCAGGCCATCCCGGCACCAAGAGAACCTTGGACCTCCTCTCTCGTACCTTTTGGTGGCCTTGTATGCAAAAGGACATAAAAGATTTTGTAGCTGCGTGCCTATGTGTGCCAGGACTAAAACTCCCAGGATACCTCCTGCAGGTTTCCTTCAACCTCTACCTGTTCCTGATCGGCCATGGACACATCTGTCAATGGATTTCATTGTAGACTTGCCTAGTTTCAAGTGGATGGACACCATTCTCGTAGTAGTAGACCGTTTTTTGAAGCAGGCCCACTTCATACCACTCAAGGGTCTGCCCAACTCTCCCAGATTAGCTGACATCTTTATCAGGGAGATCTTCCAGTTACATGTTGTACCCTTGGAGATTGTTTAAGATAGAGGATCCCAGTTCATTTCTTGTTTCTGGCGCTCGTTTTGCCTTCAGCTAGGTATCGCCCTCCATTTCTCGTCGGGATACCACCCACAGACCAATGGTCAAACGGAGAGGACCAACCAGTCACTGGAACAGTATCTTCTGTGCTTTACCTCCGATTCCCAAGATGACTGGGCGGAACTCTTACCCTGGGCAGAATTCGCCCACAATAATGCACGTAGTAGCTCTACTCTGGAGTCACCGTTCTTCATGAACTACGGCTTCAATCCTTCTACTCTTCCTCTTGTTTTAGTCTCCTCAGGGGTCTCAGCGGCGGATGACAGAATTAAGGACTTACAGGATCTATGGAGAAAGATTCAGGTCAACATAAGGCAGGCGGTCAAAAGGCAAAAGTTTCAGGCAGCTCGCCATCGCAGACCTGCTCTGGTCCTTAAACCTGGCGACAAGGTCTGGTTGTCATCCAGGAACATCAAGCTGAAGGTACCCTCAATGAAATTTGCTCCTAGATTTCTTGGACCCTTTGCGATTTCCGAAAGGATCAATCTGGTGGCATATCATCTTGTTCTTCCACCTTCTATGAAGATTCTTTCTGTTTTTCACGTCTCTCTGCTCAAACCGGTGGTCCAGAATGCCTTTTCAGTTCCGGTGGTCCCCACCTCTCCCCTCATGGTTCAAGGACCACCTGAATACGAGATCCAATCTATCCTTGACTCTAAGATCTCCAGAGGTTCGCTACACTATCTGGTACATTGAAGAGGTTTCGGCCTGGAGGAAAGGTCCTGGATTCCGAGCCACCAAGTCCACGCAGCCAAACTAGTTTTAATGTTCCATGCTAAAATCCCAGAGAAGCCATCGTTGAGTCGCCCGGAGGTTGCTCCTAAAGGGGGGGTACTGGGAGGATTTGCCATCCTGGTGGTCGCAGACCGTATCCTCACCCCAACAAGCCTTCCGTGATGGATAACCAGGATGCATGGTTTCATGGTCCCAGTACGCACGCGCGGACCTTGTGCACTCCATTCAACCGCCTGCGGATTCAGACACCGTCCCCATCGCTGTCACATGACATAGATATTCGGTCAGCCTCCCTGCTGACGCATGAGTCAGGCCCCACCCCCTGACCTCTGTGACGCGTGCGGGTCGGCACACGACTGTCCCTCCACCCCTGGTCCCAGGAATCGGCGTGGCATTGACGCGTGCTCTAAACTCCGCCCCCTGGCCTCCGTGACACGCATGGGACGGCACGCAAACAGTTCCACCATTAACCCCATCGCTGTCACATGACGTGGATATTCGGACAGCCTCCCTGATGACGCATGAGTCAGGCACCCTGAACTCCGTGACGCGCGCGGGTCGGCACATGACTGGTCCGGCCCCCTCTGGTCCCAGAAATCAGCGTGGGAGTGATGCGGGCTCTAAACTCCACCCCCTGGCCTCTATGATGTGCGCGGTATGGCGCGGGAGCAGTTCCACCCCTAACCCCGATTAGGCTGCATCATATGGCACACCTGTGTGCATCAGCAGTCAATCGATTCTCACTTCCTGGTTCCGCCCTGGATGGCTATTGGAGGCTCCTCCTATATGTACCCTCAGTCTACAATCATTCATTGCTGAGCATAGTCATTGTGACGCCATGCCTTGCCACATTCTTGTTCCTGAACCCTTGCCTTGACTTGAATGCTGATTAACCTCTTGTTGCCTGAATCCTGCTAGCTCCTTGGACTCCGCTTCTCTCCACTCCTGATCCGGCTTTTATAACTATTCTCCTGTCTGCAGTCCTGACCTTGGCTAAGTACTCCAACGATCCAACATTCTCCTATCCTGAACCTGGCAACGTACCCCGACTATCCGATACTCTCCAATCCTGAACCTGGCTATGAACTACGGCGATCCGAAACTCTCCGCTCCTGAACTTGGCAAGTACCTTACCCATTCTCCAATCTTTAACCCTGACCTGGCCTGAATGACTACTCTACATCCGTGGCTGTGGGTCGGCGTTATCCAATCCCGTACCTCAGCACCGCGGTCGCGCTTCGTTTGTGGTTAGCTATGCGTTACAGAGATGACAACCCAGATAAAGCCATGACAAGAGATGACAACCCCGATAAGGCCACAACAGGAGGAAAGCATCCTTCCAGACCACCTACCCTCATCCGTTGCCAGAAGCACACCCACTCCCAGAAGCACACCCACTCCCATTGTAACGCTGCCAGACATCATCTTGAGCGACCTCTCCATGCAAGTCCAGGAGAAATACAAGATCAGAAGTGGTGGTGCAGCCCAGAAATTTGCCCTGTCCATCTTTAAACACCACGTCAGTTTTGAGATGTACTGTACAACGTAAATTATTAAGGGAATAAAATCAAGACGTCTCTGCCGGAAAATTTAAGAAAAACAATTTTGAAGGAAGTGCAGCATTATTTTTCTGTTAGCGATCATGTTATGAGAACCGTGATAGACACATCAATTGCCTTTTGAGGCATATAAGGGCTCGTTCCTGGAAGGCCAGCCCGTTTGGGAATGACTTAGCTGTTTGATTGCACTGTGCTGTACAGTGCAGTAGTTCACGCAATGCCTTACAGTAAATGCCCTTTTAATGCACTAATTTATTCTTATCTTTTCTTTTCAGAGCTGGCTGCTGCACTAAAAAAATGAAGGGGTGGGGGTCATGTGTAAATGTATTGGACTGTTTGTATATCGTAGCAGTATTTAATTTACACAACCTCCCCCCTCTCTCAATGACAAAAGAACTAAGAACTACTGTAATGACAGAAGAAGAGAAAGCCATTACGAAGAAGAGAAAGATTGTAAATTTGTATTAATCATGATTATTTGTATTTTTCATTCTTCATAGATTATCCAGATGAAATAAAAGAATTGTTAACTTTTCAAAAAACATGATTCGTATTATGGTTAATTTAAATCAGTCCTTCAAAAAGGGACGGCTGTTTTTTTTTTTTTTGTTTGTTCTTCAACTTGAAATTCAATTTGAATGTGTAGTGGTTCACTTTGAAGGTGTGGATAAGCATTTCTATTCATGTAGGTTTGTTTGTAAAGCTTAGTGTCTGAAGTGGTGGGGGGAGGTGCTACTCCTCCCATGTCGAGAAAAGAAAAAAAAACAAAGGAATGTCTGTGATCGCACCTGCACATGGGTGAGTGGGTATGGGGGGGGGGGGGGTGACAACACGGCTCAACAAAGTCTCAATATATTTTCATGAATGGCTCTGTCTGGGGGGGGGGGGAAGGTGCTACAGTTACATACCACTGGCCTTTAAATTAAAACTGACAGAAGAACTAAGAAACAAAAAATGCAATGCAGCCATTACGAAGAAGATAAAGATTGTAAATTTGTATTAATCATGATTATTTGTATTTTTCATTATTCACAGATTATCCAGATGAAAAAAAATTCTTCTTTAAATTCACGAGAATCATTGAAACACCCCCAACCCCAAATAAAAATTACAGTAATATACCGAACAGTGCAGTTTACATTACAGTACAATTACAAAGGAAGTAATTGTAAGAATGGCAAAAATTGTTTACTTTTCAAAAACATGATTCGTATTAAAGTATCGGTTAATTTAAATCAGTCCTTCAAAAAGGGATGTCTCGTTTTTTTTTAAAACTTGAAATTCACTTTGAATGTGCTACAGTACAATAGCGTGTGTGTGGGACTAGTGGTTGGTTTAGAGAAATCTTTTGACCAGCAGTTAGCAGTTAAACTCATTCCATGTCGAGAACAGAAATATTTTCAACAGGCCATCATAACTTTTTGAACCCCCCACCCCCAAATAAAAATCACAGTATGACACCCACCTCATAAAGTACGTACATGACAAGTGTAGAATTAAAAAGCTACAGTAGTGATTGATTCTCAGAATAGCAAAAATTGTTATGCAAGCCCTTGTCGAGAAACAAAATAATTTTTTTTTCTCAAACTTGAAATTCACATTGAATGAGATGTGATTTTCGCGAAAGCCCCAAGAAAGGCTTTTCACACGTATGCATGCGCGTTTGTACCCGGGCTCGGGAAGATTACACTAACCACAAAGCCTCCAATTACAAATGAATGGTTTTGGGGGAAGTGTCGATTAGAAGTAGAAATACTTTAGCCTTGTGTGTGCGGGGGGGGGGGATGGGAGGGAGAGGGCTGTATGCTGATTATTAGTTCAAAGAAATATTTTCAACAGGTCATCATAATGTTTTGAACCCCACACCCCAAATAAAAATCACAGTATGCCACCCACCTCATAAAGTATGTACATGACTGGTGTAGAATTAAAAAACTACAGTAGTGATTGATTCTCAGAATAGCAAAAATTGTTATGCAAGCCCATGTCGAGAAACAAAACAAAAATTTTTTTTTTTTCCCTCAGACTTCAAATTCACATTGAATGAGAAGTGATTCTCGCCAAAGCCCCAAGAAAGGCTTTTCACACGTACTGTATGCATGCGCGTTTGAACCCGGGCTCGGGAAGATTACACTAACCACAAAGCCTCCAATTACAAATGAATAGTTTTGGGGAGGTGTCGATAAGAAGCAGAAATACTTTAGCCTTATGTGTGTTTGTGGGGGAGGGGGGGAGAGGGCTGTATGCTGGATTATTGGTTCAAAGAAATATTTTCAACAGGTCATCATAATGTTTTGAACCCCACACCCCCAAATAAAAATCACAGTATGCCACCCACCTCATAAAGTATGTACATGACTGGTGTAGAATTAAAAAGCTACCATAGTGATTGATTCTCAGAATAGCAAAAATTTGGTATGCAAGCTCATATCGAGAAACAAAACAAAAAAAAGGTTTTTTTTCTCAGACTTCAAATTCACATTGAATGAGAAGTGATTCTCGCCAAAGCCCCAAGAAAGGCTTTTCACACGTACTGTATGCATGCGCGTTTGTACCTGGGTTCGGGAAGATTACACTAACAACAAAGCCTCCAATTACAAATGAATGGTTTTGGGGAGGTGTCGATAAGAAGTAGAAATACTTTAGCCTTGTGTGTGTGGGAGGGGGGGAGGGGGGGAGAGGGCTATATGCTGGATTATTGGTTCAAATAAATATTTTCAACAGGTCATCATAATGTTTTGAACCCCACACCCCCAAATAAAAATCACAGCATGCCACCCACCTCATAAAGTACGTACATGACAAATGTATAATTAAAAAGCTACAGTGGTGATTGATTCTCAGAATAGAAAAAATTGTTATGCAAGCCCATGTCGAGAAACAAAAAAAACAAGAAACAAAAAAAGTTTTTTTTTCAGACTTCAAATTCACAGTGAATGCGAAGTCATACACTCGTGCGCCTAAATGTGATGACACGCATATGCATTTCAACAAGGTTCCAATAAGACATACACGCATGCGCATTAAATAAAAACATTATGAAAACAAGAGAAAGCCTATCAAAAGTTGAAAGTATTGAATAGTACATATAGAATAAAAGATATACATTTTTATTTTTGCGGTTTCTTAACAGAGTTAATTAAACATGCAAGTGTATTGTAATTATACTGCAAAATGCAACGTCAAACTGTAGTGAGGATTTCAGTACAATGTAAAAAAATTATTGAATATGAAAACAGCACCATACTGTTTAAGGTTTTCAGCTGTATAAAGCTCATAATTATTCTATCCTAATCAATAAAAATTGTCACTAAATTGTTGCCTACCGTACCTGGTTTTTAAATCAGATTCACTTTGAAGGTGTGGATAAGTATTTCTATTCACGTAGGTTTGTTTGTAAATCTTAGTGTCTGAAGTGGTGGGGGGAGGTACTACTCATCCCATGTCGAGAAAAGAAAAAAAAAACAAAAGAATATCTATGATCGCGCGTGTGCATGCGTGAGTAGGTACGGGAAGGGTGGGAGACAACACGGCTCAACAAAGTCTCAATATATTTCATGAATGGCTCTTTCTGGGGGATGGGGGTTCTACAGTTACTTACCACCGGCCCTTAAATTAAAACTGACAGAAGAACTAAGACAAGCAGTTCCCCGCCTTTTAATTTATTTTTTAAAGAAATCTTAAAAAGTTATCTGGTACCAGCTATCTAGTTTAATACCTGCTCACAGATATTTAAATTGTATTTTATTTTTTCAAATGTGCCCCTAACAAAATTTGCCAAATAAGCCTTGCCAAATAAGTTCAATATGATAGAAAATACAGTGTTGGATACATGCAGCCGTCACTTCTTTTCTTATTGTTGGCATAAATCAATTAAGAAATTTACCATAGGTCATCGGCCTAGAGTCACTAAACTGTGACTAGTTATTGTAGCCAAAATTCGTTATTAAAAGAAAAAAAGTTTTATTGTTAGCATGCAAGTCATAAACTTGTTACCGCTTAAAATAAAGCATTGTCTGCTACATGCATAAAAAAGATCAGAACCGACCATTAAAATTAATAAATAACTCAATGTCTTTATCAATTTTTTTATAGTTACATAGTAACTATTTGATGCTAGTTATAAAATTATTATACCTTGCAGTATATTTCTAATGTCAAAAAATACTACTTATTTATATAGCCTACCCCAAGTACAGTATCGGCAAATTTTTTAGATCATTAAAAAATTTTTTTTTAAAAACAGTCTTTAAAGGATCCTGTAATTGGAATTTAGGTTGTGTGAATTTTTCACAACAAAATAGTATATTTTGCCTTGTTTACGAAATGTAGGTATCATTTCACACATCCTTTATGCATTGCACTAGGCCTAAATATTTGGTATGGTATTTAATACTTTAATATATTATTTTGAACATATTTAAGTCTACACTGACTACTACTGTAAGAGGGTAGTACATTACACTTTTATTTATTTAGCAGTTGTCCTAAACAAAGAAATGACCATTAATTAGATAAAAAGTTATCTACTGTCATGAAAACTATGTTTCCCACTTGCCTTTGATGACATATGTGATAACTTCTTAAACATATGATGTTCTGTTTGATATAAACCTTTTGGACTTTGTCAACATATGTTGAAACCTATTTTTTGCATTCTTACGAGATGCCATATTGTGTTTTATTTATTGTCTTAACTTATAACTTTGTTTGCTGCTTATATTATCAGCCTGCCGTAAGTATCACAATTTTTCTTGGATTTTCCTTTTACCTTTATCTGACAGAAAAGTAATTCAAAATGTTGTGCCAACAGAAATCATTCACATAATATAATGAGAACACTATTATTTTCATAGATGCTCTGAGCTAAGAAAATCATCAATCATCCTAATACTGTACATTGGAAAAGACAGTCATTAGTGATAGTCATAAGACTGAACAATTATGATAAAAAATTATGACAGAAATCATTAGAAACCAGTCTTTGTAAACTCCTATAACATGGCAATTTAAATAATTACCAATAATGGAAGCTATGTATCAAAGTGATTCTATGATGTTATCATTATGCCATGCAACTCAGCAACAATGATTTACTGTTCTGTCCAGACTCTTGCTATATATATATATAAAAAATGACTTGTGTATTAAGTCTTACAGTATACACATGACGCTAATTTGTCAGAGCAGATCATTTTAAACCACATGTATTATTTGATGCATAAAAAATGTAGAAAGGTGTTAACAAGAATTGCAGTACATGAGAAATAATTATATAATAAATCCTCCTCTATTATTTGGCAATATAACCTCTCCCAAAATTACATTTCAGTGAAAAGTATCCTGATACATACATATATGTATGTATGTACCAGAATGCCATAGCAGATATATATATATATATATACATAGAGAGAGAGAGAGAGAGAGAGAGAGAGAGAGAGAGAGAGAGAGAGAGAGAGAGAGAGAGAGAGAGAGAGAGAGAGAGAGAGAGAGAGAGAGAGAGAGAGAGAGAGAGAAAGGAGAGAGCACATGCCCCATAGTGTAAAACTGTATATTTAATGAGGGGAAGGGGAGATGGGGGGGTAAGAAATGCACTCACAAAAGTACAGGTTAAAATAGCATTGTGTGATAATAATCACCACCATCCGGTTGCTGCGCTCCATCCTGGGGGAAACCCCGATCTCAAACAGGATGGGCCACAGTCCCAGCAGATGTCCAGGGCCAGTGGATGTTGTAAAAATGTCCAAGGATCGTGGAAAGTGGCTCCTTGCTTGCAGGCCTCTATGGTGCCAGCGCTTGGACCGGTTCACTCCAGCGCTCCGTGATGACGTTATGTCAATGCGTCCGACGTGATGACGCTCCCTGACGCGTTTCGTCACTCACGGGTGAAAAGTATCCTGATACATACTTATAAATACATATATGTATGTATGTACCAGGATGCCATATACATATATATATATATATATATATATATATATATATATATATATTTATATATATATATATATATATATATATATATATATATATATATATATATATATATATATATATATATATATATATATATATATATATATATATATATATATATATAGTTGTAGGTTTTAACTAAATCTGAATTTCGGCTATGGCCCCGATTAAAACGTAGGAAATATTTTCTGCTATGGCTTTTTTTAAACATTTAATTCCTGAAGTTTAATTGCTTATACAGATGCAGCGGCCATTATTCAAACAAATCACAGCGCCAATTTTGTGTGCTCTGCTGTTCTCCACGCAGCATAAACGCGGCCAATCGCCCCAGGCACCCGCGCTTACTTTGTTGAATTTCATGGATTCTGTTTCTTTGGGTGCAATAAAATGAATGAATTGCAATGTGTACAGTACTGTGCTACTGTGTCAATTTAAGGTGTTTAAAAAACAAAACTCTAAAATGCCATTTTCTGCACTCGCCGCACTTGCGTCTTTAGGCGGTAAAGTTGGAAGACATCCCGCGTCATGACATCGGTATTCCGATGTACACAACGTGTGATTTGTTTGAATAACTGCCGCTGCAGCTGTAAATAAAGTGGCTCAATAATCTTCTAAATACATCATAAATGTTGGTAATTAAGGGTGGAATACACTATACCATTTTTGTGTATGTTTTATTATTAATATTTCCCTTTTCATTTAAAAACTTGAACGGCTCTTGAAAACTCTCCTTCAAAACTGAGTGATATTACAATAGAGTACACTTAAAGATGTTGCAGATGACATTACCCACATTAACGAGGAATAATGTGAGCCATAATGAGGTAATATTGTAATCGTTAAATAGATGTAGTAATGCTTGCAACACCATTGTTTTCAATGGTGCTCACGGTAAAATGTGTGGTAATAACAAGGTAGTCTTAACACATTGTACAATATTACCTGCAGTAATAACGTCTGCTCCATCTGTATTTTATTTTATAGATTAAATCTTCTCTGTCATCAGGATAATGCTGGCTTTTGATTGGTTCACTTGGTAGATAATTTGAAATCTTTGTAGATCTCCATTGTTTTCTCAGTGATTCAGAAATCACAATTACAATCAAATTAATATTCCATCATACGTAAATTCACATGCATACAGTAACATATACTTGCATAAGAGCCTAAACATAGATCACACACTTACACAGTTATAAATCATTTAACCTCACAAACACACTTAATACACACATATTCTCACACATACAAGACAGATGCACACATACAGTATCCTCATTCAAATTACTGTACATACTGTAAATACAAAAGTCAGTAAAAAATCTATAGGAGCTAAGATATATTGCAAAAAAATCTGTGAAGAATTCACACATGGTCCAAGTTTCTAGCTACAGTATGTAGGAAAAATGATTGCATAAAAAAGACTACATGCATGAGAAGCAGGAAATTGTAATCATGATAATTAACAGTTGTCACATTGTTTCCTATAATGGCTTATAGTAATAATTAAATGGACATTATTTTTTTTTATATATCATCGCTTATCCAATGTAATCAGTTAAGGTTAACATGGGAACTTAACATTACATAAGTTAATTAATAATAAAAATAATAGCATGTTCTTGTTTGGTGCTGCTAGTTTTATGTAGCGCTTTCCAGAGACATTTTGCAGGCACAGGTCCCTGCGCCGTGGAGCTTACAATCTATAGGGGAAAGGGGGGGCGATAGACAGCACTCTAACTGAGATAAATGTATGGGGTTGCAGGGTGCACGGAACACAAGGGGACCCTTATTCCCCTCTCAAGTATTAACACACCTATGCAAGAACTAGCACTCTCTGTCTAATGGCTAAATGTTTGTAAGGAAGCAGAGTTCTCACACCCCCTCTTTACCTTTGCCTGGGACTGCTCCTGCTATCCCTTCTTCTCCCCAGCGGTATCCCCTCCGCAGCCAGGCTCAGTGTCAGCCGACACAGACACGCGCGGCCGCCATGTTGGCCGGGACGGGCGCGGGACGGTTTTACACTGCTCGCGCTCCTGGCAATAATTTATTCACTGCACAGGTAGCTCCGTCATGCCCCCAGAACTCGATGCAGACATACTCACGCCCCCCTGCTTTCCAGCTGATTGTAAGGACCGCGCTTCGGGGACTCTCGCTACCAGCGCCTCCTTACCTCATCTCCCCGCTGCCTCTGGTCCCCAGTGGCATTCCCCGGTCCTTAGAGTCTCCACCGCGACTGCTCCCGCACTTCCGGGTCACGCGTGTCACCCTTATGGGCGTACGCGGACCCAGGCTTCCCTTTTCTGGCACCAGGAGCCTGACCCCGCCTCCTCCAGTGCGGCGCGTGCATCGGCGTGCTTTCCTGCCCCTGCTCCACCAGGTCCGCCCCCAGGCTCTTCTCCCCTATCAGGGCTTCCCTTGGGCCGCACCTCCACTCCTCCCTTTCCCCTGATAGGTCCCAGCCCACTATTTAGTCTCCCCTCACCATTACCATATTGCTCTGCATAGCTTCTGTACCTTGGTGCTGTCTGCTTCTGCTTGGCTCTCTTGTGTTGCAATCCCTGGATTCTCTTCTGACCTCCCTGGATTTTGACCTATGGCTTTGGACTTCGATCACGCTGCTCTCTGGAACCACTTGGATTTGGCTTTGGACTCTCTACCTTGCAGTCTCCTATATCCCTTGGACTCGGCTTACGGACCCCTACTACGCTGCTCTCTCCGCTCCACGACCCAGGCTTACGGACACTCTACCACGCTGCTCTCCCTACACCTTGACCATTGGCTTACAGATTTTACCCTTCTACGCTGGAGTTGGCAAGTTCTGGACTCATTCTATTTTTGTTCCCTGGACCAGCTACGCTACTTCCACACTCCGGCCGTGGCCCCGTTTACTGTTAGGTGTGTGGTATTTCTCCTTTCCACCTCAGTCCCGGGGTCTCGTCTGGCTTGTGGGCAGGCTGAGCGTTACACTGATGCCGCTTCAGGATCACAGTGCACACCTATCAACTATGTGAGATCCAATGGGTATCAGATGATAGAGTCCCTCTTAATGTGCACTCTACCTATGTATTGATAAGTATTGCAGAAATGTCTGCAGAGTAAAATACTAAGAACATGTCACAACAACAAGGGAGTACATGGATCGCGAGAGACCCCATAAGTATAAAACAAAATAATACAATTTTATTAACATCTAATGCATATATAAAAAAGTGATAAACAAGTGAATAGTGTTCAATGTGAATAAAATCCCCTCAGTGAGATCCGGACCAGGTGTAGTTATATATCAGTATGACAGGACAAGTATTAGTATTAGTCACTGGGTAGGCAAATACCTGTTAGTAACCACACGGTGGCGCAATGGCCAAATAAATGGTGGCAGTGAACTAACAACCTAGTGAATGACCTATCTCTTAACTACAAGCAAGTGGAGGCGACAAAAGAATGCCAAGGGTTAATCAGCCTAACAGGTGAAAATGGTGAAACTGATTGGTGTAGAGAACTGCGTGTGCTAAATAGAATCAATGCATAGCACAATACAAGTATCACAGTTCACAATGGCGATCCCTAAATGAATAAGGACCCCTACATGTAGTGTGCAGTTGGCTGTATATAATAGACAATAATATCTTTGCTGTTATAGCCAATGACCCCAGTAATAAGTCACTGATGTGAGGCTTCAAGAGTGGCTGTTGCTCAGACCATACACTGGCGACACACTTTATTCGAGCTCGGCTAGTCCCACGAATTCGGGTATACCCGGGTGTATTGAGGTTTGTGACTGTTTTCTGCCCGAGTGCATTGAGGTATTTTCCAGGCAGGGATTGAAGCATTTTATTCCCGCTGGCTGCAATACTGCACAGTATATATATATACTGCATTACAATTCATGAATTTATGCCATCTGGTAGACACGCGAAGCATTGCAGCCTATTAAATCCTAATCATTATCATTTAACAGATCAGCCGCCCGTCAGCCAGGCATGAACCCAGGCTGGGAAGGCAAACGCAACGGGGCTTGTCAGAGGTGAGGAGCGGCGCATTCCAGGTATCTGCCAGGTACATACTGGGTATTTGCTAGAATAAAGTGTGTCGGTGCAGTATTGCTGCAATTGCTATGTAGTGTTATAAGAACCGACAGTGGTGGATATATCACTCCATGTACAATGACTGCATCTGACTGTCACTTTGCCAATCTGTTGGGTACAAAAACCTATATGGTAATAGGTAGCATCACCCGAGACAAACCCCCATATGTCACAAACTCTTATGGTAAGGGCAACCAATGTCACAACAATGCATAATAAGAAATCAGATATCTCTCAGAGGTTGTGCTGTAATGGTGTAAAATAACCAGGTCACTTGTAGCTGGCAGCCCTCACAGTAACATATGGTAGCAATATAGTAGTCAATGCATAGAGGTAAATGCCACAGCAGCCACCTAATCTACGATTGTAACCCATAAATTGCAAAGCAATGATATGGCTAATGCCAGCTTTATACAACCTGCTTCCTCATTGGTCCCACTGCTCTGGTCCGGTCACTGTGTGGACATCATGACGTCATATCTACCCGACGCACGTTTCCCGTGAATTTCGTCATGCTTCTTCAGGGGGAGGAGGAGTCTCTGCCTGCTCGACCGCAGATCTTATATATCCAGTGACCTAATTGTCTAAGTGATTCCCTTGGTGTCTGTGTATGCTCTATCTAATCTGTAAAGTGTCCATAGTGCATCAATGGCAACTATGTAAATAAATTTGTACAGGGAAAAGGGAGTACTTAAATGAGTAGTCAGATTCGACTGTAAATGATAGCTACATTGTAAAATAGAAGCGATAGTAGTTTGCAACAATAAAGTGCAATGTGCCAAGTATTAGTAACAATATGGGCTATAACAAATGCCACATTGGCATATAGCTGTAAAAGCTCTGATGTGTGGAGTAACTGGATCAATATGTACACACACATACTGTCGCGGCCGAGTTTATTCTAACATTTACCCGGTCTCGGCCGCGACAGATACCGGGTGCGCGCCGAGGTGTCCCGTGCGCGTGCTGGAGCCTCGGAGGATCGGTCCTCCGATCGGGGCTTCCCCCTCCCCTCTCCGGGTCCGCTGGGTCCCCCGGAGCCCCCCACCGCCATCCTCCACATCGCGGGACACCAGGGCTCCCTCGGGGAGCCCTGGGCACGTGCGCCATGCGCGCACGCTCCCGATGAAGCGTGACCGCGCATCGATGACGTGCGGCACGCTGAGGGAATTCAATACAAAAGCCGGGACACCTCGCGGCTTGCGGCTTGCAGCTCTAGCCGAATTAGAATAACCAGTGTCGCCACTGTACATGTCTCTACCTACATGTGATGACAGATGCATACATGTGTGACCGCATACATACACACCTGCACGTCTACACACATGCGCACCTAGGTTTGCATGTATGCGCATCTGCATGCAGAAATACACATACACATGCATAACCATATTTGACAACAACAATTCCCAAAATATTTGTGTACATTCCATGTCAACAGACTGGTAATGATGTATTTATACCTATATAAAAGCATACATACATTCACATAAAATGCATGTGCACTAAACGTGCATGAGTGTTACAATCTTGTATCTTTATATCTTGGTGTTCAATGATAGGGCAATGGTGTGGATTTTATGGTGTAGGAATGAGAGCCCCTAGGTGTCCGCCTCTAAAAGGCAATACGGACAAAGCTTTTTTAATCTCTGTATACCAGGGTCCCTATAAGTGTGATTGTGTATGTGTTTGAATAGTATCTATTTAAAGGAAAGGAGAATAGATGAACCCTTCATTCAAACAATGGGGGTTTAGTGTGTGTACTTTGAATATCCATCTTGTTTCATGCTGAAGGAGAACCTGATCCCAGTTTCTTTTACGTGGTCCTAAAGTGACATGTTCAATGCCTGTGAAGCGTAGAACGCCACCGTCCCCATTATGTGATGTTATCACGTGGCGTGCCACAGGGAGTATCTAGTGCATTCCTTATAGAGCCAAGGTGTTCCAAAATCTGCACTTTCAATTGGCGGTGTGTTTTTCCCACATAAAGTTTACCGCATTGGCAATCCACAAGATAGATAACCCCCTTAGTGTGACAGTTAACAAATTCACGAATGGCATAGGTTTTGATGTTAGTGGAATTACTAAAATCTTTGGTTTTCCTGATAACAGAGCAAGCCTTACAGTGTCCGCATGGGTAACTGCCCCTTGGTTTATCCCCCAGCTAGGTTATGGCTGGTATATTCTGAAAGTGGCTGTATACCAGGCTGTCATAGGTTCCTGGATCTACTGTACAACTATCCATACTTGGATTCAGCTTAAGCACTTTAGAGAGTTCACTATCCTCTACCAGAAGGTACCAATGTTTTTTCATAATCTGGCGGATAGATGTCCTTTGATTGTTAAATGTACTTATGAAAAAAATGTTGTTTTCTTTGGTCTTATTTTTAGGTTTTTCTGTGAGTAATTGTGGCCTTGGTGTAATAAGTGCACGACGGTAGGCTTTCTTAATGTTATTTCTTAATGTTATTTTTGCTATACCCACGTGTGTGAAAACGTTGTTTCATATCGACTGATTTTCAAGGAACTCTTTGTGTGTTGTGCAGTTCTGTTTTAGTCGTAGAAATTGACCCGTCGGTATGTTCTTCACCATGTTGGCTCTCGGCCCTCAGCAGGCTATTAGTAGATGTGGGTTTCCGAAAAATTGATGTTTCAATATAGCCCTCAAGGTTCTTTGTGATAGTTAGATCCAAGAAGTCTAGATGTTTTTGGTGATGTTGGTAAGTCAACTTTAAATTGTGGATGTTGATATTGAGTATATCAACAAAATGACGCAATTCTATCTTGGTGCCTCTCCATAGGAGAAGCACATCATCGATATATCTTGCCCATAATTCAATATGTTCGGTATGTGATGCCATGATGTCACTGAACACCACGTCTCCTCCCACCAACCTAAATAAAGGGTCGCAAAGGTGGGGGCAACGGTGGTCCCCATGGCAGTACCCCTCATCTGCTGATAATATTTACCACTGAATAAAAAGTAGTTGCGAGTAAGAGTGAAATTAAGAAGTTTACCAACGAAAGCATTGTGTGGTTTATGGAGTATATTTCTAGTTCGCAGGAAGTGTTCCACATCTTGTAAACCCGCTATGTGAGGAATGCTGCTATATAACCCCTCAACATCAATCCCTACCAACCATGTCTTTTGATCCAAGATGACGTCCTCCAATTTAAGAAGGACGTACTTGGTATCTTTGACATAGGATGGGAGGGAGCTCACAAAAGGTCGAAGGAATTGGTCAAAATACATACTAGCGTTAGATATCAAATTCTGAATCCCTGATACTATGGGCCTACCAAGGGGTGGGAGTTTACCCTTATGGATTTTGGGTAGGCAGTAGAATGTCGCTATCCTTGGTGTCTTTATCATGATGAAATCTGACTGTTTGTGATTGGACTCTACTGTCTAAACCCTCTTGCTGGATCGATGATAGTTCACTCAAAAATGTCTGAGTAGGATCTGATGGTAAGATCCTATAACATTCTTTGTCTGATAAGAGACGTACTGCTGCGACACACTTTATTCGAGCAAATACCCAGTATGTACCTGGCAGATACCTGGAATGCGCCGCTCCTCACCTCAGACAAGCCCCGTTGCGTTTGCCTTCCCAGCCATGGTTCATGCCTGGCTGACGGGCGGCTGATCTGTTAAATGATAATGATTAGGATTTAATAGGCTGCAATGCTTCGCGTGTCTACCAGATGGCATAAATTCATGAATTGTAATGCAGTATATATATATATACTGTGCAGTATTGCAGCCAGCGGGAATAAAATGCTTCAATCCCTGCCTGGAAAATAACGCAATGCACTCGGGCAGAAAACAGTCACAAACCTCAATACACCCGAGTATACCCGAATTCGTGGGACTAGCCGAGCTCGAATAAAGTGTGTCGCCAGTGTAGGCACTCTAAGACATAATCCTGTTTATTCTGTATCACCACATTCCCGCCTTGGTCTGACGGTTTGATAACAATGTTAACGTCTTGTTCTATATCTTTAAGGGCAGAAAATTCCTTCAGGCTACGGTTGTGGGGTCCTTTTTTGTTTGGGAGCGCCTGAATGTCCTTCGTGACCAGTTTGGTGAACATATCAGTGTTCGAATTAGTGGTCAAAGAGGGCATAAAGGTAGATTTTTTACGAACCTCTGTAAACGGTCCCTCCCCTGGTGGCCTAGTACATTCGTCAAATTGTTCGTTAAGTATGCAAAAATTATTGAGTTCTTGTGAGTCCAGATGTTCGAGAGGGGTATCGCAGTTGGCAAATTCTTCCCTTCTACTGAAAAATTTGTGTAATAGGAGCTTACGTGAGAACAGATTCACGTCTTTGACACATTCAAAGATGTCAAGCTGACTATTAGGGCAAAATGATAGACTTTCTCTAACAGCTGTATATGTTCTGCTGACAAAATCTTTGTTGAAAGGTTAATCACTTGTAATTTTTCTGTGTCACTTTATTGCCCCTGTCCTGATCCTTGTATGCCCATTTTTCTCGATTCCTGAGAAAATCTATTCTTCCCTCTCCTTGTCCTCCTTTTTGTGTGTTCGTGTGGGACCCTGAGGTGTCTGATATCGAGCTTGATGTTGGTCTTGACGTTGTGTCTAAAAAACAGGCCCTTGGATCGAGCTGTGTACCTGGTAGTATTTCTTGTTCACTATCGCTAGTGCTCTGTTCCCAATCTGTAGAAGACTCCTGATTGTGATTTTCTCTTCTAGCTCTATAAGTTTTGTTTTTGTATCTAAAGTTCTTACCATCCCTGAAGTTAATAGTATCTCTGATATATTTCTTTTGTTTGCGTGATTTTATTTCTGATGTGAATTTGTCTATATTCTTTTTGAGTCTATTTTCGAAATTCTCAAAATCTGTCTGTTCTTTCCATGTATCCAAATCTGCCAATAATAATTCTATTTCAACGTTTATCGCTTCCAGTTTGGTATTTTCAAATTGAATCAAAAATCCAAACTGGCCACTTCCCACCAGATTTTAGTCCTTTGGCTGTAAGTTCTTTCTAAATCCGAGATGTATTGTTTAATAACTTCAATGGGTGTGGTTTATTCTTCAGATGTCGTGTTTGTGAAAATAGCTTGAGCTTCTGCTTTCCAAGCTCCAAAGTCTGGCTTGTTGGAAAGATAGCCTGACATCGTCAACTGGCTCTACTATCACTATAATTACAGTGTATTTAACTGGAACAGTAATGCTAATGGATCGGGAGCTGGCAAGAAGGAGGAGGTAATAGAACCTCAAACAAATGAATGAACACAAACTAGGCCTGCCGCTCAACCTATGTTTTATAACCTGTACATATGATTGAAATGTGATGGTGGTGCATGAGGGAAGAAAACAACTATAATGTATCAACTATGTGAGATCCAATGGGTATCACATGAAAGAGTCCCTCTTAATGTGCACTCTACCTATGTATTGATAAGTATTGCAGAAATGTCTGCAGAGTAAAATACTAAGAACATGTCACAACAACAAGGGAGTACATGGATCGCGAGAGACCCCATAAGTATAAAATGAAATAATACAATTTTATTAACATCTAATGCATATATAAAAATGTGACATACAAGTGAATAGTGTTCATTGTGAATAAAATCCCCTCATTTATATCCGGACCAGGTGTAGTTATATATCAGTATGATAGGACAGGTATTAGTATTACAGTCACTGGGAAGGCAAATACCTGTTAGTAACCACATGGTGGCGCAATGGCCAAATGAATGGTGGCAGTGAACTAACAAAATCGATGAGAGCAAAGGAGCACTGCTGGAAAGAGAATCCACAAGAATAACTCTTATAGAAAAAATAACGGGCACAACTCCACGATTAAAACTGAGGGTAGTTTATTCCATGAATACACGGGGACAGACACACAGCCCACGCACCAACGTGTTTTGTCCCGTGGGACTTTATCAAGGTGTAACATGTATACAAACCTCCTAACATTTATAAGCCCCATTTCGCGCCAAAAAGTCAGTGAAGACACACTGCGCATGCGCACCAGTGACGCGTCGCAACACTGTGACGCCAACTCATAAACCACCAATCAACTATATCCATGAGGTGACGTCACTCGTGTGCACCCGCTTCAAGCCTGGAATGCATGGCACTTAGGAGGTTTGTATACATGTTACACCTTGATAAAGTCCCACGGGACGAAACGCGTTGGTGCGTGGGCTGTGTCTCTTTCCCCGTGTATTCATGGAATAAACTACCCTCAGTTTTAATCGTGGAGTTGTGCCCTTTATTTTTTCTATAATATTTATTCTTGTGGATTCTCTTACCAGCAGTGCTCCTTTGCTCTCATCGATTTTGTTATATACCTTACCAGGATTGCACGCAAGTGGAACTACCCTACAGATGATCTCTGGACTTCAATGTACCCCCGTGGTCAGGTAATGGGCAATAGCCCTTATATTCTTACCTTGGACCCTATATGGGGAAGTGTGTTTATTAAGGGGGGTGTGCGGTGGGATCATATCTGCGGCAGTCTGGTTGACTGACCGCTAGGTCCTTTATTTTTGCCCCCCCTTAATTCTTTATTACATACATGAGGATATGGATTCATGACAAGTTCCCATCTACCATTATGTCTACAGTATTTCTGTGAGTCTAAACACTTATATTGAGCGTCAGCCTCTATATCAATGTGCAGTGAACTAACAACCTAGTGAATCAAGATCCGACCTCCCGGAGCCTTACTCCAATTTCCTGGACGTCTTCAGCAAGATACAGTCCAAAGTACTGCCACCCCACAGGCCTTACGACTGCCCGATCGACCTAATTCCAGGGGCGGTACTCCACAAATCCAAGTCGTATACTCTCTCTCTCCCCAAGACTGAAGCTATGGATGAATATATACGTGAGAACCTCGAGAAGGGATTTATACATAATTCCTCCTCTCCCGCTGGGGCCGAGTTCATTTTCATTCAAAAGAAGGACAATACACTTAGACCCTGCATTGACTACCGGGGCCTCAATCGGATCATGGTCAAGAATCGGTACCCTCTCCGCCTCATCTCTGAACTTTTCGATAGACTTCAGGGAGTCAAGCTTTTCGTGAAACTGGACCTTCGAGGGGCATACAATCTAATCCGTATTCGAGAAGGTGATGAATGGAAGACAGCTTTCAATACGTGCAGAGGTCATTATGAGTATCTGGTGATGCCTTTCGGCCTCTGTAATGCCCCGGCTGTGTTTCAAGATTTCATAAATGACATTTTTCGAGATGTACTTAACTCTTTCGTGATTGTATACCTGGATGACATCCTCATTTATTCAAAGAAACTTCAAGATCACATCCAACACAAAAGGCTCGTTCTCTCCCACCTCCACGCCAATCATTTATACGCCAAGATGGAGAAATGTCTCTTTCATCAAACTTCCACATCCTTCTTAAGATATATCATCTCGGATAAAGGATTCTCCATGGACCCCGAGAAACTCAAAACCGTCCTCGATTGGCCGCAAACTAACTCTCTCAAGTCCATGCAACGCTTCTTAGGTTTTTCCAACTACTATCAGAAGTTTATTCAAGGTTTTTCGACTATTATTGCTCCCATTACAGCCCTCACTAAAAAGGGGTCCGACCCCTTGGCCTGGTCTCCTTCAGCAACATTGGCCTTCGAGACTTTAAAGAAAACATTTGTCTCGGCTCCCATTCTTCGCCATCCAGATACCAGCCTACCCTATGTCTTAGAGGTTGATGCCTCGGTTTGCGGAGCAGAGGCGGTACTCTCGCAGAGATCTTCTCCTCAAGATAAGTTACACCCCTGTGGGTTTTTCTCGAAAAATTCTTCAGCAGAGAAGAATTATGACATGGGCAACAGAGAATTACTGGCCATCAAGATGGCTCTTCAGGAGTGGAGGCACCTGCTGGAAGGGTCTAGAGAGCAAATTTCTATACTTACCGACCACAAAAATCTTTTATATATTGAGTCTGCACGTCGCCTGGGGTCCTGCAAAGCTCGCTGGGCACTATTCTTCCCTAGGTTCAAATACACTCTCTCATATCCCTGGCACAAAAAATGTGAAAGCCGACGCTCTTTCCAGACAGAAGACTTATCATCTCAGCTGCCACATTTGACATTATGGACAAGATCATCGAGGCTCAGAAACACATTCTGAGTGGTCTAGATGTACCGGAGGGAAGGCTCTACGCTACTTCCAGTTTTCACCCCAAGATCTTGGAATGGGGCCATTCCTCCCGTTCTGCAGGACATCCTGGCTTCAAGAGGACCCTTGACCTTATTAAACGCACCTTTTGGTGGCCTAATATGGCAAAGACCATTCAGAAATTTACTAGCGCTTGCCACATTTGTGCTCAAAGTATAGCCCTTCAACAAAAAAACACTGTTTGCTCATGCCTTTACCTGTTCCTGCCCCTGGTCTCATATCTCGATGGACTTTATTGTGGAACTGCCAAGATCCAAGGGCAGGGAATACCATCTTGGTGGTAGTTGATCGCTTCTCCAAGAAGGTACACTTCATCCCCCTCAAGGGTCTAAGGCTGATATCTTTTCTATAGAAATCTTTCGCGTTCACGGTATTCCCAGTTCTATTGTTTCCGACAGGGTTTCCCAGTTTGTGTCCAGGTTCTGGCGAGCCTTTACCAAGAGTCTCTGCATTTCTATGTCTTTTTCTTCTGGCTATCACCCACAGACGAATGGCCAGACTGAGACAGTCAACCAGAACTTTGATCAGTACCTGTGATGTTTTGTGTCCGAGACCCAGGATAACTGGTCTGAATTGGGCTGATTTTGCCATCAATTCCTCGAAAAACGAGTCCACTCAAGAATCCCCATTTTTCGTAAATTACGGATTTCATCCCAGCCGTCTTCCCATCTCCATTCCTTCCTCAGGAGTTCCGGCTGCCGACAAATGGATCACCGTACTTCAGGACTCTTGGACCAAGATCCAGTCAGTTCTTCGGAAGTCTGCTGAGAGGTTTAAGTTCCAGGCGGATCGACGTCGCCGAACATCCCCCAGATACAAACCCGGGGATAAAGTCTGGCTCTCAGCAAGAAACATCCGTCTGAAGACTCCTACTCCCAAATAAGCTCCTAAGTTCCTGGGCCCCTTCACCGTACTGGAGCAAATCAACCCTGTGGCTTTCCACCTCCAGCTTCCTCCAGCCATGAGGATACAGTACCTAATGTTTTCCATACCTACTTTTTAAAGCCATTTGTGCAAAGTACTCTTTTTCCGGATAAGCTCCGTAGACCCAATCTTGTATCGGTCCAAGGATACGAAGAGTATGAGATCCAATCCATAGTTCACTCCCGCCTCTCCAAGGAGAAAGTCCAGTTTCTTGTACATTGGAAGGGCTACGGTCCTGAAGAGCGCACTTGGCTTCCTCATGGACACATTCACGCTCAGGTTCTTCTGGATCGTTTACGCAAGAAGTTCCCACTGAACCCTATGAAGGATCATCCTGGGGCCGATCTTCAAGGGGGGGGGGGGGGTTACTGTAAAGGAAAAGGGTTCTCACACCCCCTCCTTACCTCTGCTATGTTGGCCGGGATGTGAGCGGGACGGTCTTACACCACGCGCGCTCCCAGCTATAATTTATTCACTGCACAGGTAGCTCCATCAGGCCCCCAGAACTCACTCCCACTGTACTCACGCCCCCCTGCTTCCCAGCTGATGCCGCTTCAGGATCACAGCATGCACCTATCAGCTTATGCTCCATGGCACACCTCTGCTCCACCTACCTCTCTGACAAGCTCTCCCACCTTTATTACCCAGTCCTTCCCTGGAATCATTGCTCTGCATAGCTTCTGCTTACCTGGTGTGGATATCCTCTTGCTTGATATTGTGCTTCTCAGGTTTTGACCCGGCTTGGCGTAGGACTCCTCTCCTGGCTCTCGACCCCCGGCTACGCTGCTTCTCTCGTCCCATGATCTCGACTTGACCTTCGACCTCCCGGACCTCTCTCTTCCTCGACCCTCGGCACCGACTATGAGCCCTCTACTCCAGATCTGGTAGGTACCACTGATACCCTTACTAAGTCTCCTGGCCTGTATACGCAAACTACCACACTCCGGACATGCTTCCTCTGCTGCGGGTGTGTGTTACTATACGTCCCACCTCAGTAAAGGAAGGGTCTGGTCTATGGGCAGCACTACCGTGACAATGTTCTAATGAATACAAATGTCATGAAGGTAAAGGAATTTAATGACACTAACACTAAACCAGAATTATAGCAAATGTATAGGCAAAAAACAAAGTGTCACAATGGGAAATGTCTCAAAGTGAGGGGTGGAGGGGAAAGAAGGAGAAGGGGAAAAAAACATGAAACATAAGGAAAAACACAATATGGAGAAAAGAAAGCAAGCTATCTAGACCTTGGAGCAGTACCTGCGCTGTTTTGTGCCCCAGACCCAGGATAACTGGTCTGAATTGCTACCTTGGGCTGAATTCATCATCAATTCCTCGAAAAACAAGTCCACTCAAGAATCCCCATTTTTCGTAAATTACGGATTTCATTCCAGCCATCTTCCCATCTCCAATCCTTCCTCACGAGTTCCGGCTGCCGACAAATGGATAACCGTACTTCAGGACTCTTGGACCAAGATCCAGTCAGTTCTCCGGAAGTCTGTTGAGAGGTTTAAGTTCCAGGCAGATCGACATCGCCGAACATCCCCCAGATATTTACCCGGGATAAAGTCTGGCTCTCAGCAAGAAACATCCATCTGAAGACTCCTACTCCCAAATAAGGTCCTAAGTTCCTGGGCCCCTTCACCATACTGGAGCAAATCAACCCTGTGCCTTTCCGCCTCCAGCTTCCTCCAGCCATGAGGATACCTAATGTTTTCCATACCTCCTTGTTAAAGCCATTTGTGCGAAGTACTCTTTTTCCGGATAAGCTCCGTAGACCCAATCTTTGATCCTTCAAAGGTTTCAGCGGGAACTTCTTGCGGAAACGATCCAGAAGAACCTGAGTGTGCATGTGTTCATGAGGAAGCCAAGTGCACTCTTCAGGACCATAGCCCTTCCAATGTACAAGAAACTGGACTTTCCCCCTGGAGAGGCCTTCAAAGGTTTCAGCGGGAACTTCTTGCGGAAACGATCCAGAAGAACCTGAGTGTGCATGTGTTCATGAGGAAGCCAAGTGCACTCTTCAGGACCATAGCCCTTCCAATGTACAAGAAACTGGACTTTCCCCCTGGAGAGGCGGGAGTCAACTATGGATTGGATCTCATACTCTTCGTGTCCTTGGACCGATACAAGAAGGGGCCAATCCTCAAGGGGGGTGGGTACGGTAAGGAAGCAGGGTTCTCACACTCCTTCCTTACCTCTGCCTGGGACTGGTCCTGCTCTCCCTTACTCTCCCCAGCGGTATCCCCTCCGCAGCCAGGCTCCATGTTAGCCAACGCTGACACACGCGGCAGCCATGTTGGCTGGGAAGCACGCGGGATGATCTTACACCGCGAGCGCTCCCGGCTATAATTTATTCACTGCTCAGGCAGCTCCGTCACGCCCCCAGAACTCGCTACAACCGTACTCATGCCCCCCTGATTCACAGCTGATGGCGCTTTAGGATCACAGCACACACCTATCAGCTTATGCTCCACGGCACACCTCTGCTCCACCTACCTCTCTCACTGGCTCTCCCACCTTTATTACCCATTCCTTCCCTGGAATCATTGCTCTGCATAGCTTCTGCTTACCTGTTGTGGATATCTCTTGCTTGATATTGTGCTTCTCAGGTTTTGACTCGGCTTGGCATAGGACTCCTCTCCTGGCTCTCGACCCCTGGCTTCCTCATCACTATGCTGCTTCTCTCATCCCATGATCTCGGCTTGACCTTCGACCTCCCGGACCTCTCTCTTCCTCGACCCTCGGCTTCGGCACCGACTTTGAGCCCTCTACTCCGGATCTGGCAGGTACCACTGATACACTTACTAGGTCTCCTGGCCTGTCTACGCAAACTACCACACTCCGGACACGCTTCATCTGCTGTGGGTGCGTGTTACTATATGTCCCACCTCAGTAAAGGGAAGGATCTGGTCTGCGGGCAGAACTACCATGACAGTGTTATAATGAATACAACTGTCATGAAGGTAAATGAATTTAATGACACTAACACTAAGCCGGAATTATAGCAAATGTATAGGCAAAAAAACAAGTGTCACAATGGGAAATGTCTCAAAGTGAGGGATGGAGGGGAAAGAAGGAGAAGGAGAAAAAAACATGAAACATAAGGAAAAAGACAATATGGAGAAAAGAAAGCAAGCTAGGGGAAGCGACGTTTTGAGGGACTACCTCTTCACCTGGCCCATTCCCCCTGGTCCCAAAGGTTACCAGAGGTACTTCCCTAAGCCTTCCCTCCCCTATGGAAGGTCTGACCAAACAAAACAGAAAGTTGCTAATAGTCATACACTGTAGGCAGAACAGAGATCGCATAAAGGCACCAGAGATCAAAAACAGTCAATGAAAAAGGCAATCAAACCCTCTGTCATCTGCTCCTCGTGCTCTGTGGAGTGCTGGGGACTGAAATATCTGTGACCACTGCTCTAAATAGTAGACTAGGCTGCCGCTCCGCAGTGTAGGGCTGATGACATCAGTAAATGGACCCTCTCAAGGTGCAGGATGGACGCTGTCAACGTGGCACATCCTCAATGTGCATGCGTCATTTTTTCTCCTCCACTACTCGTGAGGAGCGTCCCTGCGCATGCGCAAGGTCCCAATCTGTCAGTCCAGAGTGACGGCAGTAAATGTAAACACACATTGATCCAGGGAAATGTAGAGGTTGCGTTCCTGGTAGTCAGACTTGCAGCTCAGCGCTGATGAGCTCGAGGCTCCTGTAGTCACTCACAAGTAAGAGAAGTGAAAACAAAACAAAATAAATGATGATGCAATGGTAAGCCTCTAGGTATGACCCTACATAGATAAATGAGGACAGACAGCCCTCCCTTTTTTTATTTTATTAAGAGACATAATAAAAGAGATTAAAAAAAAGGATACAACTAAAATTAACATTAACACATATATACCATAGATGAAATGCCAAGAACTGAAAAATCAAAGGTCACTGAGAACTTAGTGGCACAAATTAGCCAAGGACTTTCCCACTGTTCAGGGCCTGGTTAGAGGTAAGTAGAGACGACTAAGGTGTCAAGATGGATCACTCACAAGCCACTGGCCCCAATGACACCGAACCCACATAATCAAGTCCCCACGGGCACTTAAGGAGATACACTATGTTCTTGGACATACATGTGTAAAAGTTCTTAATATGGTATATATGTCCGGTGTGGGGTTGTCGAAACGTGGGACCCTCTTGCACACTGTTGCATTGACTGCAGTTTAAACACCTTTAGCAACCCAATCTGGGGGTACCCCGGAAGGGCTGTTTTATCTCCGTCCCCCCTATGTCTGCCCTCACAAGTCTAACTTTTATATTACGACCCCTTTTATGGGAAAATAAGGGTTTGAATGTGAAGACAGAGGATAGGAGGGAATAATTATGTAGTAATGGCCAATGCCTCAGTATGATGTTTTTAATTTTACCCTATTGGGTATTAAAGGTAGTCACAAAAGGTATAGAGAATTGTTTCCTAGGGTGATCACCCTGTACTGTACCCTGTAGGAGGTTCTCCCTGGGAAGGGCCTCTGCCTTGTCCCGTTGGATCTTCAATAGTATGTCAGGATACCCTCTTTTCCTGAATTTGTCCTGCATCATGTCTAGACTATCCTTGATACCATCAGGGGTACTGATGATTCTTATAGTCCTGAGAAACTGGCTATACGGTAGGCCTCGCGCCGTGCCTTGAGGGTGAAAGCTACTATAGTGTAGTAAATTATTTCTGTCTGTCGGTTTAGTGAATATATTGGATTCCAATCTGTTATTTACTACCAAAATGGTCGTATCCAAAAAATCAACGGAGACATCACTAAACTGACAAGTGAACCCGATAGTGTCCCTAGCCCTGTTGATGTCAGAGACAAATGCCAACAATGATCCCGCATCCCCTAGCCATAACAGGAACACATTGTCGATGTAGCGCACCCACATATGCCCATGGCTGATAAACCCAGGATGAGGATAGGCGAACTCATCCTCAAACCTTGCCATGAAAATGTTGGCTTATGTGGGTGCGACATTCGACCCCATAGCCGTACCTTGCACCTGGATGTAGAAAGTGTCTTCAAAGAGAAAAAAATTCTCCTTGAGGATAATCTCCATAAGATCTAGTATTAGCATACATTTCTTGGCGTGTATAAGCCTCCTGTGGCCAAAGTCACCTTCACTGCTGCGACCCCTTCATTGTGTGGAATCGAAGTGTATAGGCTATTGACATCAAGGGTAGCTAATAATACACTGGTAGTGAATGGTGGGATTAAAGATATCTTATTCAAAAAGTGAGATGTGTCCTGAACGAAAGACTTGGAGCTGTCTACAAATGGTCTCAGTAATTTATCTAGAAAGATCGCACAAGGCTGGAATATGGAGTTCGTGCCAGCTACTATAGGTCTACCAGGGGGGGATACTAAGCTCTTGTGTATCTTAGGTAACACATAGAAGACCGGTGTAATAGGATCTTTTTTATGAGAAAGTCTTTGCTAATTTGATTAAGACTAATAGTATAATTAAAGTAAAATAGACTGCATCAATAAATAGTATTTTGCATAAATTAGGATTTTAGGGCCATTACAATATATGAAAACACAAAAAAAGAAACCTCTAAGGAGCACTCGGACAAATATTGCAAAATAATAATAGTAATTTTATTAAATCAAAAAGTAATGAAAAACTAAAACAGCTGACTTGAAACCTGCCTGACTAGAAAAAAAAAAAATAAATAAACCCAGGAAAAATTAGATACCCATATAAAGCCCAAACAAAATGAATACAGTACCCACGATAATTGATCACAATAGGAACAGAGTTCCCATAGAGATCTAAAGCCGGCCGGCCATATATAAGAGATACTGAGTAGTTAACCCCCCAAGGCAAATATAAAACCTCCACAACTAAATCCCCCTAAAATTACACTAAAAAATTGTCTGTTTCTATGTAATATAAATGGGGGTGTCACGGATTATATTTGGCCAAGATCGGAATCGTAGATAGCAAATAATATTAAAGAAACATTGCAAATCCTAAATAGTCATTTAACCCATTAGGTAACATAGAGCGCATGTGCCAGGATTGAATTTTCTCCAATCGTGCGCTGGGATGTCAGCTTTAGTAAGATCACAGCTGACATATCACTGAAGACGGCTGCTACATCAAGTGGCCAGTGATGCACATGTGCGTGATTTGGACTGCTGATATTGCGGGATCCCGTGATGTCATTGGGTCGTTCCCTATGCTGGGGAAGGAATGTATATACACAGGGACCAGCGCCATCTAGTAGGAACCTAGTATTATTTACATACGAGGCAGCCATTACAATTAAGATGGATTTAAACTGCACCTTGATAAAATCAATTTTGGCACGAAAACGTCCTCAGAAGTAGCCCTATTTAAACGAACTCGCTCCAAGCCCTTAGCACCACCCTAGAAGAAGCCTTAGCGGACGAAACGCATTGGTGGGACTTTTTATACTGCTGGCCCTGCATGCTAGCACTTCATTTGGATATTATTTTCCTGTTATTTACTCCTGGAAGTCTGGAAGTCGTTTATGGACTGTGATCATGCCTACCAGAGACTGCAGTACTGTATTATCAAGGAGCTGAGTATCTTCCTTTTTTACCCATCTTGTTGACATCTATGTTTGGGTCACTGAAGTACTCTTATTTGAATGCTTTCTTTATTTCATGTATTACATGCATAGCTCTGTGATTATTGGTCTATCTTATCTAGTGCCCTGCACACTGGTATAGCATGTTTGTTAATCTCTGTTTACCCTATCCCATGTTTTTCCCTTAAGGTTTTTTTTTATATTTGCCTTGGGGGGTTAACTGCTCAGTATCTCTATATATGGCCGGCCGGCTTTATATCTCTATGGGAACTCTGTTCCTATTGTGATCAATTATCGTGGGTACTGTTTTCATTTTGTTTGGGCTTTATATGGGTATCTAATTTTTCCTGGGTTTATTTATTAATTTTTTGTCTAGTCAGGCAGGTTTCAAGTCAGCTGTTTTAGTTTTTCATTATTTTTTGATTTAATAAAATTACTATTATTATTTTGCAATATTTGTCCGAGTGCTCCTTAGAGGTTTCTTTTTTTGTGTTTTCATATTTACCTTATTCCTCTAGCACCGCCTAAACAGTTAATTTATTCTGTGATTTCTTTTCAGTTATTTTTCTGTTAAGATAGGTTCTGAAAATGCATTTATTAGTTGGTTGTTGATGCGGTATTCATTTTTTGTGTATGCCATTACAATATATATTACAAATACAAAATAACTAAAATAACAAATATTAAAGCTTTTAAAATACATCTAACTAATGGGCTTATCATAGATTTGACTGATACGATGTTAGAGTGAAATACAGTATCAGCTCATTACTCAGGAAATTCCAGCAGGATTCAATTATTCTTTATAAATAATGTTACCTACGTATCTAATGGCAGTTATACAAGTGGTGTTTGAAAAAACATGTTTATTTCTAATGGTTTACATACTGTACATTTGATCAAATATATTTTTTAGATGTTGCAAGTTAGATTGTTTTTCATTAAAAAAATAAACAGCTTATTTAAGATTTCACATAATTAAATAATTATGTAACTAATACATAGATTTGTGTGTGTGTATAGCAAAATGTATTTTCCTTCTACTGAGAAATGTTTTTTCTATACATATGTAGCAAACATTATTACCCCCATTAATGGAATGTGTTGTGTTAATGCTGTCAAGTTTTGAATCATTGAAAACAATGGCCAAGGAGATAATACATGTATTATTTAATGCTTTATTGTGTGCGTTCTTTTGTGTTCACAGGAGTAATAATGTCTCCTATATTTGTATTGCAATATACTGTACTGTGAAAACATTGTAATTTCATCCTATGAAAACTTTTGTGATATTTTGAGTTATATTGGTGCCGTACATGTTGTGTTACCAATAGAAAAAATGGGAAAAACCCAAAATACCGAGGCTACAACCAGGTAGTAGAGAGCACACCCTAGCCACTTGATTGAAGACTGACACCAGCGTACATAAGATAATAAAGCTAATAAAGCCTCCGGTAATAACTCAGGGAGTTGGGCAATGGTATGACCGGATAGAAGTACAGGGGGACACCTCTCAAAGGGGCGCCCCCAAGTAAGTCACGGCCCGGTAACCAAATGCCTCACCTGTCTCCCTTGAATACCGCGTGGAGGTGATGAGCCCGTCTGTACTCACGAAAGCCGTTCCTGTTTGCTAAGGGAAATCTTCAAGCAGCTTGCTCCCACGCTGCTGCTGCCGTCGGCGTGCTCCAACCGGAATAGACGTCACAGGAAAAAAGGTTAGGTAGTCCGAGGTTCATAGCATCTTCAGCAGCCAACGCATGAATATAAAAAAACTTTATTGACAGCTAGTAACGAACATCAGCACAGACACTCTGACGCGTTTTGTCCAGGCTTGGACTTTTTCAAAGAGTGCTAACAATGCGTAGTGACCAACTTAATATAGGGGATGATGAGTGCAAACCACCAATAAGCACAGGGAAAGACCTGCAACCGCACATGCAATTAATTAATAAGGTGAATGCCTACAACACGTCACTCCCTATATCAGTGGGCACATACATGGTGACAAATACACATATATATTTAGGAGAAATCGTTAAAAATGCAACATGCAGCATGTTGGATAAAGTTAAAAAGCACACACAACTGATAATTCAGATACTAGTACCATTATTATTATATTATAACTCCATCATTTAGATAGAAGATAGTGGGTACAAAAAATACACATTTTCATAAAGTGCATTAGATATTATAAGAAATTCAATCGCTAACTCATAAGTAATTGTATCAATTTATACAAAATACGGATATTGTTTATTACATTACAAGAGCATATATTGTAAATGGTATCATAGCACTTCTGACCTCCCAGATCTAAGCGTAATAGGGTGTACACTGTGAACACACCCCAAATATAGGCCATTACCCCACCAGGAAGTGCTTGAGTTCCCACTCCTGGTTGATGCCGGCTGGATGGAGTGTGTTCAGAGTGTACACCCAATACATTACTTGTTTATTAAGTACCCCCTCTCTGTTTCCTCCTCTAGCATTACAGGGAATATGTTCAATAGCAGTATAGGAAAAATTAGCTAATCCTCCTCTAGGGCATCTAGAGAAGTGTCTGGGAACTGGGTGAGAAGTGTCGTTCTTCTTAATAAGCCTGACATGTTCTGCAATGCGAGTCTTAACTGACCTAATCGTTCGTCCTACATACATTTTATTGCAGCCACATCTCAGAAGATATATAATATAGGCTGTATTGCAATTCAAAAACTCTTTAATAAAATACTTTTTTCCGTTAGTATCAGATTTAACAAATTTAGTACTATGAACATACTTACACATGGAGCAATTTCCACATGCATAAAAACCTTTAGGGATTCCTCCAATTTTTTTGAAGTCAGGGTTAGGCTGGAAATGACTTGGCGAAAGATGAGACGCTAATGTTTTGGCCTTCCGGAATGTAAATTTTGGACCATTCTTAGTAAATTCTGCAATATCCCCATCAAGTGACAGCGTATGCCAATGCTTATTTATAATATCGCATATACGTTTTGATTGGCGACTATAGGTAGTGACAAATAATGGACTCGTATCACTGTAATTTGTTCGAGACTGTGTATTACTCGTATAATGTTTGTTTTTCTTCTTCTTGTCTAGAAGTACAGGGCGATCCAAAGACATCGCATATTCAAATGCTGCCTGGATATCCTTTCGTTTATAGCCCCTGGCTTGGAATCTTTCAAATAGTACTTTTGACTGTAGAAAAGGCCCTTGTGGTTCTATCCACCTTCCAATACACACAGGAGGCACTTAGACAGTTGGGTAACCAAGATCATTACAAACTCCTTAAAAAAGATCCAACAGCAGACTTTATGTTAAAATATGACGAACTTATTGAATTTGGAAAAAAATTTGTACACTAAATAAACAAGAAATTGAATTTTTGAGAAATCCACATCCCGTAATCCCGGTATTCCACCATCTCCCAAAGATCCATAAGTCATTGGTCGATCCTCCAGGTCGTCCTATAGTGGCGGGTATTGGATCTTTGGGAGATGGTTTATCGCTGTATGTGGACTCAAATCTAAAACCATTGGTATTTTCATTACCGTCATTCATTAAGGACCCTACGGACCTCATGGTGGATGTCCAGGACCTGATCTGGAAAAAAGAATACAGATGGGTCACGCTTGACGTGATCTCTCTGTATTCCATTATACATCACGATCACGGGTTATCAGCTATTACACATTTTTTACAATTATCACAACTTTCCACATCACTTTGCACTTCTCTTAGAATCTATTAAGTTCTTATTAACTCACAACTCTTTTTTGTTTGATTCACGTTTTTATTTACAGTTATTAGGCACTGCAATGGGCACAAGTTTTGCACCATCATATGCAAACTTATTCATGGGGTTATGGGAAGCACAACATATTTATCACAGTAACAATATATATCGTTCACAAATTATTTATTTTAAAAGATTCATCGACGATCTCATCATGCTATGGGACGGTGATGAATCATCACTTCTTTCATTTATTCATACACTAAATACAAATAATGTTAATATAAAATTCACTTATGAACATAATATTAATTGTATCAACTATCTAGACCTGCTCCTGTACATCGACCATGACATGCATATCCAAACCGATATATTTCGAAAACCAAATTCTAGGAACACACTGCTGTCAGCAAAAAGTTGCCATCCACAATCATTACTTAAAAGCATTCCAAAAGCTCAATTTATTAGGCTGAGACGGATATGTTCCGATGATGACAGTTTTTTTCTGCAGTCAAAAGTACTATTTGAAAGATTCCAAGCCAGGGGCTATAAACGAAAGGATATCCAGGCAGCATTTGAATATACGATGTCTTTGGATCGCCCTGTACTTCTAGACAAGAAGAAGAAAAACAAACATTATAAGAGTAATACACAGTCTCGAACAAATTACAGTGATACGAGTCCATTATTTGTCACTACCTATAGTCGCCAATCAAAACGTATATGCGATATTATACATAAGCATTGGCATACGCTGTCACTTGATGGGGATATTGCAGAATTTACTAAGAACGGTCCAAAATTTACATTCCGTAAGGCCAAAACATTAGCGTCGCATCTTTCGCCAAGTCATTTCCAGCCTAACCCTGACTTCCAAAAAATTGGAGGAATCCCTAAAGGTTTTTATGCATGTGGAAATTGCTCCATGTGTAAGTATATTCATAGTACTAAATTTGTTAAATCTGATACTAACGGAAAAAAGTATTTTATTAAAGAGTTTTTGAATTGCAATACAGCCTATATTATATATCTTTTGAGATGTGGCTGCAATAAAATGTATGTAGGACTAACGATTAGGTCAGTTAAGACTCGCATTGCAGAACATGTCAGGCTTATTAAGAAGAACGACACTTCTCACCCAGTTCCCAGACTCTTCTCTAGATACCCTAGAGGAGGAATAGCTAATTTTTCCTATACTGCTATTGAACATATTCCCTGTAATGCTAGAGGAGGAAACAGAGAGGGGGTACTTAATAAACAAGAAATGTATTGGGTGTACACTCTGAACACACTCCATCCAGCCGGCATCAACCAGGAGTGGGAACTCAAGCACTTCCTGGTGGGGTAATGGCCTATATTTGGGGTGTGTTCACAGTGTACACCCTATTACGCTTAGACCTGGGAGGTCAGAAGTGCTATGATACCATTTACAATATATGCTCTTGTAATGTAATAAACAATATCCGTATTTTGTATAAATTGATACAATTACTTATGAGTTAGCGATTGAATTTCTTATAATATCTAATGCACTTTATGAAAATGTGTATTTTTTGTACCCACTATCTTCTATCTAAATGATGGAGTTATAATATAATAATAATGGTACTAGTATCTGAATTATCAGTTGTGTGTGCTTTTTAACTTTATCCAACATGCTGCATGTTGCATTTTTAAGGATTTTTCCTATATATATACTGCACCGACACACTTTATTCGAGCAAATACCCAGTATGTACCTGGCAGATACCTGGAATGCGCCGCTCCTCACCTCTGACAAGCCCCGTTGCGTTTGCCTTCCCAGCCTGGGTTCATGCCTGGCTGACGGGCGGCTGATCTGTTAAATGATAATGATTAGGATTGAATAGGCTGCAATGCTTCGCGTGTCTACCAGATGGCATAAATTCATGAATTGTAATGCAGTATATATATATATACTGTGCAGTATTGCAGCCAGCGGGAATAAAATGCTTCGATCCCTGCCTGGAAAATACCTCAATGCACTCGGGCAGAAAACAGTCACAAACCTCAATACACCCGGGTATACCCGAATTCGTGGGACTAGCCGAGCTCGAATAAAGTGTGTCGCCAGTGTATGTGTATTTGTCACCATGTATGTGCCCACTGATATAGGGAGTGGCGTGTTGTAGGCATTCACCTTATTAATTAATTGCAGGTGCGGTTGCAGGTCTTTCCCTGTGCTTATTGGTGGTTTGCACTCATCATCCCCTATATTAAGTTGGTCACTACGTATTGTTAGCACTCTTTGAAAAAGTCCAAGCCTGGACGAAACGCGTCAGAGTGTCTGTGCTGATGTTCGTTACTAGCTGTCAATAAAGTTTTTTCATATTCATGCGTTGGCTGCTGAAGATGCTGTGAACCTCGGACTACCTAACCTTTTTTCCTGTGACGTCTATTCCGGTTGGAGCACGCCGACGGCAGCAGCAGCGTGGGAGCAAGCTGCTTGAGGATTTCCCTTAGCAAACAGGAACGGCTTTCGTGAGTACAGACGGGCTCATCACCTCCACGCGGTATTCAAGGGAGACAGGTGAGGCGTTTGGTTACCGGGCCGTGACTTACTTGGGGGCGCCCCTTTGAGAGGTGTCCCCCTGTACTTCTATCCGGTCATACCATTGCCCAACTCCCTGAGTTATTACCGGAGGCTTTATTAGCTTTATTATCTTATGTACGCTGGTGTCAGTCTTCAATCAAGTGGCTAGGGTGTGCTCTCTACTACCTTGTTGTAGCCTCGGTATTTTGGGTTTTTCCCATTTTTTCTATTGTGTATATTTATACCTGACGGCTCACTGGGAGTGCATAAAGAAACAGTCTATGGTCTATTACAATTATTTTTGAAGGAATCCATGTTATAAAGGACTGAGTAATTTGATATTATATTGAAGACTTTTGGAGTATATCTATACCTTTTTCACTATGGTTTCAGCCAACGCATGAGTTTTTTAAAGATATTATTAAATATTTTTTTATTTTTTAGTCAAGATTATTATACAATTTTGTGATGGAAGATGTGGATACAGAATTGGAAGTTACAAATGTGGATACATATGTCAATGCATGCGGGGACAATGCTAAACGCTCAAAAAGGGCAGCTCATCTGTTTGATGAAAGTACAGAGGTTATATGTGAGGAGCCATCAGACCTCACACATTATTTTGTAAAGTTGGAAAGATTATTGGTGTTGAATATACGCCTATGGTGGGACATTACTGTACCTCATTGAACAACTACATTAGATGTAAAAGAATACCACGAGGTTTACGTATAAAAAAGACACCAACATTTGGCTTTACTAATATGCAATTCGAACAGGACTGGACTGACACTCTAAATCATTGTTCCTTAAAATTAATGGAACTAATTATTCAGCAGAAATCAAAAGAAAAGGAGCAATTAATGCTGGAAATAAATCTTTTGAGGAATAACTTGAAGCCATTTACTAAAATGGATCAATTTATAAAAAACGACAAAACCCTGCTGACTAATATTGAAACCATAGAGGACACAATAAGTGATAAAAAAACACAACAAATTCGAACGAGATCGCGCAGACTACATAAAGGGCCAAATTTACTGCTGGCAAAAACCACAAACGAGAGAAAATATAGGATCTAACACATCGAGAGGGTTAAGATCTCAACCAAAAGGATGGTCCAAAAGTAATTTTAATAAATCTATTCTAAAGGGAAGACAAGCTGATATATCAGGTGCTGAGTCAGATTACTCAGAATGTGAATTGAGATCTCACTCTGTGTCATTTGAAGGTTCCACTGAAAGCATTCGGATAACCATGGGAGATCAAGGAGCGACAGCAGGTCCTCCTTTATATCTAATGGGGCCAGAACAAAAGTTCAAGAACCGGCTCCCTCCTCATCTTCTTTTTTATCAACAGGAGCAAGATCACGCCGCGAACCAGACGATCGCGGAGAAAACGTGGAAGCACGCGGGAGAACGAAAAGGAAAAAATACACATAGATGAGTGTGATAATAACGTTATTAATCTCTCAGGAGTAGAACTATCCCATGCACAGTTGTCTTTACTTAATAAGGGATTGGGTTTCGCCCCGGTCCAGGACTTCCATCTATTCCAGACGGTTATTGACCTTCAAAGGTTTACTCGCAAATTATCCTTAAAAAAGTTTTTTCCATCTAGAGGACATTTTCAAACTACTAATCTGCCTGATTCTGATATTAGTGATGTTGTTTTACCAAATGTTGTTACCAGTGATGTTATGACTAATATTTCACTTGATACTTTTCAGGAAACCTGTGTATTGTCAGACTTGGATGCACTATTTGAGCAGCAAGGTGAAGAAATCAATACTTTCTCCCAACCTTTCTTTGGTACCCATTCATCAGGATTTAAAAAGAAATCCATCTTCTGTCCAAATGCCAACAGGGGACCATATATCACGGCATTTGAAAGGTTGGTAGAAAGGGACCTGCAAATTTTATCCAAAGGTTTTTCCTGCTCATCTATGCATGCCAACAATCTGACATACACAGAGGTTCAAGAACTTGACACTTTGAAGCGTAATAATGATATAATGTTTAGAAATGCTGATAAAGGTGGGGCCCTTGTGGTTCTATCCACCTTCCAATACAGACAGGAGGCACTTAGACAGTTGGGTAACCAAGATCATTACAAACTCCTTAAAAAAGATCAAACAGCAGACTTTATGTTACAATATGACAAACTTATTGAATTTGGAAAAATTATTTGTACACTAAATAATCAAGAAATTGAATTTTTGAGAAATCCACATCCCGTGATCCCGGTATTCCACCATCTCCCAAAGATCCATAAGTCATTGGTCGATCCTCCAGGTCGTCCTATAGTGGCGGGTATTGGATTTTTGGGAGATGGTTTATCGCGGTATGTGGACTCTTATCTAAAACCATTGGTATTTTCATTACCGTCATTCATTAAGGACTCTACGGACCTCATGGTGGATGTCCAGGACCTGATCTGGAAAAAAGAATACAGATGGGTCACGCTTGACGTGATCTCTCTGTATTCCATTATACATCACGATCACGGGTTATCAGCTATTACACATTTTTTACAATTATCACAACTTTCCACATCACTTTGCACTTTTCTCATAGAATCTATTAAGTTCTTATTAACTCACAACTCTTTTTTGTTTGATTCACGTTTTTATTTACAGCTATTAGGCACTGCAATGGGCACAAGTTTTGCACCATCATATGCAAACTTATTCATGGGGTTATGGGAAGCACAACATATTTATCACAGTAACAATATATATCGTTCACAAATTATTTATTTTAAAAGATTCATCGACGATCTCATCATGATATGGGACGGCGATGAATCATCACTTCTTTCATTTATTCATACACTAAATACAAATAATGTTAATATAAAATTCACTTATGAACATAATATTAATTGTATCAACTATCTAGACCTGCTCCTGTACATCGACCATGACATGCATATCCAAACCGATATATTTCGAAAACCAAATTCTAGGAACACACTGCTGTCAGCAAAAAGTTGCCATCCACAATCATTAATTAAAAGCATTCCAAAAGCTCAATTTATTAGGCTGAGACGGATATGTTCCGATGGTGACAGTTTTTTTCTACAGTCAAAAGTACTATTTGAAAGATTCCAAGCCAGGGGCTATAAACGAAAGGATATCCAGGCAGCATTTGAATATGCGATGTCTTTGGATCACCCTGTACTTCTAGACAAGAAGAAGAAAAACAAACATTATAAGAGTAATACACAGTCTCGAACAAATTACAGTGATACGAGTCCATTATTTGTCACTACCTATAGTCGCCAATCAAAACGTATATGCGATATTATACATAAGCATTGGCATACACTGTCACTTGATGGGGATATTGCAGAATTTACTAAGAACGGTCCAAAATTTACATTCCGGAAGGCCAAAACATTAGCGTTGCATCTTTCGCCAAGTCATTTCCAGCCTAACCCTGACTTCCAAAAAATTGGAGGAATCCCTAAAGGTTTTTATGCATGTGGAAATTGCTCCATGTGTAAGTATGTTCATAGTACTAAATTTGTTAAATCTGATACTAACGGAAAAAAGTATTTTATTAAAGAGTTTTTGAATTGCAATACAGCCTATATTATATATCTTCTGAGATGTGGCTGCAATAAAATGTATGTAGGACGAACGATTAGATCAGTTAAGACTCGCATTGCAGAACATGTCAGGCTTATTAAGAAGAACGACACTTCTCACCCAGTTCCCAGACACTTCTCTAGATGCCCTAGAGGAGGAATAGCTAATTTTTCCTATACTGCTATTGAACATATTCCCTGTAATGCTAGAGGAGGAAAAAGAGAGGGGGTACTTAATAAACAAGAAATGTATTGGGTGTACACTCTGAACACACTCCATCCAGCCGGCATCAACCAGGAGTGAGAACTCAAGCACTTCCTGGTGGGGTAATGGCCTATATTTGGGGTGTGTTCACAGTGTACACCCTATTACGCTTAGATCTGGGAGGTCAGAAGTGCTATGATACCATTTACAATATATGCTCTTGTAATGTAATAAACAATATCCGTATTTTGTATAAATTGATACAATTACTTATGAGTTAGCGATTGAATTTCTTATAATATCTAATGCACTTTATGAAAATGTGTATTTTTTGTACCCACTATCTTCTATCTAAATGATGGAGTTATAATATAATAATAATGGTACTAGTATCTGAATTATCAGTTGTGTGTGCTTTTTAACTTTATCCAACATGCTGCATGTTGCATTTTTAAGGATTTCTCCTATATATATATGTGTATTTGTCACCATGTATGTGCCCACTGATATAGGGAGTGACGTGTTGTAGGCATTCACCTAATTAATTAATTGCAGGTGCGGTTGCAGGTCTTTCCCTGTGCTTATTGGTGGTTTGCACTCATCATCCCCTATACTGCACCGACACACTTTATTCGAGCAAATACCCGGTATGTACCTGGCAGATACCTGGAATGCGCCGCTCCTCACCTCTGACAAGCCCCGTTGCATTTGCCTTCCCAGCCTGGGTTCATGCCTGGCTGATGGGCGGCTGATCTGTTAAATGATAATGATTAGGATTTAATAGGCTGCAATGCTTCGCGTGTCTACCAGATGGCATAAATTCATGAATTGTAATGCAGTATATATATATATACTGTGCATTATTGCAGCCAGCGGGAATAAAATGCTTCAATCCCTGCTTGGAAAATACCTCAATGCACTCGGGCAGAAAACAGTCACAAACCTCAATACACCCGGGTAAACCCGAATTCGTGGGACTAGCCAAGCTCGAATAAAGTGTGTCGCCAGTGTATTAAGTTGGTCACTACGCATTGTTAGCACTCTTTGAAAAAGTCCAAGCCTGGACGAAACGCGTCAGAGTGTCTGTGCTGATGTTCGTTACTAGCTGTCAATAAAGTTTTTTTATATTCATGCGTTGGCTGCTGAAGATGCTGGGAACCTCGGACTACCTAACCTTTTTTCTTATGTTGTGTTACCGCACTATGTACAATAACAGTGGATACATCTTAGACACAGTAAATAACGAACAAAAAAGAATGTCACTAGATAGTGTTGTCCTGTTGCACTTGTGTTGTAGTAACAGGTATTGGTTAGTCCACTCACAATATTTTGCTGCTTACAGTACGAACATTTTGTGGTCGTCGATATTTGTATAAATTTGCCAAGCTTTAGCAAGTAATTATGCACGGAAAATTCTAGTGAGAAAGTGTCCTCCAGCAAGTTTTCTTGAAATTCTATAAAAAACATAAATATTGAACAGACACAGAGAAATACAGCATTAGCCTATTGCAGTTTGTGTAAGGGAGTGATATGGCGTTGTACCTATAGGTGGGAATTTGAATCTACTTTTGGGCTGTCTGAGGCAAACTGTTTGCATTCAGCTAGTGCTACTAATTGCCATTCGGAGTATAAAGTATTCATAGTGTGATTATGTGTCATCATATAACATTGAGATAAAGAGCAAGGAAGTGAAATATGTAAGGGAGAGTTAATGGCTTTCGAGCTCCCATCTCAGCCTGGGGCTGATGATAATGATTATTGACTTACTTTACAGTACATAGTGAAAGTGAGGAGAAGAATCCTGAACAACTACCCCTGACTGTGTAAGGTAAATTGCCCCAAGTCAAACACTGATTTCTCCTTTTGATATAGTGTTTATGAGGGACCAATATGTTTCCTCAATAATTGCAAACAGGAAGAAATTATGAACTGATGGACATTTTTTGCATGTAAAACATCATGAACAATTTAAAAAATATACCAATTTCGAAGAAGAATTTAGTGTACAGTAATGTAAAAAAATATTTTAAAGTGAACTGCAAGACAGTTGCACATTTAAAAATGTGCCTACAATCTCCCAGTCTCCCAAAACTTCTATGTGACACCTCTCCTTCTCTAGTGTAAAGTATATTGAGAGCATCTGCTTAGGCAGCATAGTCTGACTACATGCATATTCTTGGGTTGTTGTACTGTATTTATGGATTTTGTATAGGTTTAAGATTAAAAAAAGAGGATAGGCTTTGTTAAGACTCTGTGAAGCATAGATGGTTTTGATTTGTATTAATATTATTTGTAGTAGTGTTATAGCTTTACCAAATACAAGACACGGGCCCATATTTACTACGGTATGGTTCTTAATGAGTAGGACCTTGCTTTCTGAATAAATGGCCTTGTACAGTAGATACAGTATAAACCTTGAAGTTTTTGAGCTACCTAATTGTATTTACATAAACCATTGTTGTGTTTTCTTGGTCCTTTGTTTAATTTTATAAATGGTGACATCAGCTATTTAGTTAGAAAGAGTTTATAAAAAAATATTATCAGGTGTCATTGAGCATAGGTGTTGAGATAATAAATAATTAGGGAGTGTCAAATATTATAACAACGTTGCTTATATTTACCATGTTGGTTTTAAGAAAGTATTTGTTTTCAAAGAGAGCCAGTAAGTCAAAGGTTCATATTTCAAGATCTGGAAAATCTCAGTTGGTTATTCATTAAACTGTGATAGTTCTGAGACTTCCGGTGACGTCATCCGGCATGGTTGACTGCTGAGAGAGCTCCGGGGACCCTCTTTAACAAAAGCAATAATTGATCACTTTATCCCGAGTTTTTCCGACTTATCCAACCACCAACAGACGGAGGAGCAAAGGGAGAATGCAGGCGAGAGTAAAAAAAAAACGTCAACTCACGGAGTATCGAAATACTTCCCCCTTCACAAAAGAGCCCCGAGGCAAGGGCAGAGATGCAAGATGGCGCTGGAGCACGCGGCTCTCCCGTCGAGTCAAACAGGCCCCAGCAGCCAAGGGGAGACCCAAACCCAGAGGATCCAATCTCACGATCCTACATGGAGGAACTAATGACGAATATGCATAATAAACTACACACTTCATTGCAAGAAGACCTAAAGGCGGTAGTCTCAGAGCTGAAGCGCGAAATCTCGGGCCTAGCAGACCGGACGGCTGAAATCGAGCTCAGGCAAGGAGAGGATCGCCAAAGACTGATGGAGGCAGAGGACGAAATCTTCCGGCTGGGAGAAGAGGTCGCGGGTCTCAAGGAGGAGATGGAGGACCATGAGAACCGGGACAGGAGGCAGAACCTCCGAATCCAGAACGTCCCAGAGACGGTACTCCCAGACCTCCTGCGACCCTATCTGACTAAATTAGTCATCGAAGTTTGCGGCGAAACAGACCAGAGAGACATGGAAATCGACCGGGCACATAGGGCCTTACAGACGACGCAACATTATCATCAGATTTCATAGTTACTCCACTAAAGAAAAAGTATTAAATGCCTGCCGGGCACTGGACTCTGTGGTCTTTCAAGATGAGGTCCTACAAGTGTTCAGTGATCTATCAAAAACCACAGTAAACAAAAGAAAAGAGATCAAACCACTCACCTTGTTCCTGCGAGAGAACAGAATCAAATACCGCTGGGGGTTTCCTTTCATACTCATTGCCTCCAAAAACGGAAAGTTCCTGGCCCTGAGACAACCGGAGGAAATGTCTACATTCGCTAGAGCACTGGGCCTCTCCCCCCCCCGTCCTCGTGGTCAGAGGCCGAGCATCCCGCAAGAGACACCAAGGAGGAGGACGGATCAATCTGCTCCACACGGAGAATAGCGGCGCAAACTCAAAGCAGGAGCAAGTGATCCATCCGAATCAAGCACCGCTTACCTGTGGATGTTACTCCTAGTTGGCCGTTGCCATATACCTGAGCCTCAATGCTGTGCAAAATCCCCCTTGTGAGAGCCGCGAGAAGGAGCCCCAGAGAGAACCCCTACATCACCGGGCCCAGTCCACACCACATCGCCTGGACATCGGGACAGACTGCCCTCCACACACAGGTCACACACAGGTCTACCTACTACTCGTGCACCGATCCCCAACAGCCGCTGAGAGGGGAGACCGCCCAGCCTCCATTTTTTTACCACTGGAGGACATGGAATGCGCACGGACACACATAACATAAAGAGATTCCGGCTTGGATGGAGAAGGCAACCCTGGCTCACCTCGCGGTCTGTATAGGGACTTTTGGGTGAATGGGGAGGGTGGCCCCAGTCCTAGATCAGCATACGGGCCCATTACAATGACTCCCGCTCAGGAGAACCACCCCAGAGGTGAGATCTAACCCGCAAAGACATTTGTCCAAGAGCGGCTGCTCTGACTATATCCCCCAGTCACGCTAGTTAACCAAGTATAAGGTTGTTGCTCCCTGGTTTCAAAAGGGATGTAAGTTTGGCACATTAGCCCTAGAAGTTAAACCCTCATTTACCCTTTATCCCATAAGTAAAAATTACTATCTCAAAGGATTGCTCTCTATGCATATGGCCCAAATGGAACCCCTCCCCCCCGCCCTCCCTCCTACCCCCACCCCCCCACCACCCCTATATCCCCCCTCCTCCCCCTCATGTCCACCTTTTCCACACTCCTCCCTCCTCGCACCCCCCAACCCAAGCCTCATAAAGTTGAAAGTCACTCTGAAACATTGCCTTATCCTTCATAACGGGTCTTGTAAAACAGGCATCCAACATTAAGGTCGCCTTACATAACGGGATCGTGTCAAATGAGTATGAATAACTGTCTAGTAAAATACACAAATGCTGCTCTTAATATGCTCCCACCCTTACCCCCACTTCCCTCCCCTTTCAAATGAGCTATGAGCCAAATGCTGAGAAAATATGACTGTCAATGTACTACCGTTATTACTGTGATATATATTTGCCAATGTGTATGCTTAAATAGATTTCTGTCTTACGAGCAGCTACCTCCCTCCTGCCCCCCTCCCTCCTGCCCCCCTCCTTCCCCCCCCTCCCCACCCCGTCTAGCCCCCTCCCTCCCCCAATCCCCCCCTCCCCCCAAGCCCGACGCTAACAGTGTTAGGACTTATACTGCTAGGGAAGCTGAAATTGCTGGTGAATGCACACTTAAAGCTGTCTCCCATTGTTGCTGAAACGGCGTTGGTGGACAACTCTCCCCTAAGCTTAAACACTGGCTGCGGCCTGAACGAACCTTCCCCCCCCTCTTCACTCCCCCCATCCCCCCTCTCTCCCCTCCCATCCTCCCTCTCCCCCCATCCCCCCTCCCCCTCCATCCTCTCCCTCCTCCCCCCTTCCCCCCTCCCCCTCCCAGCCCGACGTTAACAGGGCTAAGACTTATACTGTTTGGGAAGCTGAAAGTTTGGGCGAATGTATATTTAAAGCTGTTCTCTACTTCTGCGGGAAAACTGTGTTGGTGGACAATCCCCCCCTAAACGGAATACTAGTTAATGCTTGAATGAGCCTCCCCCTTCCCCCCCCCAGCTCGAAAGTACACGGGTTAAGACTAACACTGCTAAGAAAGCTGAAACTGATGGTGAATATATATTTAAAGCTGTCTCCCATTGACTCTGTCACTTCATATGCTGCCCCGCCACCCCCTCCCCCCCTCCCCCTCCTCCCCCCTCGCCCTTACTCTATGCTTTCCTCTCAAAATAACCAACCCTGCATATAACCTGAGTGAATACTTACGCCCAGACTCTAATTAAGGCCCCGGTTGGAACGTGACCATGTTGCAAGCCCTAAGGGGCTACCCCTTAAAGGGGCCTTGCAGAACCACACACCCCCTTCCCCTCCCCCCTCCCCCTCCCACCCCAACCCACCCAAAACTTCATGGATGAGACCAGGAAGAACGAAAGGGAATCCAGATAATCGATGGGTCCCCACCTCTCTCGGACCTGTCGGCGGGCGAAACTGGACGTACTCCCCCCAGGGTCTTAAACCCTAGCTACCGGTCCTTAGCTTAGACCGGTCCTGAACCTCGGAGACCCTGACAAGGTCTGCTTTCTTTTTTCTTCTAGCCCTACTGATACTGTCCCAGCAGGACCCCCTCCCCCCCTGTCCTCTTCCCCTCCTCCCCCCTACCCCCCTGGGAGACCACCCCAGAGTGTCAGAGCAATAAAGAGTCCACTGATCCTAGCAACAGGGGTGTAGCACCCTTTACAACCATACATCGGACCATCCCTAGTGGGCAGTGTAAGGTCCTAATAGCCGAAGAGGGAACAAAGAAATTATGGCTTAACAAGGCACAATCAAATTAGTATCCCTAAATGTAAAGGGGTTACAGAACAATAGGAAAAGGAGGCTTGCTTTCCAAGAACTGAAAAAATGAAATGGTGACATTGTCTTCCTCCAGGAAACGCACTTCACATCTCAGGAACTGCCCAAAACCTTCCAAAATGCATACCCTATGAGTTATTACTCCTCATTTAGTAGTAAAAAAAGGGGAGTCGCTATTCTGATCCATCAGGGCACTCCATTTAATCTAACAAAAATAACAACCAATCCAGAGGGTAGATTCATTGTTGTGTATGGCTCACTATCAGGATCCGTAGTCGCCCTGATTAACCTCTATGCCCCCAATGAAAACCAGACAAACTTTCTAGAAAAAGTATTGGAGGAAATTGATCTTGATTACTTGTCGTCACTAATAATAGCAGGAGACTTAAATATGGCACTTAATCCGGCCGAAGACAAATTGTCCACTTTGGGACGCCCGCACTCAACCCATGCCCTAAGACTGGGGAGAAAATGTAAAGATATTATGAAGGAATTTTCTATAGAGGATATTTTGAGAGCACAACATCAGGGACAAAGGGACTTCACCTTTTACTCGGCCCCTCACCAGACCTATTCGCGTATCGACTACTTTCTTGCTTCCAAGAATATTCTAGAAGCAGCAGCTAACACTGACATTGGGCCGATACATGGTCCGACCATGCACCCATCCTTATGAACCTCTCGACCCCATTTGTAAAAATGACTTCTTATAGCTGGAAATTAAACGACTCCCTACTCAACAATAAAGAAGTAGAAAAAGAGATCAAAATAGCTCTCAATGATTACTTTAGACTGAACCTTGACACGGTCGAGTCCCCAGCTATCCTGTGGGAAGCCCATAAGGCGACAATTCGAGGTAGCCTTATTTCAATAGCAACCCACAGGAAGAAAATTAAAACTAATTAAAGAGCTTACAGATAAAATGATAAAGCTCGAGCAGCAGCATAAATCAAACCCCTCTAGGAAAATTTATAAACTACTGTCAGCTGCTAGAAGTGAACTGATGGATATTCAATTAGAAAATGTAGAAAAAGCTCTCAAATAGACAGGCCAGAGGTATTATGATAAGGGGAATAAAGCCGACAGATTTCTTGCTAGCAAGCTAAGAGGCATACAAAAGAGATCGCAAATCACAGCGATCAAAAATAGGTCTGGTGAGATAATATACAATGAGAAAAAAATAGCAGACAAATTCACTAAATTCTACACTAAATTATATAACCTGAGAAATCGTTCTGCTAACTCACATCCTGCCGATCAGGCGGCAATCGTAGACTATCTAGATGATTGTGATTTACCCTCTCTGACAGAGGAGGAAAATGCCCCCCTGAACGGGAAAATAACGCTAGAAGAATTGACAGCGGCAGTGAAGGCTTCAAAAACATCCAAAGCGCCGGGCCCTGACGGCTTCACAAATATCTACTATAAAAGGTTCCTACGCATACTATCAACTCACCTGCTAGATCTCTTCAATTCTTTCATGGAAGGGAATCCTATCCCAGCATCAATGTCCGCAGCCAATTTGGCGATCATCCATAAAGACGAGAAAGACCCAAAGTCTTGAGAAAAACCCAAGTTATAGGCCTATATCGTTGCTGAACAACGACCTCAAACTATACAGCAAGACACTTGCAAACAGATTGAACCCCATATTACCCAGAATAATTCACCCGGACCAAGTTGGGTTTGTCTCTGGTCGCCAGGCGGCGGACAACACACGTAAAATAATAAATATAATCGCTCATGCCCATATGTCCAACACGAAAGCGATGTTACTGAGCCTAGATGCAGAGAAGGCATTCGACAGAATTGACTGGCTATTTCTGGACAATACCTTGAAAAAATTTGGCTTTAAGGATACCTACCTGGCAGGGGTCAGGGCTCTTTACCAGAACCCATCCGCTGCAGTCAGACTCTCAGGCGGAACATCCGAGAGATTCCATATGAGAAATGGAACAAGACAGGGATGTCCCTTATCACCTCTTCTCTTTGCTCTCACGATTGAACCACTGGCGATCAAAATACGTAATAATGTGAATATACAGGGCATAGGAATAGGAGATACAAATTATAAAATATCTCTATTCGCTGATGATATCATTCTAGCTTTGTCCAAACCCCAAACTTCCCTTCCGAACCTTCAAAAGGAACTGACGGACTTTGGCAAGGTATCCGGATATAAAATAAACAGCGAAAAATCCAAAGCCTTAAACCTTAACTTATCAGAGCTCGAAGTGAAACTTCTCAAACTGAATTTTAGCTACAGATGGTGCTCTTCATATATTAAATACTTGGGAATGAATATATCAAGGCACTATCGAGCTCTATATCAAGATAACTACCCAGCCCTCTGGGAAGCAATCAAAAAGGACCTAGATCAGTGGGAAGGTTACCGGGTCTCATGGATTGGGAGAATTACATCTATTAAGATGAATATACTCCCTAGACTTTTATATTTTTTTCAGACACTCCCGGTCCATGTACCTAGCACTGACCTAAAAAACATACAAAATAGATTGTTTCACTTCATTTGGCAGGGCTAAAAACAAAGAGTGGCCAGGTCGGTTCTGTTGGCATCAAGGGGAAGAGGGGGCATGGCGGTTCCAGACATCCTCAAATACTACATGGCTGCGCATTTGAAACAAGCAGTTATGTGGAATACTGACCCGGCCCAATGCTGCTGGATTGAAATAGAGACTCAGTATGCCAGAATTCTTTCTTTGCAGGCCTGCCTCTGGAGCTTAGACAGTGGAGATAGACAAGTGCATAACTTAAAATTAAAAGCGTCAATACTCACCTGGGAGGTCTGGACGAAATAGAAGACCAGATTTGGGCTCTGCTCGCCCAATCCACAGCTCACGCCCATATCTAATAACCCCAAATTCCCCCCGGGATGTAAATCCAAGCTCTATGAACAGCTAAGAATGGGAGGGATTGGGGCGATTGCGGATCTCCTAAGCCTTGGGAGGCTTCTGAGCTACCAAGAACTGCGCACTAAATATAAAATTAAGGAACTGAACACATTTAAATACTTACAAATCTGACACTTTGTCAAATAAATATGTCCAACCCCAGAATTCCCCACTCTCACCAAATTCGAGAGGCTAGGCAAAGCTAACACCTACCAAAAGGGACTCATTTCTGAAATATATGCTGAATTAGAAAACTCCGTGGCCCCCCAAAACCATGACTATATGCTCAAGTGGGCAGCAGCCTTGAATATCACAATAGAGAGAGAGATTTGGGATGAAATCTGGTCGGCAGCCTCGGGAACATCCATATGCACAACAACCAAGGAGAACATCTGTAAGATTCTCTATCACTGGTACCTAACTCCGGTGAGACTAAATCAAATTTACCCCCTGGCGTCGGACCTATGCTGGAGAGGCTGTGGTCATAGAGGGGACATGGCCCATATCTGGTGGTCATGTCCGGAAATTATAAAATATTGGGCTAAGGTCCAAAATCTGGTAAAAGAGGTCACCGACCTAGAGCTACCTATAGATCCACTGACCTTACTGCTTGCAAGGCCAATTCCGGGAATTGACCGTTCAACTAGGAAATTAATCTCCTTTATTCTCACTGCGGCTAGATGTGAAATAGCGGCTTCCTGGAAGAAACAAACCACCCCCTCCAAGGGGTCTATAAAAAAAAGGATCAGTGAAGTGATGCTCATGGAGAAATTGACGGCTATGCTTAGACAAAAACTCTTCACATTTTATAAGATATGGGAGCCTTGGATACTCCTCACAAGATGAAGGATCCCCATAAACATTGATCCAGAGAGCGAGCACAGCCCCCAGGACTCCCGAGCTTAAACTCAAACAGTGACAGTTCTGGGAACTGGCCTCCCTGGGTGGGTACAACCCCCCTCCCCCCTCTCTCTTCTTCCTCCCCTGTCCTCCCTCTTTGAGGACCTCACCTTCAATGACAGCTAAGGCTGTCTTTCTTTTCCCCCACAAAAAAGCAAAATGTTCTGTATTAGGCTGTGAAATATGTATGATGAACATGTCTTGTATTGCTGCCTAATAAAACTATTTGGAAAAAAAAAACTGTGATAGTGCTACTATTGCATGGAAACTCCTGTTGAAATCTCTATCACAATTTAACAAATAATTCCCAAAGATTTAATTCAGATGTTGTCCTGCTTTGAATTTGGTCCAGCCATTTTATTTAAAAATTCAAATTTCACTAAAACATTTGGTAAACTTGTAAGCAGTTTGAATATTTATAATGTGTTGCAAAATCACTATTTATATTAATAGAAATATATAACAAAAGCTACATACCATGTGTCTCTGGGAGATTAAACTGAAAGAAAAGATAAATATAAATAATGTGATTAAAGGGAATGCAGCTTTTTAAAAACATTTTCCTTGCTTAATTTGACAACGTCAAATACTTTGACGTAGTATACTAAATATTACTTTTTATATGTTTAGATTCATTATTTTGTGTCCTAACTAAAAACAAATGTTTTAATCTTTTATTATTCTTAGAGTAGAGATAGATATATTTACCAGCAAACTATGCATACAATGCTTTCTATAGGTTTGATTAGCAAAAATGAAGTTGTACTGTAAGTGTAACCCCTCTTTGCCCGGCCTTATGAGGGTCACATCTAAGTATGGTAATATAGATTGGTGCAGGTGTTGGTGCTTAGAGTCTTTCATACCCTTTCTCAAGATTTGGCATCCAGGCTGGCTGGTGTGGTAAGCAGGTAGTAATAAGGATGACAGGAACTTTATTAGACACACAGGTTTATTTATTTAAACAGACGTTCATCATACATATTTCTTCACTGGCTGCTCAGGTAGCTTCCCAGAGAGGCATAAAAATCCTGCAATCTCTTGAAAAAGTATGTGAGTATGGCGGCACTCCATTATAGTACACGTTAATAAATGAAACAATTAATGAAGTAGTGAAAGGGAATGGAGAGAGACCCCTAGCCCCTCAAAACAATAACCAATTTATATAGTGATTCCCGGCACTCAATAAGAAAAAACAGACAAAAGCGTCAATGTTGAAATAGTAACGATGTATTAAAGGAAATGATAAACATCCAGAGCCAACCCTAATAAAGGCTTGGAGGTTTTTTACAGTACATGGAACCTAATAAGTGAACAATGAATAAACAATCAAGAGGGAGAGGGAGGTGGAGGGAATACAAAGGGAACATTACAGAGTGTAAAAACGAAAGGGGGGGGGGGGAAACAACGTATAACAAACGTTAAGGTCAAGGTAATGAAATATAGTGGGGCAACGTTTCGGGGACTACAGCGCCTCTTCTTCAGGTCCATTCCCACGTACTGGGATAGTCTGTGGTACTTCCCAAAATAATATACCTCCACCCAATACACCTCTCAAAGTAAATAACAAAAGGCTTTTAAACAAGCCTATGTCAGCTATACCTATATTAATAGTGTGCAGGAGCAGGGGGTGTCCTGAAATGAACTGCATTGATGTCAGCCTCACGGACCCCCTGCTTCCCGAGTTACAGGCCCAGATATGGGGTGCCGGTATCTCCATTATTTAAATGTCCCGCGTCATGTGACGCTGATGCTTTTAAAAAAGCGGAGACACTGGCATCCGATGCCCCATTCTCGGCCTGTAACTCGGGAAGCAGGGGATCCCACATGCAGAAATCAAAGTGGTTAAGCTAAGGAGACCCCCTGCACACTATTAAAAAAATTACATTAAAGCAACTTCATTACCTTAGTGGCAATCTTCTAAGGCAATGAAGGGGTTAAGGCACAATAGCAGGTTTATTGGGCGCAATTGCCCCCAAAAAACATTGCAATATGTACTACCCACCCATCCCCGGTGCCCCCATCATCCCCTATAAACCCTAATATACATAAAAGTTTTTTTATGCACAGGAATGAAACTAGAGTTTGGCGGGGGGGGGGGGGGGGCTCACGGGTGTCTGAGGTCCAATCCGATGAATATCCCCAATCTGATTGGTTGTATTAAACCATGTGCCATAGTTTTATTTGGGAAAGGATGTGACATCATCCAAAGGGAGTTACATGGTTTACTAAAACCAATCAGATTGGGGATATAGGGGGATATGCACTAAACAGTTATAAGTCATTTTAAGAGCGCAAAGTGGCTTTTAAGGCCGATACAGCCTGCTGCGTGATTCACTAAGCAGTAATAACAGCACTTTATCGGCCCTAAAAGGCATTTTTTCTGGCCTGCATGCAAAACCTGCACGATCAGGCCAAAAAAGGCAAATGTGCGGATTTGTGCCAGTCCGCGGCATTCTCTAAACAGCGCTAACTGAATTGTGCTTTAAAAATGCACCAGAAAAACGTACCAGCTAAAGGCAGATGCCAAAGAACCTGGACTTAGAAAAAATTCCTTGTTTAACTTTTTTCAGGCACACCATCCATACAACAGGCCAGCGGGTGACCCGAGTGATCCCCGCATGGGTCATGGGTGATCGCTGTGGGTGTCCGTGGCCCTCGGGTTGTCCCGCAGAAGTCAGGGGGTCCCCTCTTGCCTGCGGTACCAATGTTCCCCAAAAAAATAAACAATACTTTTAAATAAATACACCCCCTTCCCCCTTACAAATGCAGTACAGTAATGAGCAAAATTATTATTATCCAGATATGGATAATAGTGCATTTGACAATTTTAAATACAACAATAATCAGCATAAATAAAGTACATAAATCTTGCACTCACACTGCCAGGCTACCACGATGAAGGCCGTCCTCATCCTCATCACTGTCCATGTCCTCCATTGCTACAAACAATGCAGAAGAATAAAAAAAGACAATATAATGTCCCCTAACCCTTTAATCACTTTAGCGGTTAGTAACTGTTATAGTACTTAAGGGGTTAACCCACCCTCCCCCACTACCCACCCAGGAGGCCTAACCACTCATCCTTGGGGACAATACCCCCTTCACCCACCCCGCTACCAACAATAAAAACAATACACCCAATGGGGGTTGCCCACGTGTGTCTGGGGGCCCTTGGGTGGCCCTCGCGGGTGTCTGGTATGTTGTCGTGAATATTTCTGTGTCCCCCGGGGTACGTGGAGTTCATTCACATTAATTGAATCGAAGGAGAACCCGTTATTGAATCACAATTAAGTACAGTTGCATGACATCAATCTTCATAACTTCATAGTCTAACTGCAAATGATAGGAGGGGGTTATTTAATGGGCAATCATGAAACAACCTGACAATAATCAAGGCTTCTGCCACACCTCTCTAGAACACACCAATATTTTCTTGTGAATTAACACCTTCATGACTGAACATGTTACATCCAAATGTCATGATTGTGTTATTTTTAACAACATCATCGCTTTGACTGTGGATTGATGAATGGTGTTTATTTTCGGATTACATTTTAAATTACAGTATGTGTGCAACACATCTCATTCAAACTATAATGACTGCTTGGATTAATAAAATTCCCATGTTCTAGATACTATACAACACATGTGGTCTCATTAACTCTAATGTGGTTGATTACTCTGCCTATTTAAAGGATACATGGAAATACTTACCTTGGAGGATGAAATGGAGGACAGAGGCAATTGTGCTGTGATGGAGTTTGTATTGAGGAGGAGGAGAGAGATTATTTTACAATGGCGGGAGAGAAGGGAGAGGAAAGAGAGGAGGGAGAGGCAATTAGAAGTAAGGCGTACATTGGCACCACGTAACTGCAGAACAAGATGCTCCCTAGAGGGGTTAAGTGAGGCCAAGATGATCAACTGCTATCGATTGAGCTCAGCGGCTATCTTGGAACTCTGTGAAGAGTTAAGAGAAGATTTAGAGCCAAAAACAGACAGGAGTCATGCAATGTCTGGCCTTGTTAAATTGCTGAGCTCATTACATTTTCTTGTTTCTGCATCTTTTCAGACAACTGTGGGCATAGTAGGAGGGGTCTCGCAGACAACAGACTCATGGGTCCTTTGCCAGTTTCAATGTGCACTGTCAAGATGCGCTAGGGATTATATACATTTTCCTAGTGAGCATACAGAGTGGCAGGCACTAAAGACTGAATTTTATAATGTATCAGGGTTACCCAATGTGATGGGTGCTATAGATTGCACACATGTTGCGTTTACCCCGCTACGTGCAATTGAGACGCATTTCCGTAACAGGAAACATTACAATTCGCTGAATGCGCAAGTTGTATGTGACGCAAACATGAAAATTCTGAGAGTGTGGTAGCCTTATTCCCAGGTGCCTGCCACGATTCCCATATCCTGTAGAACACTTTAGTCTTCCGTGCATTTGAAGAGGGCGAGTTCGAGGACGGTTGGCTATTGGGTCAGTCAATGTAATACAAACTGCACTTATATCTAAAGTTCATGTATAGGTTAATGTTTCATTCTGTTTTGATAATATATTATGTAACAACAAATCATTTTTTTTTAAATACAAAAACTGTAATCCATGTTAGTGCTGTAGGGAAATGCAGAGCACAGCCGGAGACAACCAGAAGTTCCAGGCAGAAGATTAAAAAATAAAAATCCAGGGCATATCTTTCATAAAGATTAATTTCTCTCAATTTATTGCAAGCTCAAAGAGGATGGTGAAGGTAGATGAAACGCACCTATGAGTTTCATGCCGAGGCCATTTATCAAGGTGCCATTAAAATTTCACACAGTCTTATACAGACAGATTCGCACCGAAACCGGGGATGGAAGTGACGTCATAAGCAGGCGCGATCCAGTACTGAGTTGCGCAGACGCGACGCCCATAATAAAAGAAATACATAAAAAGGGGATACAAATACAGATTACTGTGTAAGACAAATGCCCATGATTAACACAACACAAAAGAATACATAAACAGTATAATAATACACATAAAGAAAATGGATATAAACATAACACAACAACAAAAAATATATGAATATATATATATATATATATATATATATATATATATATATATATATATATATATATATATATATATATATAAATAATGACTGCAGCTTCTATATATAGAAAGCCTATAATACCAATACCTCCAATTTATGGAGATGAAAGTCTAGTGGTATAAAGAAGTATAAGAATAAGAAAATAATTCAAAAGAAAAATTCTCTATAATGTATTCTAGAGTGTTGACAGGGGCATAAATAGAATCTTGGTTTCATCATAATTCCAAAACAGTAACACATTAATACTTTAATAATAATAATAATAGGATAACCTAATGTAATATATGGCAAATAATATTATAAATCATATAAATTACATTATGGGTGTACTGTATCGTAAAAAATTGTACGTAAGAGGACAAGCAGATGCATAAATTATGGTAAGAGGAATGATTACCAACAATTAAATCCAACATAGCAAAAAATACCAGAAAAAACAGAATTGAGGCTATCATGTAAATCTCCATAAATACATAAAAATGTAGATATAACAAAAGAGATGGGTATTACCATCCCATTTATATAAAAGGGAGATATGCATGGTAGCCATTAACAATCTAAAGGGAAGTGGTTTATCTACTAGAATCTTACTAAAGGAAATGACCAAGATCCCAGTCAATATTGAGTCCGAGGGGGGATCTGGTTCTTAGAGTAAAGATCCAGAAGGCTTCTCTTTTGTCTAATACCTTGATTCTGTCACCTCCTCTAGGAAGAGGGGGTATGTGCTGAATGCCCTGGAAAGTAAAGTAATCAATATTACCCCTAGGACAATGGGAAAAGTATTTGGGTACAGGATGGTTCTGATCTTTTTTTATTATGAGTCTAAGATGTTCCATAATTCTAGTTTTCAGACATATTGTGGTTCTGCCCACATACTGCTGCCCACACCCGCAAGTTAGTAAATATATAACAAAGGTGGAGTTGCAGTTGATAAATGAGTAGATTTTATGATTCTCTCGTGTAACAGTTGAAGTAAAGGTAGATAGGGTTTGCCTTCTAGGGTTGATCTTACAGCCATTGCATTTAAATGAGCCTTTAGGCAAAACAGCCTTACTATCAGTCATAGATGTGAAAAGACTAGGTGATAAAAATTTGCAAAGGTTTTAGCATTTCTAAAAATAATGTTAGGACCTGATGCAATGTAAGGCTTCAGAACTGGATCTAGGGTTAGAACTCCCCAATGTTTTTTGAAGATACTTTTTATCTGTTCAGCTTGTGGACGTGATAAATGATGGAGTCTCATTAAGGGAGGAATCCTTAAATGAGCGCTTCAGGAGTAGGGATCTATTCATAGTTGAAACTTAGGAGAGGGACCTGTCTAGATCCCTCCGATTGTACCCCCTCTCCAAGAATCGATTATATAAGTCTTGTGACTGTAGTTTATAATCCTCCTCGCAGAGCAATTGCGACGGGCCCGCATGAATTGGGCTTTCGGTATCATTCCAAACAGTGGCTTTAGGATGGCAACTGCTCGCCCAAAGAAAAGTGTTGGTCAAGCCCAGGGGTACCAGGGTTGGTAGTGTTACTTGCCAGATCCAGGCGTAGAGAAGGTGCCGTAGTAGGGTCCGAAGCCAAGGTCGAGGGTAACAGAGTTCTGTTAGTAGAGGTCCAAGTGCCGAGTTCGAGGGGGTCCGAGAGGTAAGCGTGGTCGAGTGGAAGCCGAGGTCGTAGAGCCAGAGAGGGTAGGAAGACAAGCCGGTTAGGTATCAAAGCTGAAACAGAGAGAGAGCTAGGCACAGTATCCAACAGCACTAGGCAGACGAACTATGCAGAGCGAGGTTGGAGAGGAATCACAGGGGTAATAAAGTGAGGAGGGCCAATGGGAGGAAGGGGCAGAGCAGAGGCATGCCCAGGAGCACTTTGTGATAGGGCAGGGGTTAATGGCCTGGTTTGCTGCAGGTGAACAGTAGGAGGACAAGAGCCTGAGAGCTGGGACGGCCGGGGGGCGGAGCTACACGGCCGGTGCAGTGCATAAATTAAGTTGAGAGGCAAGCTCCCTCTTAGAGAAGTGGGTGCATATCCAGCAGTAGCGTCTGCGGCGTGCGTGAGAGCCGCGGGGGTCGGAGGAGACCGCAGCCAGCTGTACAGGTAAGGAAGGGCAGCGTCGAGGGTGGCGTGTGCCCTGATTCCTGACAATAACCCCCAGCAATCACAGAGTCCTGCCGCAGAGTTCTGTTCTTGGTTCCGATGTGATAAGACTCTTTTTGTTCCAGGATTGTGCTGCTGCTCTTGTCTGCTATTAGAAGCATGATGGAAGTCCGCTCACATTCTAGAATGAAAAACGAAAGACAACGGGGATAGCCTGGGTGGCATGTATATAGGGTTTGAAAGCCTATCTCCAACATACCCACCCAATCCCCCTCGTGGGAATATTCTCATTCCCTAATCCCCTACTTGCCCACAGTTTGGAGAGTGGCCACTCTAGGGATTTCCTGTTCACACAGAGTCTGTGCGACAACGCCACCTTGGCTACTTAGCATAGGTGCTTGGCTACTTAGCATAGGTGCACTCCCATCTTTACATGGCCTCTCTCAGGCTGGGAGGGAAACTCAGGGTGTGAGCTAGCCCAGATGGTCAACAGGATTTCCTATTTAGCATCCATTCTGGCCAATATACACATCCTGACTCTGGAGCTTTCATATGCAACACTTCCCGAGACTCAAAGGCGTTGGCCCAGCTTGTGATCTTTGAAGCTTGCATAGGAATGTGACCCAGTTCATAGGTGTCAAAACATTTGGTTCTTGTGTGCATTTTAATGACAGGAGAGAAAAAAATCCTCCTGCTTGTCCCTTTTAAAACCTGCAGCAAAAATACACATGATTGAAAATACATGTTCCCCGTATCTCACAATTATATTTTTCATATGTGTGTGCTTGGGATGTACTCTACTGCAAGCACATACAATCCTGCAAAATGGGGACAACAAGGGACAAAAGGGAAAAATAAGACATGTACAGTGCATAAAAAATTAATCCCTTCATCCCCAATACGAAATAAGGGTAACCAGCCGAGCACACTGCTTTTATTAATGCGCTGATTACCCCCATTTTCGCCATAGTGAGCTTGACACCTGAGAGGGAGGGGCCACTAATCTCCAACAGCTGAGACCAGCTGACAATAAGTTAAACAACACACAGAACCACGTGAAGCTCATTTTGGGAACCCCTGAGCCCCCACAAAAATATATGTGTATATAAGTATATAAAAGGTGCTACTGAATGTGGCGGATGCATAAAACAAAGAACAAAAAAGCCCAATGCCACTTCAAATATGACAAAAATATACAGTAAATTACTTATATATTTTCTTGATAAAGGGTAATTTAGTTTAATCCTTTGGCCAAAGCGTCGTAAGCCTGTGAGCCACATCAAGGCAGACCCTGCTCACAGGTCCAAACAGGTCCTTCCAGATAAAATACTAATATACCTATACTAAGATTAAAATTCACATTTACCTATATTAGAAGGACCAACATTGGATCCATATTCAGTAAAATGAAAGAGACCTGTTAACTAGGGCAGTGGGGAGAAATGTTTTTTTTTTTTAATAGAGCCACAAGTGATTTTTGGAGCACCATTCTTCACTACATACCTACTGTATAATCCATGTTAGAAAGCTTTAAATTTTAAGGAAATATTAATCACACAATAGCGAATTAGTGGGAAAAACAATAATTGCTCACATATTGCACTATTAATACTATAGCCACTAGAGGTGTCATGTTTATAATGTTCAACGGATGTCCTCATGACACTATCTCAAAGCTATTAAATTATTAATATTGCATTTAATGTAATGTGTGGAACATTCTTCAATCACTTTCATGTACTAGGACAAGTCAACAGGCAATGTTTTGAATATTTGTTATGTATTATATCAACATTTATGTGTTTTAACTGTCTTATACAGTAGGTGACTCGGGATATGGAATCCGGCCCTGGCTCTTGACCCCACTGGGTAATACTCAAACCCCTACAGTAGAATGTTATAATGCGGCCCACGTCTCCACCCGCTCGGTAATTGAGAGGACATTTGGACAGTTGAAAAGTCGCTTCAGATGTTTTTACAGATCTGGTGGGGCCCTACAGTATTCACCATATAAGGTTGCTGATATAGTGGTTTCTTGTTGCATTCTGCACAATATTACACTACATCACAATCTTCTAGCAACATTCGGGAGGATCTAGAGGAGGATCCACCCGTGCCTCCTGCAGAGGTTAGGGAGCATACAGCCAGTGGGGTGGAGACCCGCCGGACTGTAATTGAAAATTATTTCACATGTAAGATTTTCATTTACATAGAAGATAATCTATACTCATCTCGTGATGTGTGTCACATTTCATTGTGTGTATCTAATCATAGGATCCTGCTCTCTGAATTGGAATGCACATTTTCGACTGAATTAACACAAGTTCACGTGAGAACGGTATGTGAGTGTTTAAAACATTTGTCCTTCCCTAAATCAAGTTTCCCACCCCACGCTTACAATGTGTGCATCATACAATGCAGAATGTTGTGAAAGAAGATAAGAGATATTGCTGTACTGAGGAATATGCAGAGACTGTTATATTTAGAATTACCAAGTACTGGACATTTAAATATATTTAATGTTTATCACCTTTTTTCTTCAGAATAACCATTAAAAAAATCATTACAATTAGTTATGAGGAGTTGTGATCGCAAATATGTTGTTAATTGTTATTGTTCACATTCCTTACTTAATTGTATAATTGACACTTAATGAACAATTACAACATACATTCTTTTAATATGCCTGCAGGAGTATGAGCTGCTTACATGGGGATATCTTGTATCAGTATGTATGTTCCTGGTATGTGTCCCTAACAATAGTGAGATTAGTTTGATCGCAACTTGACACACAGCAATGGACATATTTCATGTGAATGCTTCATACAATTACTCATGTTGAAGTTTCATGAATACATGACAATTCTAGGATAACACATTGTGTAGTCCTTCACACAATGTAGTAAAACATTATTCCTAGTATTTATGACTCGTGTAAAGGGGCAGACCATTAGCTATCCATGAAATGGTGCACAGACACAATGTTTATATTTCAAACGTTTATTGTCATGTTCCAAAAATAATTAGTATCTATTCTAATTATTTAGAAATTACATTAATAGATGTAATCTAAAATTTCTAAAATACATATTATAGAATATCTGATTTTCTTTTAAAAAAATACTAAGTTATCGTGGACAGTTTACTTTGTCTCATAGCATGAGTAACAATGTTAAGGCTGCGATCCCAGTGACTGCTACTGCACGCCTCAGCGTGCGCTGTGCATTCAACCTCCACCCCCCCAGTCAGGCCAGTCCTAGTTAGTACCCTGTCGCGCACATTTCCCCTGCGGTTTTCAGGCAGGCTGTGAAATTTGAACACAAAGTTTGCGACGGAGGCTTGGCCACGCCCCCGCCGACAGTTCAGCCAATGAAGGCGAACCAGCCGCGGGACGTCATGGCCACGCCCCCGCAAACCCACCAGCACGCCCCCACCCATCGCAAACGTTCCATCTCCTCTCAGACCGCAGATCGCGGTGTAGTGCTATGCACACGCAGTCCCCCCAATGGGTGCGCGTGTCACAGTGCTGACTGGGGACTCACCCTAAGTATAAAATGGTTAACTTCATGTTTTTATGATGTGCGCAGGATGCAAAAGGTGTAAGTTGTTCTGTGTTTGGATACTTCCATTCACATGATCTTCTGGCTGTGGAATGGAGATGTCAACATCTGTGAAAGAAGTAGATATGTAATGTTACTTATAAATGTACATGTTTCACAAAAAAATTACAGCTGCATAGAAACACACATACAGCTGAAGCAGCCATTATTCGAATAAATCACGTGGTGTATACATAGAAATACCCATGTCATGGCGCGTAATGTTTTCCAACAGTATGGCCTTAGACGCGTGTTGACTCGGGTTTCAATCGTGTGCAGAAACTTGCATTTTAGCGCGGGCTGAAATACAGTCGAGAAACTCAAGTGGGGGATCGCAAGTTGCTGTCTTAAAAATCTAATAGCAATTCAACCTGTCTTTTATTGCCGTACAGTTCAGCAAGTGTGTGTGTAATTGTAACTTGAAGATTAATGTTACGAGTTCATACTGTATAGTGTACATGGAAAAGAAGTCCTTTATGAGGCTCCTTAGCCATACACAGATTAAAAATATGATGAAACATATACAGGATAATAAAGGGAAAATAAGTAATATAAAATACATTGTCGCTTCTTCTTCCGAATGTAAAATATTTTTTCTGCTCATGCGTGTACAGTATGTCTAAATGGAACCTTGTTGAAAAGCATATTCGAGACATCACATTTCTATATGTATTATTTTTTATTTATTAATCAATACTTTTGCTAGTCTTGCTCTTTTCAAACTGTTTTTATTTTATGTGCATGCGTGTACTGTACATAGTTTCATTGGAACTTTGTTGAAAAGCACATGTGTGACATGCCTTAGGCCAGGCCTGCACAACATATGGCCTGCAGCCCGCGATGAGATTAAAAAAAAAAACTTTTTAAAAAAAATGGCGGCGATTCCCCGTGGTCCCGGGGGTGATGTGAGGTGCATTGAGGTGAGGTGCATTGAGGTGAGGTGCATTGAGGTGAGGTGCAGGGGGTGAGGTGCAGGGGAGGGGAGGTGCAGGGGAGGTGAGGTGCAGGGGAGGTGAGGTACAGCGGAGGGGAGGTGCAGGAAGGGTGATGTGAGGTGCAGGGGGTGAGGTGCAGGGGTGATTAGATGTGCAGGGGGTGGGTGATTGGAGGTGCAGGGGGGGTGATTGGAGGTGCAGGGGGGGTGATTGGAGTTGGGGGGGGTGATTGGAGTTGCAGGGGGGTGATTGGAGGTGATTGGAGGTGTGGGGGGGGGTCATTGGAGGTGCAGGGGGGTCATTGGAGGTGTGGTGGGGGTCATTGGTGATGCAGGGGGGGTCATTGGAGGTGCAGGGGAGGGTGGTTGGAGGTGTATGGGGGTGATTGGAGGTGCAGGGGGCATGATTGGAGGTACAAGGGGGGAGAGTGATGTGAGGTGCAGGGGGGGGAGTGATGTGAGGTGCAGGGGGGGAGAGTAATGTGAGGTGCAGGGGGGGAGAGTTAAGTGAGGTGCAGGTGGGAGAGTGATGTGAGGTGCAGGGGGGAGAGTGATGTGAGGTGCAGAGGGGAGAATGATGTGAGGTGCAGGGGGGGAGAATGATGTGAGGCGCGGGGGGGAGAACGATGTGAGGAGCAGGGGGGGTGGGATGTGTGTGGTGTGCAGGGGGGTATTGTGTGTTTGTGGAGAGGGAGTATTATGTGTGTGGGTGAGGGGGAGAGATGGGGGTATGAGAGATAGATGGGGAGTATCGCAAAGGTTGATAGTGAGGGGTTCTGGGGGAGATATAAGGATGATGATGAGAGGTTCTGGAGGAGAGATGAGAAGTCGCCGCTAGCGCTGAGTCTGCTGATGCTTGGAGAGCGGTCCAAGCATGAGTGCCGAGTGTCCTATTGTACGTGGGCGCGGGGGAGGGGGGAGAGGGAGTGGGGTACATTGCGGGCCAGCTGAGCGTGCGGTAAGCAAGAGTTAATTAAATGTGCAAGTGTACTGTACTGTACTGTACAGTATGTAAAAAAGTATTGGATATGAAAACAGCAGCATACTGTTTAAGGTTTTCTATAAAGCTCACAATTATTCTATCCTAATCAATAATAATTGCACTGTCACTAAATTGTTGCCTCCAGTACTTGGAATTTTAAATCAGATTCATCAATGTGCAAGCAACGTTTCAGATATTATACTGTAGGTCCATCGACATCCCTCCATTTGCCGTTCTCCACTGGCTGACAAAGTTTATTTTCTGAGGAAAAATAAAATTATTACTGGTACAGTACTGTACTGTATATACACATTTTATAAAACATACATATAAGTACCGAACTGTATAACATTTCACATAATAGTTCCTTCAAGAAGGCTACAAGAATTTTCATGAATGGCTCGGGGGGAGAGGGGGTGTTGATAAGCGGTTGCATTACGCTGTCTTGTTACTTTTGCTTGCGAGGTGGGTGGGGGTGGAGATGTGATGATACGCATATGCGTTTCAACAAGGTACCATTAGACATACATGCATGGCCTAGCTGTCCACCAATTGTTCAGTATCTACTATAGTAACTGCTCAGCCAATCATACTGTATTGCTGGACTACTTTTCTAGAATTGTGAATAAAATAATACAACTAAATAACCTTGAGCAAAGCGATTGATTACAGAAGAATGGACCGATCTGCAGTAACTAATCACTTGTCTGTGTGCATAATGTATTGATATTTTAAAAAAAGAATAAAATACGGCAGCTTGAACTGCAGGTAGTGTAAGTAATACACATAGTGTAATACAGGTAGTGTAATACAGGTAGTTACTGTAGTAAATTATACTGTATTTACCTTCATTATAGACTTTGTCAAACGGGTTGTGATGATCCACTGTCAGTCCCGTAGTCTTCTTTATACCATTAGTTGACAGGTGACAGCGGGCCTGCTACACCTGTAGTTGACAGCTGATGAAGCTGGAAATATATTTCGTACATGCAAGCTTGCTGGTATCTGGGCTGGAAGTTTTGCAGGAATCCTGGTGGGGACAGATAGCAAGGGTTGCCGTCACCAGGTTTTCACTGACGGTCAGACAGACCGTTATTGTCAGCCGGTGCTGGTGCTGGCCTGGGATTGACAAATCTTATTTGTAATTAACATGACTTTTCTCCTTTTGAAGTCTCCATGATCAAAGATACTGGAAAAATCTAGCACCACACACCAATACCACCTGTAACTCTGTGTGCAGGGGCAATACGGAAAAAAAAAACGGATCACTACTTAACTTTTTCCTTATTGCATGCGTCCACACATGAGCATCAGGTACAAATTTGTAAAAGTCATAATTTGAGATAAAAAATTGATAGATTTCACCAACTGTGGCCATTTTATCATCTGCTGCATTAATTGCTGATCATATTAAAAAAGCATAAGTACAGTCAGGTCTTTGCACACGTACTGCAGTGTACTCATTGCGTCCAGCAATTGTGAATGAATGTAAAAAAGAAACAGAGCATTGAGTTTTTATTATGAAACGCCTAAATTGATACAGTAACTTCTTCAGTACCGAGGTCAAATCACAATGGACCACTGTGTTTTTTTTTTTTTAAACACCTGCAAGTCGACACATTACTGTAGCACAAGTACTGTAGTGTACACATTAGAATTCATTACAATTCATGAATATCTGCCACCTGGCGGGTACGCAAAGAATTGCCCCCAATTAAATCCGAACCATTATAATTAAACAGATGAACCGTGAATCAACCGCGGTTTAACCGCGGTTGCTGGGCGGCGTGAATGCAGCATGAACTCAATGTAGTGCTCGTGGAATTCAGGATATGCAACCACAACACCCCTGAGAAGTTTTAGAATACAGTAAATGCTGGTGCAGCAGTACATTTACAGTATTATTACCCACTGTCACTCTCTCCCTGTCCACTACTCCTGCTACCCTCCCCCACCTGCACTAGCAGCACGGGATGTACTGTACCTGCACGGGATGTACCTGCACTGCCAGCACGTGAAGTATCTGCACTGCCAGCACTGCCAGAACGTGAAGTACCTGCACTGCCAGCACGTGAAGTATCAGCACTGGCACAACGTACCATACCTGCACATGCCACTCCTCTTACACGCTCCACCACTCCTCTAGCCACCGCCACTCCACCACTCCTCTAGCCACCGCCACTCCACCACTCCCACACTCCACCACTCCTCCAGCCACTGCCACTCTACCACTCCCACACTCCTCCATTCCTCCAGCCACCGCCACTCCACCACTCGAACGCTCCTCCACTCCCCCAGCAACAACCACTCCACCACTCCCACGCTCCTCCACTCCTCAACTCCACACAAATACCCAGTAAGCTCATGTAAGCCTCAAAATATATATGTGAAAAAGGGGAGAAAAGGAACCCGCTTAAGAGCACTCAGGTATACCATATGAAAAATAACAATTTATTAATTGATACATAGAAGATTTAGAAAACAGTACAAGATTAAAAACAATTTTAAGGCTAGGACCCCTGTCATGGATACTACCCAATGGAAACACTTTAGCAAAACTAAGGGATAAACTCACAATGTAAACCCTAATGTCATATATAGACAATGATATCCAAAACACTTAAATAGGCAGAAATCTCAAATACAGGCTGTTATATTTACAAGCACCTATGGCATGCATACAATATAGTGCATCCTAAAGGACATAGGGGGCTATGCCCTAAGCTCCGAGCTTTCGCGCCGGCCTGAAAAAAATTAGCACGTCCGATAAAAAATGAAGCCGGCGGCGCGATTCACTAAGGCCCTCAGCCCATTTTTTATCGGACGCGCCCAAAACTGGCTTATCGTGCGTGCAATGTATTTTCCCCCTGCTATCGCACTTAAAGTTCCCGTACGCAAGCTAATTGAAAAAAAAGCCGCTTGTAACATTTGCATGGAGATTTGCCATCTCCATGCAAGGCTGTAACAGGCGATCGTACAATAAATAAATAAATTTAATTATAGTGTACATGAGCAGGGGGTCTCCCGAGCTGAACCGCATTGGTTTCAGGTCCGAGGACCCACTACATCAGGAGATACAGGCCCCGTTATGGGGTGCAGGTATCCCCTGCAGAATTTCAATGTCCCGGTCACGTGACGCGGACGCTTGAAAGTGCAGGGGATACCGGCACCCCATAATGGGGCCTGTATCTCCTGAAGTAGGGGGTCCTCGGACCTGAAACCAACGCGGGTCAGCTCCGGAGACCCCCTGCACATCACCACTATAATTAAAATGTGTATTAAAAAAAGAATTATCAAACATCAATACACGACCCCCCTCCCGCCCTACTCCCTAACTCATACAGTACAATAATGTGCAAAATAACTATTATCCAGATATGGATAATAGATTATTTGCCCATTATTAAACACTGCATTAGCATACCTAAATAAAGTCAATAAAAACAGCAGCCAGCTAATCCAATGAATACAAGCAGTAACACCATCAACAATGAATTAATTAAACCATTAACCAATGAAACCAATTAATTCCTAAACCAACTCAAAATGAATAGTAACACTAACCAATCAAACCAATTAATTACTACAACATTAATGAATGTAACATTAAAAGACAAATAAATACATTCAAACAATCTCTGAAAGAACCATAAAACGCTTTAGCCAACATCATACAACATTAACTACAAACGAACACCAATCACAAACATTTTATTACATTAAGCATTAAAAATACAAACAATTACATCCACGTAAGAAATTGACATTAAAAAAACCAACAGCAATACCAAGGCAGAACTGCCCCCCAAATATTGTAATAATAATATATTAATCTGTACCCTAAAGTGGTACAGATTAATATATTATCAGTCAATGTGCCTGCCCCAAAAAATCAACAATCACATCCAATGAGCAAACCTGTAAAAAAAGACATTTACAAACATTCTATATATTACTTACCATTAGTAGCGGTGGCCCTCCGACTCCCGGGGTAACAGGAAGCTGACGTACCTTGAAGGCCTCCAACAGCATCCGATGCCATCCGCCATGAAGATCAGGCTCAGGTACCCCAATCTTCTTTGTCCTTTCTTTAATCACCTTCTTCTATCTTCAGTAATGAAAAGTTCAGTCCGCGCTCTGGCTCTTTAAACTTGGAGTGTTGGTCCCTCTCAGTTCTTTTGCTGCTTCTGTGTTTATGAGGTGTCTCCCCCACCTCCAAATGTGGTCTCCACCGGAACCCCGATGGTGGTACCAATATCAGCAAAACAAGAAAAAACACAAAAGCGCACCAAGATGAGAGATAGATATTGTATTAGCAACAAATAATAAAATTAGTAACTTACATATAAAATTTCTTTAATAATCCCCGATTCTGGTGTCTATCACAGGAGTAGGGCATCACATAGGAAGTATGAAGGGTAATCTCAGTTCTGAGAGATCAGACCCGCGCGCTGGGGCTGTCTCTGTTCACTCTCCTGTCCTCCACGTGTGGTAGCGTGGTGCAGAGTGTAGCACACATGTGCAGGAACCGGGGCCTTCAATAGGTGTCCTTAGGATGCCTGTCCGTTTTTGATAGCATAGAAACGATCGGAAATAAGCAGGAACGGTACACTTGAGTGTGTACTGGTGGTGGGTAGTAAAACCGCCAGCCACAACAGTCGCGACGCGTTTCGTTTAACAAAGTAAACTTCTTCAGGCGATATCTGGGACACCTGTTTAGGGGTCCTTTATAGGTCTAATTCTGTGCGTCATTGGTTAATACCTAATGGCTGCATGGCCAATCAGGCTCATATACTGATAGGGGCGGGCCACAATAGGAAGACCTCCCTGTTAGTGCATTTAATCCAGTAATGAATTACACTAATTGAGTATATATATAAGTGTAAATAGAAAGGTAAACAGACCTTAAAGGGGAGCCAAAATCATGTGTCCCAAATAGTCAAGTGCAATAAAATATGCATAGTAGTAGCATAAAAAACAAAGTATATGTGCATACTGGATAACAACATTAATAACATTAAATGACATATAAATAACTTTTAAAATATGGGAAATAGAACAAATGGAAAGGTGGGTGGGGGGAGGGGAAGAATTGAAGAAAAAGTGGGGAAAAAAAAAAAAAAAAAAGGGCTTATAAAATGAATAAAAACCACTGTAATGATAAAGTAGCTAAAAAAATCAGATAAAAAACAGATAAAAAAGGGTATTAGACCAATGTTTGTATCAAATTGCAGTATGCATGGTTTCACCTCAAAAAAGGGGTTAATTCCACATAGTCGTTCAAGCCCCCCGGGTACTTGGATTGGAGGGTAAATATCCAGAATTGCTCCCTTTTTGAAATCTGAAGATCTATGTTACCAGCCCGTACATTAGTTGTTATATGTTCGATGCCCATATATTTAACCCCTATAGTGCTACACTGATGGACATCCTTAAAGTGTGACAACAGATGTGTCAATGGTTTATTAGATGCCAGTAGCTTGGGAATATTAGTGATATTTCTGAGGTGCTCCATCACTCTAATTTTGAGCTGACGTTTAGTACGGCACACATACTGTAAACCACATCCACATTGCAGGATATAAATGACATGAGTGGTTACGCAATCGATGTAGCTACCAATTTCATTAGTTTGATAGCTTCGTTGCAAGGTTGAATGATAATTTGTTCAATCTCACTTTTACCAGTGAAATAAATCCAAGTAAGATCATCTTCTTGGACTTAGAAATTTACATAATCAACAACGAGTTACACACGAAAACCCATTTTAAGAACACTAATGTTAACTCCTTTCTACACCCAGAAAGTGGACATGAAAGGAGATGCATTAATAACATCCCATTCAGCCAGTTTTTGCGCATTAGGCGTAACTGTGCTGATATAGAAACGTTCAAGGTACAATCTCAAATACTCTTTGAGCGTTTCTTTCAAAAGGGCTATGATGTGACTCTTATAGATAGAGCCTACAAAAGAGCATTAAACATTAATAGGAAGAAACTGATTCAACCTAAGAATAGTAAACCCAATGGTAAACAAAAGTGTGTTTCCACTGGAAAGACACTAGTTCAACCATTGGAGAATCCAGTGACTAATGGCTCTCTTATCACATTGCCCACTTCAGATTCCAGTGAAACAGACCATAAAAATAATAAAAGGAAGAATGAGAAACATGCACCATATTTCGTAACAAAATTTAATAGTTCTCATAGAAAGATCAAATATATTTTGAACAAATACTGGTACATTTTGCAGATGGATCCAATCTTGGCAAAACCTTTACCAGAAAGACCAATGATTGTGTTCACAAAATCCGACAATCTAAAAAGTATCTTGGCCCCTAGTCTCCTCAAAGGCAGTGATTCAAACAAAAAGAAAGATCTTAGGGAGATGTTAGGCATTAAAGGTAACCACAGATGCAATAGGTGCAAAATCTGTCCACGAATGCTTACTCAGGATTACTTTAAATCTAAAGCGACAGATATTAGATATGAAATTAATAGCTACATCGATTGCGTAACCACTCATGTCATTTATATCCTGCAATGTGGATGTGGTTTACAGTATGTGGGCCGTACTAAACGTCAGCTCAAAATTAGAGTGATGGAGCACCTCAGAAATATCACTAATATTCCCAAGCTACTGGCATCTAATAAACCATTGACACATCTGTTGTCACACTTTAAGGATGTCCATCAGTGTAGCACTATAGGGGTTAAATATATGGGCATCGAACATATAACAACTAATGTACGGGCTGGTAACATAGATCTTCAGATTTCAAAAAGGGAGCAATTCTGGATATTTACCCTCCAATCCAAGTACCCGGGGGGCTTGAACGACTATGTGGAATTAACCCCTTTTTTGAGGTGAAACCATGCATACTGCAATTTGATACAAACATTGGTCTAATACCCTTTTTTATCTGTTTTTTATCTGATTTTTTTAGCTACTTTATCATTACAGTGGTTTTTATTCATTTTATAAGCCCTTTTTTTTTTTTTTTTTTTTTCTACCTCCTTTTTTTTTTTTTTTTTTTTTTCCCACTTTTTCTTCAATTCTTCCCCTCCCCCCACCCACCTTTCCATTTGTTCTATTTCCCATATTTTAAAAGTTATTTATATGTCATTTAATGTTATTAATGTTGTTATCCAGTATGCACATATACTTTGTTTTTTATGCTACTACTATGCATATTTTATTGCACTTGACTATTTGGGACACATGATTTTGGCTCCCCTTTAAGGTCTGTTTACCTTTCTATTTACACTTATATATATACTCAATTAGTGTAATTCATTACTGGATTAAATGCACTAACAGGGAGGTCTTCCTATTGTGGCCCGCCCCTATCAGTATATGAGCCTGATTGGCCATGCAGCCATTAGGTATTAACCAATGACGCACAGAATTAGACCTATAAAGGACCCCTAAACAGGTGTCCCAGATATCGCCTGAAGAAGTTTACTTTGTTAAACGAAACGCGTCGCGACTGTTGTGGCTGGCGGTTTTACTACCCACCACCAGTACACACTCAAGTGTACCGTTCCTGCTTATTTCCGATCGTTTCTATGCTATCAAAAACGGACAGGCATCCTAAGGACACCTATTGAAGGCCCCGGTTCCTGCACATGTGTGCTACACTCTGCACCACGCTACCACACGTGGAGGACAGGAGAGTGAACAGAGACAGCCCCAGCGCGCGGGTCTGATCTCTCAGAACTGAGATTACCCTTCATACTTCCTATGTGATGCCCTACTCCTGTGATAGACACCAGAATCGGGGATTATTAAAGAAATTTTATATGTAAGTTACTAATTTTATTATTTGTTGCTAATACAATATCTATCTCTCATCTTGGTGCGCTTTTGTGTTTTTTCTTGTTTTGCTTCTTCTATCTTCATCTGTAACCATTTCTTGTTCTTCTTTATGTTCTTTCTTCATCTGTCAATCCAAAATACCCCATGTTAAATCCCAGCTGATGCTGTCTCGTCGGCTTCTTGGGTTCAAATAAGGCGTCACGGCCTTAAATATGGCTAGTGACGTCACATTTAGCCTCAAAATGGTTAACAGCCACCTGATTGGCTGTTCAAACCATGTTCCGACTTTAATTTTTTTTTTTTACATGACGTCACTTAAAGGGAATGATGCCAGCCAATCAGAATGGCTGTGCTTCATTTGCCTTTAAGATGACGTCACGAAGCCGGCGTCACACGGTATTTCAGCCAATCAGATTTTGGGAACCAATTCCACACTCTGATTGGCTAAAATACCATGTGACGCCGGCCATCTTGGATTTCGTGACGTCATCTTAAAGGCAAATGAAGCACAGCCATTCTGATTGGCTGGCATCATTCATTCCCTTTAAGTGACGTCATGTAAAAAAAAATAATTAAAGTCGGAACATGGTTTGAACAGCCAATCAGGTGGCTGTTAACCATTTTGAGGCTAAATGTGACGTCACTAGCCATATTTAAGGCCGTGACGCCTCATTTGAGCCCAAGAAGCCAACGAGATAGCATCAGCTGGGATTTAACATGGGGTATTTTGGATTGACAGATGAAGAAAGAACATAAAGAAGAACAAGAAATGGTTACAGATGAAGATGGAAGAAGGTGATTAATGAAAGAAAAAAGAAGATTGGGGTACCTGAGCCGGATCTTCAAGCCGGATGGCATCGGATGCTGTTGGAGGCCTAAAGGTACGTGAGCTTCCTGTTACCCCGGGAGTCGGAGGGCCACCGCTTCTAATGGTAAGTAATATATAGAATGTTTGTAAATGTCTTTTTTTACAGGTTTGCTCATTGGATGTGATTGTTGATTTTTTGGGGGAGGCACATTGACTGATAATATATTAATTTGTACCACTTTAGGGTACAGATTAATACATTATTATTACAATATTTGGGGGGCATTTCTGGCTTGGTATTGCTGTTGTTTTTTTTAATGTCAATTTCTTATGGGGATGTAATTGTTTGTATTTTTCCTGCTTAATGTAATAAAATGTTTGCGATTGGTGTTTGTTTGTAGTTAATGTTGTATGATGTTGGCTAATGCGTTTTATGGTTCTTTCAGAGATTGTTTGAATGTATTTATTTGTCTTTTAATGTTACATTCATTAATGTTGTAGTAATTAATTGGTTTGATTGGTTAGTGTTACTATTCATTTTGAGTTGTTTTAGGAATTAATTGGTTTCATTGGTTAATGGTTTAATTAAATAATTGTTGATGTTGTTACTGCTTGTATTGATTGGATTAGCTGGCTACTGTTTTTATTGACTTTATTTAGGTATGCTAATGCAGTGTTTAATAATGGGCAAATAATCTATTATCCATATCTGGATAATAGTTATTATGCACATTATTGTACTGTAGGTGTTAAGGGGGGTGTATTTAGTTAGAAATAATGTTTAGTATTTTTGTTGGCACAACATTGGTACCGCAGGCCCGTGGGTACCCCAGGACTCCCTTGGGGACCCGGGACGGCCGTGGGGTCAGCCGGGGACACCCGCACGACCCTCGGCCTCCCTCGGGAACCCTGCGGGGTCAGCCAGGGACACCCGCCGGCCTGTTGTATTGGTTTTGCGCCTGCAAAAAGGTAAACAAATTTTTTTTTCTAAGTCCAGCTTTTTTTTATCACCTGCCTTTAGCTGGTGAGCTTTATTCAGAGCAACTTTAACATACGATCAGTTTGCGTTGCTTAGTGAATCCCGCAGAAGGGCAGGATTCAGCGCAAACAGCTGATCGTACGATCAAAGTTGGACTTCGAAAAAATTTAAAGGAAAAGCCCGTTTTAGAGTGCAAGGTGCCTGTTTGCGCGGCTTAGTGCATAGCGCTCGGCGGACCTTCACGTTCTAAAAGCACTTTGCGCTCTTAAAATGACGTATCACTGCTTATTGCATAGCCCCCATAGAGTGATAAGTCAGTATATACTTGACTACCTCAACAAGCATAAAGTCTGCTTCCTAAAAACAGATATGAAAACCAAGACCAACAGCAAAAAAATCCCTGAGGGAAATTGGTAACAGTGCTAAGAGGGTCACTCCAAACATAGAACAATTCACATGCAAATGACATGAATAGAATGCAACCTCTCAATAGAGTGCTGGTTAAACAACCTGTGTATTGCAAGTGTAACTGTAATGAAAAAGTGTTTCAATGTCCAGAAAAAATCATAGCAGTAGTGTTAGGTAGCATAATTACGTGATAGCATAATACAGGGGTCCTGCCTAGCACCCCCACTCTACGCGTTTCGTCAGAGGACTTAGACTTGGAGTGGTGAGGAAGCTAGGACAGAACACTGTTTAAAAAGGGTTGATTTTCGCGCCAAATGAGGAGGTAAGCAGCTGTATGTAATCTTTACTGTGAGTAGTAGTCAGTGCTTCTGCGTGTCAGGGTGGAACGCATGGTGTCAACAACTAGTTCCTGTATGATTGTTCGAGTATATCACTTGCATGGAGTGGTGGCGGGGATGCGGAGTCGTTTCTTGGGTGCTCGGCTCGTGACTGGGTCGACGGGAGTGTGTAGTAGTCTGTGCCTTCTTTGGACCATCAACCTGAGACCTATGGGTTAAAGATCTATACTATGACCAGCATCCTTCACAAAGACTTATGATATGACACATCACAATGGACTCAGAGCAGCTATTATGCTCCTGGACATTTATCTAGACTAAGCTTATTGCTATATATCATCTACCCTCCTTTTACACTTATTTCTATTCATTTGTGTGAGCAAACCTCCCCTAGTAAGATAATTTGGGGTTCGGTCATTCTCTTATGATAACACATTTTTTGTGGTCAATTTGGCTGATAGATGTGAGGCTTTGTATATATATATATATATATATATATATATATATATATATATATATATTTTTTTTTTTTTTTTTTTGAGACATCATCAACCTGCTTAAAATACGATTCTAGAGTTCCCCTTGAGCATGCGTGAGTTTTATGTATTATGCTTAATGCAGATATGTAAGTGTATTATATATACATTGTAGGGTGACCATAACATTGTCACCAACTATGCGTAAGAACGCTTCTTGATGGATCTTGACGAATTAGTATAGTGGATGAGTGATTTTCGCATTGCGCTGCTTTGCGCATGTGCACTATGCGATATGGCATTATGCAGGCTGTCTTGGTACTCATAGAAGTCTCTCATCTGTCTTGGCTGCTCTGCGCATGTCCTTTATGCTAACGATACGCATGCACAATACCCGTTAAGCTTGTACAAGGGGAGAATATGCCTCTGCAACGTGCCGCACGAACTCCTGTGTTGCGGCTCTGATGCGCATGCGCATTACAGATTGTGAAGTCATACAGGAACTAGTTGTTGACACCATGCGTTCCACCCTGACACGCAGAAGCACGGACTACTACTCACAGTAAAGATTACATACAGCTGCTTACCTCCTCATTTGGTGTGAAAATCAACCCTTTTTAAACAGTTTTCTGTCCTAGCTTCCTCACCACTCCAAGTCTAAGTCCTCTGACGAAACGCATAGGAGTGGGGGTGCTAGGCAGGACCCCTGTATTATGCTATCACGTAATTATGCTACCTAACACTGCTGCTATGATTTTTTCTGGACATTGAAACACCTTTTCATTACAGTTACACTTGCAATATCCAGGTTGTTTATCCAGCACTCTATTGAGAGGTTGCATTCTATTCATGTCCTTTGCATGTGAATTGTTCTATGTTTGGAGTGACCCTCTTGCACTGTTACCAATTTCCCTCAGGGATTTTTTTGCTGTTGGTCTTGGTTTTCATATCTGTTTTTAGGAAGCAGACTTTATGCTTGTTGAGGTAGTCAAGTATATACTGACTTATCACTCTATGGGCCTCATGCAGTAAGCGTCGATTATGTGAAATCGGCAATCTTACCGATTAGTCATGTTATTGGCGTTTTTTCCTCTCCGTATGCAGTAAGTGCCGAATACATTCAAAATCAACCCGAAAACAAATCCGCCCACTCTCACGATGATTAGCCGATCACACACAGGTGTATCGGCGTGCGTGGCGCGGTGCTGATAGGTTGCCCAATCACAAATCTTGCTGAATCAGGCGAAACAAGCATGTTTTGGATTGCGCGCCATATTTAAAGGCAACGTGTACTGCTAATCATTCTCTGTGTTGTTGGGAGTGAGAGAGAGAGAGACGCACAGAGCTGGCTGTTTGAAGATTTGCATATTGACTGAGAGACTTGTTGTGTATTGGGTGAGCTTTGTCCATTGTTGTTTTGTTTACATCTTTGTCTTGTTTTATATGTGGAAGTGTTTCGTGTGATTGGCTGTACATTTATTGTCTGTTTTTTGTGAGTGCTGGAAGTATGCCCGCAAAGCGTGGGAAGAGTGATGCTGGTGGGAGTGCTACTCGTGGGAGTACGCGTCGGAGTGAACGTACTGTTCAGGGGAGTGATGTTGCTGAGAGTGAGAGTGGTGTTGCAGGGAGTGGGAGTGCTGGTGCTGCGAGTGGTGTTGCTGGGAGTGGGAGTGCTGTTGCTGGGAGTGGGAGTGCTGTTGCTGGGAGTGGGAGTGCTGTTGCTGGGAGTGGGAGTGCTGTTGCTGGGAGTGGGAGTGCTGGTGCTGGGAGTGGGAGTGCTGTTGCTGGGAGTGGGAGTGCTGGTGCTGGGAGTGCTGGTGCTAGGAGTGTGAGTGCTGGTGCTAGGAGTGTGAGTGCTGGTGCTAGGAGTGTGAGTGCTGGTGCTAGGAGTGTGAGTGCTGGTGCTAGGAGTGGGAGTGCTGGTGCTGGGAGTGCTGCTGGTGGCGCAGTTGCTGATGGGGTGGATGGTGGTGCCGTGCTTGCTGGTGGGCAGCTTTTGGAGGCTCTTCCATTGGAAGAAGGAGAGTCCAGTCAGCACCAGCCAAGCTCTGACCCTAAACCTGCTCGGAAGAAACGTGTGGAGAAGCCACGTAATCCTCGCTTCAATGACCAGGAAAATACAGCTCTTGTCACTGGCATTCTGGAGCACTATGACAGTATATATGGACATTTACTAGGTAAGTGTACATTTACATTTATTATTCAAATACATGTGATCCTAGGTCATCTGAGTTTTGTTCATATGCAAATATGGCTTCACAATATCTTTCTATGTTAATTAGTCTGGAAACACAGCTTTTTAGCATGCCTTACAAGGACAACTAAACACAGGCGGTCAATTTGCCATAACTGCATACAATTTGAATGCAACCTTGCTTACATGTATAGGTTTAGTAGTGAATGCTCATGTGCTTCACATATTACACATAAAACAGCATGTTTGCTATCTCTTGGAACAGCTAGCAGTGTAGGAAACTGGTGCTTATATTATTATTCATTTACCTCATATATTTGATATGTTTTTCAAGGGCGGACAAGTTCAGCAAGCAGAAAAGAAATGTGGGACACAATAGTCATTGGTGTCAATGCGTGTGGGAATCATGTGAGGGACAAGCGGAATTGTCACAAGAGATTTGATGATATTAGGTCCAAATTGAAAAAGAAAATACAACACCAACGCGTGCATGCTACTGGCACTGGAGGTGGGCCCACACCACAACGTCTCATATTAAGTCCATTGGAGGAGCTGCTTCGGGCAAAATTACTTCCCGTCGTCGTGGAAGGCTTACCTGGTGACCGTGATATAGGAATTTACCCCTCACAATTTCCACCAGGTGAGAAATATTACTGTACTAGGCGTGTCGTTGCTTACAGTTATTTTGCATAGTTACACTGCTTTTTATACTGTCTTCACAATATAAGCATACCTGCATCTATATATGTATATGTCTGATTCTGTATATATATATCTAAATAGACATATATGTTGTAGTC